>NC_088684.1:30258019-30570084 GCF_028017835.1 Emys orbicularis
TGGTGGGTCGGGACAGGGAAAAACAAAGGCCGCTCCTTGGGGGTCATCCTCTGGGATATAGAAGGAGACAGCCCCAGGGGCGGCAAAAGCATCACGGGAAGTGGAGGGGACAGGGACGGGGTCAGTGTCAGGGGTAGGGCTGGAATCAGGAATAGGGACAGGGGAAGGGGCGATATTGGGATCGGGGGTCCCAGCAGCCAGGCCACTGGGTGGGGGGGGTAACACCCCGCAAATGGGCTCAGGGATTTGCGGGGAGGGAGGTGGGCCCTTGGCGATGCCGGGCTCGTGCTCCAAGGCAGATGGTAAGGCCACGGCATCTGTAGGTGGAAAATCAATGATGGGGCCCCCACCCGGGAAGGAGGTTGGCTGCCCCTCAGCCACGAGGGAGTCCCCTGGCGACTCGGGTCCCGGCTGCGTGGCACTGGCCGTCGCCTCAAGAGGCTCGGCGGCTGCTAGCGGGGTGCCATCTGCGGCCTGGTTGGTGGAAGAGTCCAGGGGCTCCTCAGAGGCGGGAACGGAGGCAGTGGATAAGGGGACAGAACACGGGGAAAGGGGGGCCAAGGCGAGGTCGTTCAAATCGAGGCCCACTGGCAGAGGGTCGTCCTCCCCCTGGGTAACCGGGGTCAGACCCAAGGCCTCGATCTCCTCATAAATGGAGGGGAGATCACCTTCCACCACCCCAGGGTTCTCCCCGCCAGCACCCAAAGCGACGCTCGCCTTGGTGCTTGCAGGGGCTTCAGATTGTAAGGGGGCGAGAGGGGCCTCAGCAAGGGCTTCCATAGGAAGGGACTCCGGAGGAGGGGCGATATTACCTTCCAGTGCTGCTACGGCATCTCCGGCCGGCACCGTTGAATTGGAATCGGCAGGGGGCAAAGTGGAATGCTCGGCATCGGTGCCCCCCTTCCTGGTCTTCCGGGGGGCTACCGCATCAGGTGGGAGGAGCGGAGCTCAAGCCTTCCGCTTGCCCCGCTTCCCCTGTACTAAGGACCAGCCCTCCATGGCATCATCCGGGGGTTGGCTAACAGGGGTCGGGTCAGGGAGCAAGGACAAAGGCTCAGGGACTCGGGGAGGCAATGGTGGGGCAGCATGTAGGAGGGAGGAGCCACCCTGGGGCATGCCCTTTTCTATGCCCGGCGGTATCCCTACCTCACCCTCCTCCACAGGCCCCGCCAGATCACAGGCGGCAGAGGCGGGGCCCTCCCACTCGTCTGGGCACACTAGGGGAGATACCCCTTGGGCCCAAGCGGGAGCGTTGTTGGGCCGGAAAGGAGGAGGGGCGGCTTCGGGCGCTGGGCAGCCAGGGGCGCCGGCGATGACGGGGCCGGCGCCCTGCCGGGGCCCGGGGGTCCCGGATGCCCCTCCGTGCCGGGCCAAGGGGCAGTCCCTCCGGACGTGCCCCATCGCCCGGCAGAGGTAGCACCGGGCCTCCCCCATTGAATAATGCACCCGGTAGCGGGCCCCGTGGTAGGGGACCAAGAAGGACCCCTCGAGCGCCTCACCGTCACGTGCCGCCGGCGGCAGTTGTAACTGTACCTGCCGGCGGAACGAGAGGACATGACGGAGGGCGGGGTCTTTGCAGCCCAACGGGAGAGGGCTGACCACGGAGATCGGCCTCCCCAGGGTGGAGAGGGCAGGTAACAGGGCGGCATTAGGAAGGAAGGGAGGGACAGAAGTCAGGACCAGTCGGGCGCCCAGGTCTTCTAGCAGCTCCAGGGGGACGAACACGCCCCCCACCGCCAGGCCCTTCTCCACCGCCTCCTGGGCGGCGGCCTCCGATGCTAGGAAGAAGACGACCTTTCCGTTCATCTTGGAGGCCGCCACAATGGCCGTGGGCCCTGTGACGTTATTGATATAATCTGGGACCATATAGATCATTGTTGCAACCAAGGTCCTGTAGTGGCACCCAAATCTTGTATAAAGGGGGTCAAATGGGGTGTCTAAGACAAGGTTATGGTTTACTGGTTATGATTAGGCTGTCTATATGTGTGTATCAATTTTGTAGTTGAAGTTATGAATATTGGCTCTATACTGTCTGTATTTCAAATTTATGCTATGCTGCTGGGTGACATCCCAGACAAACTGGTGTTAGCTCTGCCTAGCCTGCTTGATGGCCCATTAAGGACCATCAGCTATACAATGGACCCATTGAGAGAAGGCAAATATGCCTTGAGACTCAGCAAAGTATGCAGGAACTTGCCCATGTGACTCCAGACTCCATTTTGCTGTAATTTTCCACAGTAAGGACAAAGAGGTGTTCTTACACCTGGAAAAGACTATATAAGGCTGATGCCTCATCTCCATCTTGTCTTCAATCCTGCTTCATACCTCTGGAGGAACTTTGCTACAAGCTGAAGCTCTGAACAAAGGACTGAGGACCCATCCCAGCGGGGGATGTATTCCAGAGACTTGATTTGAACCTGCAGTTTATTCTATCGCTGCTGCAAGCCTGAACCAAGAACTTTGCCATTACTGTATGTAATTGATTCCACTTAACCAATTCTAGCTCTCATCTCTATCTTTTTCCTTTTATGAATAAACCTTTAGTTTTTAGATTCTAAAGGATTGGCAACAGCATGATTTGTGGGTAAGATCTGATTTGTATATTGACCTGGGTCTGGGGCTTGGTCCTTTGGGATCAGGAGAACCTTTTTCTTTTACTGGGGTCTTGGTTTTCATAACCATTTGTCCCCATAACGAGTGGCACTGGTGGTGGTACTGGGAAACTGGAGTGTCTACGGAGATTGCTTGTGAGACTTGCAGTTAGCTAGTGGGGTGAGACCGAAGTCCTCTTAGTCTGGCTGGTTTGGTTTGCCTTAGAGGTGGAAAAAACCCCAGCCTTGGGCTGTAACTGCCCTATTTGAGCAATTTGTCCTGAGTTGGCACTCTCAGTTAGGTTCCGCCAGAACCGCATCGTCACAGGCCCCACCACCCTCGCCAACGCCCGCACGTAGGTTTCCACGTGGGGCGAGGCGGGTACCAGGAGGCAACGGACGCCGTGCTTCCTAGTCAAGGTGGGGAAGGGGCCCCGGCCACTATAGATGGTAGCAGAGGCAGTGGTTGATTGAGATGATGATGCAGCGGCAGGCGGGGGGGCCGCCGCTACCTGGGCATATGCCCTGGGGTCCGGGGGAGGGACACCTACAGAGCTGGTGGAGGGAACAGCGGGGAGGGATGCCGCGGCCGATGGCGGGGCCGTGGCAGTGGGGGCAGCCCCCGCCATGGAGGGCCTGGCCTTCTTGGCGGGGCCTTTACCTTTCTTTGTGCCCTGGCCCTTCCTGCCGGCTGGGGGGCTCCCCCAGAGTCGGAGGGAGCGAGGGACGTGGCAGCAGCGGAGGTCACCTCGGTATCTGCCGCTGCCGGCGCTCCAGCAGGGGCGTTAGCAGGTGGCACGGCAGCGGCGGTTGAGGTAGAGGCTAGGGGGAACGATGGTGGGGCGGGTGGAGGAGGGGCAGCAGGGTCTGCCCGAGAGGTCCCACTCGCCTCGTCCCCTGCCATAATGAGGACGGGGGCAGAACAAACACTGGAGGGGGCAGGGAGAGGGGAAGCAGGTCGACCACTTCTCCCCGCTAGGCTGCAGGCAGGGGAGGAGGGCGCCAAAAAGGGGTGGTCTGGATAGGAGCGGGACTATCAAGGGCTAGGGGTCAGTCACTGACTCGGGGAGGGTTTCCGGCTCCTCTAGTCGCACCAAGGAAGGGGGAATATAACAGCATTGGGGGGTGCAGTGAGACAAGGTCAAACTAAAACGGGAAGGGTCACAAGCGCAAGGGAGGGGACATGGGCGCACGAGGGGAGGGGCTAATCAATGCAAGGTGACTGCAGGGGAAGAGGAACAATCAGGCTGGGAGTGGGGCAGAGGAACCACGGGGCTAGCTTCAGAGGCTGGGGCGGGTCAAACAAACAAAGGCTGCAGAGGGAAAGGGCGGGGCAGGCAAACAAGCTGGAGCTAGCGAGGGGTTGGGGCAAAGGTGAGGGGTAAAAGGCAGCAAGGGGCAAATGCGTAGGCAGCAGGGGCAAAACTGGGGGCTTGCTGCGGGGGGGAGGGGGTCAGTCCAAAAGGGGGGGGCACGTGCACCCACGTGCGCTTGCAATGAAAATAAAGTCTTTTAAGGTTGGCTGCTGTTTCAGGCCCAATGGTGGCAACAGGGCGTGGCAAGCCTAGGTGAGCAGCTGAGTCCCAGAGGCAGGAGCTCGAGGCAGATGGTGAGTAGCCGGTGGGGGTGGTGGAGGGGGCAACGATGATGGTGGTGGTGGGGGTCGGGGGGGACACAGATGGACCAGGGGGCAGGATCCACGCCACACCCCCTGTGTCCCCACAAACACAGTCTAGACTCCCACCACAAGAGCACAGTTCAAAAGTTACTCAGTCCGTAAGGGCCCCCTCCACGGTGGTCTGTGGAATTCCTACGCGCTCCCCCACTGGTAGATGGTCCTCTTCTCCTCCTCCTCGGGGCTTCAGCAGCTCCCAGCAGCAAACACAGCAGCTCCAGGCAGCAGTCCGGTGGCCAGCAGGAAGGACCCCTCTCAGGTGGAGATGGTGGTGGTGGTGTCCACAGCAACAGGAGCAATGGCTGGGGTTTCTCCCTCCCCTCTTCTGGGGAGTGGGCTAGCAGCCCCCCCCCCCAAGGGGCTGTAACTGGAGCAGCAGCAATCAAGGGTGCGGGGGGTCTAGCAGCCAGCCAGCAAGTAGGTAGCAGAGAAGTGGGGGGGGGGGGGTTCTGGCCCAGCCAGGGGAGTAGCTGGAGCAGCAACAGTAGCTGCAGTTGTAGGGAGAGCCCAAGGCCTAGTAGCAGGAGGAGCAGGCCCCTACCTTCCTCCCTCCAAGCCAGAGGGCTACAGGAGAGCGATCTATGGGACAGATCTGTTAGTCCCAGGTCAAGCAGGGTTTCTGTTCCCTGAGTGACCAGACCTATTGGGATCCAGGAAGTGGGCGGGCGAAGCCCGCCCACTGCTAAAGGATCCCCCCCAGCCTAAGGGGGGGGGTCCACAGGACCTGGAGACCAAAAAATTACGGGGGACAACTAATAAAAGAACAGGGACAGGAGTGAGGTCAAAGGGTCAAAAGAAGCGAACCAGACGGGGACACCGAGCAGAGAACCCCGGACAGCGCCCACTGCTCCTCAAAGGCGTCAAGGGAGCCAGTGGACGTCGCCCAGAGGAACTCTGCCCGGATACGTGAAAGAACGGAGGACCTGAAATACGCCCCACAGTCACAGGAAACTCCATCGGCCAACCTCCTCACTCTGGTTTTATAGATGGCCAGTTTTGCTAAGGCCAGAAGGAGGTTGACCAGGAGGTCCCGCAACTTTGTGGGGCGACGGATAGGGAGTGCATAAATAAAAAGGTGTGGAGAAAAGTGCAACCAAAATCTTAACAAAATATCTGTGAGGAGCCGGAATAGGGGCTGCAGCCTGGTGCACTCTAGGTAAACATGCGCCAGGGTCTCCCTCACGCCGCAAAAGGGGCAGGTGTCTGGGATAGGGGTAAACCGCGCCAAGTACACGCCCGTGCTTACGGCTCCGTGAAGGAGCCGCCAACTGATGTCCCCGGTGGGCTTCGGGATCAGAGTAGAATAAAGGCTGGCCCACCGGGGCTCCTCACCCTCCAGAGGTGGCAGAAGGTCCCGCCACTTTGTATCGGGGCGGGACGCGAGGGTGAGGACATGAAGAACATGTAGCACGAGCGTGTATAGATGTTTCCTTGGCGCGGTCCGGAACAGAACCGGCTGCAAATGGTGCAGCCGGCTCATGGCGAATGGACGGGGAGGGGGCTGGTTGGGTCCACGGGGCAAGGGCCCTATGAAAAAGTCTGGAGGGCTCGGAGTGGAGGGTGGGCGGGGCGTGCCCTCTCGCAGGACCCGGTCGAGATAGTCCCGAGCAGCGGGCGGCAAAGCGGCCCTCACCTCCTGAAGCACGCGCCGGGGAGTACGAGGTCTGGAGAGTCCCATGCGCTGAGCGAGCGTCAGGGGATCCAGCCAGTCTCCTCGGTCGTAGTCCAGGAGGTCTCCGACTTTGGTGACTTCTGCTAGGACCAACCTCTGGCGCACCATGGGGGACTCCGCCACCTGCACACGAAGCTGGGGGTTGTGTAGCAGGGGCTCCGCGAGGAGATCTGCCCCCACGGTGGCCGCCACGGACCTGGTCACTGAAAACAGTTTCCAGGTCCGGAGGAGGTCCTGGTAGAAGACCGGCAGCTCGGAGAGGCCTCGCGGAAGACCTCTCGGATGGAGACAAAGGAGCTGTCAGTCATATCGGAGCCCTCGGAAGCGGCGCAGGAAGGCATGCGCCAATACGCTCCATGCCGGACTACCTGCACCATAAAGGAGCCTCTGCAGGGCCTGGAGGCGGAAGACATGGACCTGAGCGTGCAGACACTTCAGGCCCTGCCCTCCCTCCTCCAGGGGTAGATGGAGAACCCCCGCAGAGACCCAGTGCAGTCCTGACCAAAAGAACTCCAGAATCAACGTCCGGAGGGTGGTCAGGAAGCCCGGGGCCGGGACCAGGGTGTTGAGCCGGTACCAGAGCATGGACAGGACTAGTTGATTGAGCACCAGTGCTCTCCCTCGAAGGGAGAGACACCGGAGCAGTCCTGTCCATTTCCGGAGCCGCTCCGACACCCTGCCCTCTAAACCTAGCCAGTTCTCCGGCGGAGACGGATGCGTGGCAGAAAGGTAAACGCCGAGATAGAGCAGCGGACCCGCGCTCCACTGGATGGCCTGAAGCGCGGGTGGGAGGGAGCTCGCCTGCCACCCGTCCCCTACCACCAGGCCAGAGCTCTTGACCCAATTGACCCGGGCGGAGGAGGCCGCCGAATAGATGGTCTGGCAAGCCTCCACCCGCACCAAGTTGCCCGGGTCCTGAACCACGAGGAGCACGTCGTCGGCGTACGCCGACAGGACCAGCCGCAGCTCCGGCTCCCGCAGCACCAACCCTGCCAACCTCCTACGGAGGAGACAGAGGAAGGGCTCGATCACCAGAGCATACAGCTGGCCCGAGAGGGGGCACCCTTGACGTACTCCTCGCCCGAAGCTGACCGGTTCGGTCAGGGTCCAGTTGAGCCTGACCAAACACTCCGCGGAGGCGTACAGCACCTGGAGAAAACCCACAAACTGGGGCCCGAAGCCAAACGCTCGCAGAGTGCCCAGGAGATACCCGTGGTCCACCCTGTCGAACGCCTTCTCCTGATCCAGGGACAGGAGGGCGAACGACAGACCATCCCTACACCCGAGTTCCAAGAGGTCCCGGACCAGATACAAGTTGTCGAAGATGGTGCGGCCCGGGACGGTGTAAGTCTGGTCTGGATGGATCACGTCCGCCAGCACGGACCCTAGCCGCAGCGAGATGGCCTTCGCTACGATTTTATAGTCCGTGCTGAGGAGCGAGATGGGACGCCAATTCCGTAAATCGCGGAGGTCCCCCTTCTTCGGCAATAAGGCGAGCACGGCTCGCCTGCACGAAAGAGGGAGGACCCCGCCCTGCAAGGACTCGGCCCAGACGGTGACAAGGTCCGGGCCGAGGACGTCCCAAAACACTCGGTAGAACTCCACGGTCAGCCCGTCCATGCCCGGAGATTTATTGGTGGGCATGCAGCGGAGGGCTTCCGAGAACTCGGCCAGAGTGAGAGGCAGCTGCAGCCGGTCTCGGTCGCCCACGCTGACCGTCGGGAGTTCATCCCAGAGCATTCTGCAAGCGTTAGGATCGGTCGGATCCGGGGAGAAAAGGCCTGCATAGAAGGCCCTGGCCCTCCCGCACATTTCCGCCGGATCCGTGAGGGGGGTGCCGTCCTCTGCTAGAAGGCAGGTGACGTGCTTCTGGGCCCCCCTCTTTTTCTCCAGGGCGTAGAAGAAGCGGGAGCCGCGATCCATCTCCCGAAGGAGGCGGATGCGGGATCGAACAAAGGCACCTCGGGCCCGATGGTCCTCGAGGGTCCGGAGCTCTTCCCGCTTCTCCCGGCACGCTCCGCAGAGGGATGGATCACCAGGGCTGGCGGCCAGACGCCTCTCCAGCTCTAAGACCTCCCGTTCCAACTGCCCTATCACCGCATCCCTCCGTCGGCTGGCGCCCCGGGTGTAGTCACGGCAGAAGAGCCGGGCGCGCACCTTCCCCAGGTCCCACCACCGCCGCGCCGAGGGAAAGGCACGCCGCTGCCCTCGCCAGGCCAGCCAGAACTCCCAGAAGGACGCCACGAAGCCCACATCCTCCAACAAGCTATTATTAAAGTGCCAATAGGCCGGCCCCGGCCTCTCCGCGCAGAGAGAGGCTGTCACGGTGGCTAGATGGTGATCTGAAAAAGGGGCCGGCCGGACGCTGGAGGAGTGGGCCCGGGAAAGATGGAAGCGTGACATATAGATGCGGTCCAACCGGGAGTGGTACGACCGATGGACCTCCACCCGGACAAAAGTGAATGTCGAAACGTCATCCGGGTGGTGGTCGCACCAGACATCCACCAGGGAGTGATGTTCGACGATCTCCCGGAGGACATCCGCGGCGGCCGGGTGCTGCTCGGTCCCCGAGCAGTCCCGTTCCTCAAGGGTGGCGTTAAAGTCCCCGCCCAGGACCAGGCACTCGCGAGGATCCAAGGTGCCGAGGAAGGCGGACGACTGCTGATAAAAACACAACCTCTCCGGGCCCAATGTCGGGGGGTAAATGTTGACGAGATTAACCACAAGCCCCTCCATGCGGACCCGGAGGTGTAGCAGGCGGCCTGGCACAGCCTCGGCGATCCCCAGCACCTCGGGCCGTAGGTCGGGGGAGAACAGGGTCGCCACTCCAGCAGTACAAACTGTGAGGTGGCTAAAATAGACCCTGTCCCCCCCACTCCAGCCGCCAGCTAGCTTCAGCGGCCGGATCCGTATGGATCTCCTGCAGGAAAATCACAGAGTACCCCCCGTCCCGAAGGAAGGAGAGCACCTGGTTCCTGCGGAGACCCATCCTACAGCCCCGGGTGTTTAATGTTGCAAAGATGATCGGTGCCATAAGGAGGGCTGGGGGGGATCCTCGCCAGCAGAGACGCTCACAGCCTCCGTCGGGCCGCGCAACAATCCGTGACCTACCCCGTGGGCGATTAAGGAGTCACGGAAGAGGCGGACCCATTGGTAGGCCGCAGCGGCCTGCCTCCCGGTCCTCTTACCCTCCCCCATGAGGGCCCTTGCGGCCCGGAGGATCTGATGAAAATCCCCCCATCGCTGGAGTGCAAGCTGTACCTTGTTGCGGGAGCCACGGACGTCCTCAAGGAACTCCCGTAGCTCCTCTCTCAGCGTATGGGGGGGTGGGGTCACTGATCTATGGCTTTCCCCCAGTGGGGCCCCTGTCACAGCCCCGTGGCCCACCGAGACGGGCAAGCAGGGGGCAGACCCTCGACGTGGCGTCGGATGGGCCGACGCCACGTGGCCCGCCTCAGATCCTGGCTCAATGGGGGGCGGCGGAGGGAAAATAGCAGCCCCTGGTGGGTCGGGACAGGGAAAAACAAAGGCCGCTCCTTGGGGGTCATCCTCTGGGATATAGAAGGAGACAGCCCCAGGGGCGGCAAAAGCATCACGGGAAGTGGAGGGGACAGGGACGGGGTCAGTGTCAGGGGTAGGGCTGGAATCAGGAATAGGGACAGGGGAAGGGGCGATATTGGGATCGGGGGTCCCAGCAGCCAGGCCACTGGGTGGGGGGGGTAACACCCCGCAAATGGGCTCAGGGATTTGCGGGGAGGGAGGTGGGCCCTTGGCGATGCCGGGCTCGTGCTCCAAGGCAGATGGTAAGGCCACGGCATCTGTAGGTGGAAAATCAATGATGGGGCCCCCACCCGGGAAGGAGGTTGGCTGCCCCTCAGCCACGAGGGAGTCCCCTGGCGACTCGGGTCCCGGCTGCGTGGCACTGGCCGTCGCCTCAAGAGGCTCGGCGGCTGCTAGCGGGGTGCCATCTGCGGCCTGGTTGGTGGAAGAGTCCAGGGGCTCCTCAGAGGCGGGAACGGAGGCAGTGGATAAGGGGACAGAACACGGGGAAAGGGGGGCCAAGGCGAGGTCGTTCAAATCGAGGCCCACTGGCAGAGGGTCGTCCTCCCCCTGGGTAACCGGGGTCAGACCCAAGGCCTCGATCTCCTCATAAATGGAGGGGAGATCACCTTCCACCACCCCAGGGTTCTCCCCGCCAGCACCCAAAGCGACGCTCGCCTTGGTGCTTGCAGGGGCTTCAGATTGTAAGGGGGCGAGAGGGGCCTCAGCAAGGGCTTCCATAGGAAGGGACTCCGGAGGAGGGGCGATATTACCTTCCAGTGCTGCTACGGCATCTCCGGCCGGCACCGTTGAATTGGAATCGGCAGGGGGCAAAGTGGAATGCTCGGCATCGGTGCCCCCCTTCCTGGTCTTCCGGGGGGCTACCGCATCAGGTGGGAGGAGCGGAGCTCAAGCCTTCCGCTTGCCCCGCTTCCCCTGTACTAAGGACCAGCCCTCCATGGCATCATCCGGGGGTTGGCTAACAGGGGTCGGGTCAGGGAGCAAGGACAAAGGCTCAGGGACTCGGGGAGGCAATGGTGGGGCAGCATGTAGGAGGGAGGAGCCACCCTGGGGCATGCCCTTTTCTATGCCCGGCGGTATCCCTACCTCACCCTCCTCCACAGGCCCCGCCAGATCACAGGCGGCAGAGGCGGGGCCCTCCCACTCGTCTGGGCACACTAGGGGAGATACCCCTTGGGCCCAAGCGGGAGCGTTGTTGGGCCGGAAAGGAGGAGGGGCGGCTTCGGGCGCTGGGCAGCCAGGGGCGCCGGCGATGACGGGGCCGGCGCCCTGCCGGGGCCCGGGGGTCCCGGATGCCCCTCCGTGCCGGGCCAAGGGGCAGTCCCTCCGGACGTGCCCCATCGCCCGGCAGAGGTAGCACCGGGCCTCCCCCATTGAATAATGCACCCGGTAGCGGGCCCCGTGGTAGGGGACCAAGAAGGACCCCTCGAGCGCCTCACCGTCACGTGCCGCCGGCGGCAGTTGTAACTGTACCTGCCGGCGGAACGAGAGGACATGACGGAGGGCGGGGTCTTTGCAGCCCAACGGGAGAGGGCTGACCACGGAGATCGGCCTCCCCAGGGTGGAGAGGGCAGGTAACAGGGCGGCATTAGGAAGGAAGGGAGGGACAGAAGTCAGGACCAGTCGGGCGCCCAGGTCTTCTAGCAGCTCCAGGGGGACGAACACGCCCCCCACCGCCAGGCCCTTCTCCACCGCCTCCTGGGCGGCGGCCTCCGATGCTAGGAAGAAGACGACCTTTCCGTTCATCTTGGAGGCCGCCACAATGGCCGTGGGCCCTGTGACGTTATTGATATAATCTGGGACCATATAGATCATTGTTGCAACCAAGGTCCTGTAGTGGCACCCAAATCTTGTATAAAGGGGGTCAAATGGGGTGTCTAAGACAAGGTTATGGTTTACTGGTTATGATTAGGCTGTCTATATGTGTGTATCAATTTTGTAGTTGAAGTTATGAATATTGGCTCTATACTGTCTGTATTTCAAATTTATGCTATGCTGCTGGGTGACATCCCAGACAAACTGGTGTTAGCTCTGCCTAGCCTGCTTGATGGCCCATTAAGGACCATCAGCTATACAATGGACCCATTGAGAGAAGGCAAATATGCCTTGAGACTCAGCAAAGTATGCAGGAACTTGCCCATGTGACTCCAGACTCCATTTTGCTGTAATTTTCCACAGTAAGGACAAAGAGGTGTTCTTACACCTGGAAAAGACTATATAAGGCTGATGCCTCATCTCCATCTTGTCTTCAATCCTGCTTCATACCTCTGGAGGAACTTTGCTACAAGCTGAAGCTCTGAACAAAGGACTGAGGACCCATCCCAGCGGGGGATGTATTCCAGAGACTTGATTTGAACCTGCAGTTTATTCTATCGCTGCTGCAAGCCTGAACCAAGAACTTTGCCATTACTGTATGTAATTGATTCCACTTAACCAATTCTAGCTCTCATCTCTATCTTTTTCCTTTTATGAATAAACCTTTAGTTTTTAGATTCTAAAGGATTGGCAACAGCATGATTTGTGGGTAAGATCTGATTTGTATATTGACCTGGGTCTGGGGCTTGGTCCTTTGGGATCAGGAGAACCTTTTTCTTTTACTGGGGTCTTGGTTTTCATAACCATTTGTCCCCATAACGAGTGGCACTGGTGGTGGTACTGGGAAACTGGAGTGTCTACGGAGATTGCTTGTGAGACTTGCAGTTAGCTAGTGGGGTGAGACCGAAGTCCTCTTAGTCTGGCTGGTTTGGTTTGCCTTAGAGGTGGAAAAAACCCCAGCCTTGGGCTGTAACTGCCCTATTTGAGCAATTTGTCCTGAGTTGGCACTCTCAGTTAGGTTCCGCCAGAACCGCATCGTCACAGGCCCCACCACCCTCGCCAACGCCCGCACGTAGGTTTCCACGTGGGGCGAGGCGGGTACCAGGAGGCAACGGACGCCGTGCTTCCTAGTCAAGGTGGGGAAGGGGCCCCGGCCACTATAGATGGTAGCAGAGGCAGTGGTTGATTGAGATGATGATGCAGCGGCAGGCGGGGGGGCCGCCGCTACCTGGGCATATGCCCTGGGGTCCGGGGGAGGGACACCTACAGAGCTGGTGGAGGGAACAGCGGGGAGGGATGCCGCGGCCGATGGCGGGGCCGTGGCAGTGGGGGCAGCCCCCGCCATGGAGGGCCTGGCCTTCTTGGCGGGGCCTTTACCTTTCTTTGTGCCCTGGCCCTTCCTGCCGGCTGGGGGGCTCCCCCAGAGTCGGAGGGAGCGAGGGACGTGGCAGCAGCGGAGGTCACCTCGGTATCTGCCGCTGCCGGCGCTCCAGCAGGGGCGTTAGCAGGTGGCACGGCAGCGGCGGTTGAGGTAGAGGCTAGGGGGAACGATGGTGGGGCGGGTGGAGGAGGGGCAGCAGGGTCTGCCCGAGAGGTCCCACTCGCCTCGTCCCCTGCCATAATGAGGACGGGGGCAGAACAAACACTGGAGGGGGCAGGGAGAGGGGAAGCAGGTCGACCACTTCTCCCCGCTAGGCTGCAGGCAGGGGAGGAGGGCGCCAAAAAGGGGTGGTCTGGATAGGAGCGGGACTATCAAGGGCTAGGGGTCAGTCACTGACTCGGGGAGGGTTTCCGGCTCCTCTAGTCGCACCAAGGAAGGGGGAATATAACAGCATTGGGGGGTGCAGTGAGACAAGGTCAAACTAAAACGGGAAGGGTCACAAGCGCAAGGGAGGGGACATGGGCGCACGAGGGGAGGGGCTAATCAATGCAAGGTGACTGCAGGGGAAGAGGAACAATCAGGCTGGGAGTGGGGCAGAGGAACCACGGGGCTAGCTTCAGAGGCTGGGGCGGGTCAAACAAACAAAGGCTGCAGAGGGAAAGGGCGGGGCAGGCAAACAAGCTGGAGCTAGCGAGGGGTTGGGGCAAAGGTGAGGGGTAAAAGGCAGCAAGGGGCAAATGCGTAGGCAGCAGGGGCAAAACTGGGGGCTTGCTGCGGGGGGGAGGGGGTCAGTCCAAAAGGGGGGGGCACGTGCACCCACGTGCGCTTGCAATGAAAATAAAGTCTTTTAAGGTTGGCTGCTGTTTCAGGCCCAATGGTGGCAACAGGGCGTGGCAAGCCTAGGTGAGCAGCTGAGTCCCAGAGGCAGGAGCTCGAGGCAGATGGTGAGTAGCCGGTGGGGGTGGTGGAGGGGGCAACGATGATGGTGGTGGTGGGGGTCGGGGGGGACACAGATGGACCAGGGGGCAGGATCCACGCCACACCCCCTGTGTCCCCACAAACACAGTCTAGACTCCCACCACAAGAGCACAGTTCAAAAGTTACTCAGTCCGTAAGGGCCCCCTCCACGGTGGTCTGTGGAATTCCTACGCGCTCCCCCACTGGTAGATGGTCCTCTTCTCCTCCTCCTCGGGGCTTCAGCAGCTCCCAGCAGCAAACACAGCAGCTCCAGGCAGCAGTCCGGTGGCCAGCAGGAAGGACCCCTCTCAGGTGGAGATGGTGGTGGTGGTGTCCACAGCAACAGGAGCAATGGCTGGGGTTTCTCCCTCCCCTCTTCTGGGGAGTGGGCTAGCAGCCCCCCCCCCCCAAGGGGCTGTAACTGGAGCAGCAGCAATCAAGGGTGCGGGGGGTCTAGCAGCCAGCCAGCAAGTAGGTAGCAGAGAAGTGGGGGGGGGGGGGGTTCTGGCCCAGCCAGGGGAGTAGCTGGAGCAGCAACAGTAGCTGCAGTTGTAGGGAGAGCCCAAGGCCTAGTAGCAGGAGGAGCAGGCCCCTACCTTCCTCCCTCCAAGCCAGAGGGCTACAGGAGAGCGATCTATGGGACAGATCTGTTAGTCCCAGGTCAAGCAGGGTTTCTGTTCCCTGAGTGACCAGAGCAGGGGCTGCACTAGAGTAAACAGGAACCTGCTAGAACCAGTTAAGGCAGGCAGGCTAATTAGGACACCTGGAGCCAATTAAGAAGAAGCTGCTAGAAGCAATTAAGGCAGGCTAATCAGGGCACCTGGGTTTTAAAAAGGAGCTCACTTCAGTTTGTGGGGGGAGTGTGAGGAGCTGGGAGCAGGAGGTGCAAGGAGCTGAGAGTGAGAGGGTGTGCTGCTGGAGGTCTGAGGAGCACAAGCATTATCAGACACCAGGAGGAAGGTCCTGTGGTGAGAATAAGGAAGGTGTTTGGAGGAGGCCATGGGAAAGTAGCCTAGGGAGTTGTAGCTGTCATGCAGCTGTTACTGGAGGCACTATAGACAGCTGCAGTCCACAGGGCCCTGGGCTGGAACCTGGAGTAGAGGGCGGGCCTGGGTTCCCCCCAAAACCTCCCAATTGACCTGGACTGTGGGTTCTTCCAGAGGGGAAGGTCTCTGGGCTGTTCCCCAGCCCACATGGTGAATCTCTGAGGCAAGAAAATCTGCCAATAAGAGCAGGACCCACCAAGATAGAGGAGGAACTTTGTCACACTGGTTTATTTAAATTGTCTATATACCTGACATTAACTTTATAGTGACAAATGATTTTCAATGATTTTTATAAATAAAAACCCCGCATAATTAAAGCCAATGAAATGTTATAGCATCTACATAATTATCAAATATGTTATGACCTATTTTATCCCAAGATTATGTTTCTAAAAAAAGTGTTATTAACAAGCATATGTTTCACTCAGGCCTGAGTGCTTTGATTTGCTTCAAATTTAAGGATTTGGAAAGCAGAGATGATGAGTCATATGGCTCAGAACAAGATATAAATTGAGCCCTACTTGTCTAACTAGCATATTTATCACCTAGATACAGAGCATGAGTAAAAACTCTGAAATGGAGGCACAAAAATCCTTCATACTATTGATGTATCTACTGAGCCCCATTTGATTCACAATCTAGGGTGGCTCTTACTGTTAAGAACTGGGAGCACTATTCACATGTTTTCATCTTCTTGGGAAGAAAATGCTTTACTGTGATCAACAGTCACCCTTCCATCTGATTAATAACTGTCCTTCTGAGCTGGGATGATAGTATGCACCTTGGTAAAGAAAGAAAACATGGAGGGAAGAGATATTTGGAATCCTGGCAAGTGTGTTGAGTATCTCCAGGGGGAAAAATAAACATTACAATTATGTAATCTTTTAATACAAAAATATCTATGGAAATGTATTGTATTTACTACTCATGTCATCTACGGTCTAAACAATATAAAGTGGCTACATGAAATGCAGTGACAGTAATGGACAGCAGCATGTAAATTTGAGTAAAGTTTATTCTCATAGATGTGTTTAATAAAATTAACATTATCCTTCATTTAAAAGAAGATAACGTTACGGTTAAATGACCTGTATTATTCATCTTTAAAAATCTCCCCATAATTTCCTGCAAGAATTATGTTTCGAAAAGGGCAGCCTAATAGAAAAAGGGAAAGAGAGAGAAACAAAACTGCTAGTAGCAAAACTGCTCCAGTCTATCTGTGTAAAATCACCACCCACAGACTCTTGGTAAAGACTGTAACAGAATCCTGTACCATCTCAGACCTCAGTTGTTCTATTAATTTGGCCTGTTACAAGCATATTTATCACTTGTGTTATGCTGTATTTGCTTAGTCAAAATTGGAACAATGGAGGCAGCCCTAGCACAAGGAAGATGCTTTGAGTGTTTGACCATGTTGATATTCTCTCCAGTTTGGCTCTCAATTAATGTCTACAACTCACATGTTATGGAAGCAATGATGCACCTGGAGATGCTCAGGTATCATGGTGATGAGCTCAGTGCAAAAACCTAAATAGAAAAAAAGAGAGATACTGCATTGACAGTAACAGGTACCAGTGACTTGAAATTCCAGGGAACTACATGTGTTCTTAAAACTTTGGGAAGATAAATGGATTTTTTTAGTAAGTTTTCACATTCCTTTGGAATCAGTGCAATATTTGTACAAGCAGACTGTTCATCTGTGCATCACTACACATCCCCTTGGGACCTACCAGCAGACAGACTGACAATAGAAATGAAGATTCACATTGTAAGTCTAGGCTCCAGTGTGAATGAACACATATCAGATATGCATTGACAGCTTGAATGTGACCTTTAGGAACAGCCCAGAGTTGAGGGGGTGCAGAAGTAATTCCTCAGAGAGGGTACTAACGTTATTCTGTCCCTATGAGGCTTTCTTCCTCAAGGTATTCCCAAACATTTAGCCCCTGTGCACCTGCTATTACTCAGCTTGCCTTGTAAGGTATGGCTTATTCCCCCAGGGTGGCTGGCTAGCACAGCTAACCAGTGCATAGAGGCTACAGAGCCAAGAGTTTACTTCCACCTCACTCTTTTGAGGTGCATACACCTCCAGAGGCGTAAGAAATAGAGTAGCCCTTGTGCTACCCACATCAGGGGCTGCAGTTGTGCTTGGCCCTACTTCAGGCCAGGTAAAGAGGTCAGGGGAGGGGGAAGTTCCATACACCCTCCCCCAACAGCATACCCGTGTAAAGGGCAGAGAGAACCTAGCCCGTGGGGGGGGGAGGGGGAACGGGGGAGACTAAATTAATAAAGCAACATGTGGTATATTGTGTTGGTTGTACCTTTTTATTTAGGGCTCAATCTGGCAAGGTGCTGAACAGCCTCAGCTGTCAGAGTCACAGGAGTGCTCATCAGCTTGCGGGACTGGGCCTTTGCAAGAGATGTGACAACCATAAATGAGATTTGACATTTATGAGATTAATGAATTTTTCAGGACTCTATTTTGTAATAATGATATTTTATTATTATACCTCATTCTTAGATATAATTTATAATCCATAGATCACAAACTACATTATGAATGAGGTAAGTAGTAGTATCTGCATTTTACATATGAGGAAATTGAGGCAGAGAGAGGTAAAGCTACTTGCCCAAGGTCACCCAGTAAACAAGTGACAAAGCTGGGAATAGAACTGAGATCTCCTGAGTCCCAGTCCAGTGCTATATCCGTGAACAACACTGTCTCCTGGTTTAAATTTAAAGGTCCTCATTATAATTGTTGATTAGATAAACAGGAGTACTCTGAAATTAATTATATTGTACAGTAAAAGTATAAATATATAATATACTGACCACAATGTGCATTATTAGCATTAGCTAAATATTCTAATTAATTAACAGAGAGAAGGTAAGGGTAGGAGTTGATTTACCTACCCCCCCAGTTAGTTAGCCAGTTTGGAGGTGGATGGTAAGATAACTCTTCAAAAAAATATACAATGGAACCTCAGAGTTATGAACATGAGAGCTACAAACTGACCAGTCAATCCTGCACCTCATCTGGAACTGGAAGTACACAATCAGGCAGCAGCAAAAACCAAATAAAAAAAATAAACAGTACAGCTTGATGATTTTGTTTATTGCTAATATGTAAACTGAGGTAAGCCCATATTCCTTTGTCTAAGACAGCCCTGTTTATCATTTTACCGAGGTTAGGCTGTCTTGTCTTAAATGTGTTCTAGTAACAGCGGGAATTCATAACTTTACATATAACGTTAACATATGAATTTTGAAATATTAGTGACCACCATGTTATTAGTTTCCATATACCACCATGCAAGGCACATTTTGTACATATGTTATTGCAGTAGTATATAGGGCATGAATACAGGGGTGCCTAGAGTCATACAGGGCTTTAAAAATGTTAAGGTTAGTGGATCAACATAGACTCATAGATTTTAAGGCCAGAAGAGACCATCATGATCATCTAGTCTGACCTGCACATTGCAGACCACAGAAGATCACCCACCCACCCACTCCTGTAATAGACCCTTTACCCCTGGCTGATTTACTGAAGTTCTCAAATCATGATTTAAAGACTTAAAGTTACAGAGAATTCATTTACACTAGTTTAAATCTGCAAGTGACCCATGCTGTAGAGGAAGGCAAAAAAACCCAGGGTCTCTGCCAATCTGACTTGGGGGGGAAATTCCTTCCCAACCCCAAATCTTGCAATCATTTGGACCTGAGCATTTTGGCAAGTTACAACAATCACACAACTGGGAAGGACTTCTCTGTAAGAACTCAGAGCCCTCCCCATCTAGTGTCCCATCACCAGCCACCGAGAATATTTGCTATTAGTAGTCGCAGATTGGCTACTTGCTATGGTAGGCAGTTTTATTGTACAATCCCCTCCGTAAACTCATCAAGCTCAGTCTTGAAGTCAGTTATGTTTTTTGCCTCCATCCCCGCCCTATCCCCCTTGAAAGGCTGTTCCAGAGCTTCACTCCAATGATGCCATTTTAATAATCTTTTATACCGTACAATATGGGAGGGTTGCCCCTAGTTGGTTCCTCCAGCACTTGCACCAGGAAATTGTCCCCTACGCTTTCCAAAAACTTCTTGAATTGTCTGTGCACTGCTGTATTACTTTCCCAGCAGATATCAGGGTGATTGAATGGCTCACAGCTCTGGGGATCCCCTGCAGTGTGTTACATGCTGTAAAATACTAAAGGCCAAATTGTTTCTAACCCTGTGCAGGTGCACAAGGAAAGGAGAGGATACAATGTTGATCCATCCCTTGTGCCTCTGTGCATAGGGAGAGTCCAGTCCTGCTGTTCAGGGGAGGTAGTGACTCAATGAATGGGCTCACTCCCAACAGCAGTGTAGACATACCTTTGGAAACAGAATAAAATGTCAAGAAAAAATAAGCAGAGAAATAATGCTGTGGTTACTAGCTAAATAAGAGCTGTATTTTCAAACAATTTAGGAACACAACTAGTGTACAAAGTAGGCATATGTTATGTTTCATTTGTATATCAATTATCATAACTGCACACAGAAATTGGGCAACTGCATGTGGAAATTTGGTTATATTTGCATGCACAAGTGCCTGATGTGCAACTGTAACCTACATGCTTGCATTTCAGGCAGCATTTAGTGGTATCTATAATGGAAAGAACAGTGGGGATTATACATACGTTGGGGCACACTTTGTGCCTGTAGACTTGCTGGAGCTAGGCACGGTGACTCTTCTGGATGGGTCAGAATCATCCAGAATTTGGGTGTGGTGGGGTCTGGGCATGCTCATTACCTTTTTGAAGCTAGTAGAGTGATTTCCATTGAGGGTAAAGAGCCTGGCAGGACATATCTAGAGTCATTCTCTGAGGCTACATCTACACTTGGAGCTGGGGTTGAACTTCCCAGATTGAGTAGACATATTCATTGAGCAAGTAAGCTAAATAAAATAGTGTAACCACAGTAAAGCAGGCAGCAATGGCACGGGCCCTGCCCATGCTACCACATCTACACTACTATTTTTGGATGTCAGTGCAACTGGGAATCACACCCCCAGCTATAAGTGTAGACATTGGCTCCACTCTCAGGCTATGAGAACTCAAGGGAGAGGGAGGAGTTTATAAATAGGAAGAGTAGGAGCTGGACTGAGAATTTCAGTAGTGGAGCAGTGCCATGACCAGAAGGCTCTGTCTTAAGGACTGTGTTCCAGGGATTTTGCCAGTTTTGTTAGATTGAGACTGCAGATTCCCTTACCTCACTGGAGAAGAAGACGACAACTAGAGTTGCTGCAGGAATTGCAAATTGCAGACTGTCATTGCAGAAACTCAAAGAGAGTTTGAAGGAGACTGTGGGACTCACTTGTTTCCCAGACTTTAAGAACCTTGTGTGCTCTACAGAGGGTTTGGACTCCATTCCACAGAGAGTGAGTCAGGTAAAACATCCCAGAGAGGAGCCCTAGGGGAGTGTATGAATGTGTGCCCATGTGTATATATATATATATATATATATATATATATATATATATATATATATATATATATATATAATTTGAATTTGTGATAGTAATAAATAATATTTGTTGGGGGGAAACCCTGAAAATATTGTCTTTAAAAGAGTTGTTATTGTCAGTATTCACAACTGTTTCAAGTTATAAGTAAATTGTTTTATATATATATACACACACACACACAAATAGAGAGAGAAAGAGGGACAGAGTTAGTAAATGTTTTCTCTTAGAGATTTTGTTTCACTCTCCTATCAGAAATGTAACTTTATTTATTAAAGTCCTGAAAAGTCTAAACTCTGGTCTGCACAAAGTTAAAGTGCAGCTCAGATAGGGAAAAGAAATACTATACCTGACCTTAGAATATTGCCTTCCCCTAATCTGTTTCACAAGCACAATTATGGCAATTTTTCACACAAATAAGATGCTAAAGTTGTGTGCATTTTGCATGTACCATTACCCACCTCAAAAGTTTGAAAATGTGTGTATGTATTGTGTATATGTATGCATTTCTTATGTATTGGTATATCTTTTTTTCTTTCTCCATTTAAGTATCTTAATATCTATTGCAGCCACAACAAATGCTTCAAGCAGGAATCAAAAATTCCAGGTCCAGATCTTCAGTAGGTGTAAACTGGCATAGTTTCTTTGATGTGAGTGGAGTTACGCCATTTCAGACCTTCTAAGGATCTGTCTCGCTGTGTACTTCAGATTCAAGCAGAGGCAAGAACTCCCTTCTGTTTGCAAATTGACTATCTGCTCTCTCTCTCTCTCTGGCTCTTTCTCTCTCTCTATGCTGCAATGTACAAGAGAGAGATTTAAACTCAAGGTCATAAAAGGAAGACAAAACCCGTAGTCCATTACCTTTCCATCTCAAGAATTCATTTGAACTTTGAAACCATAAAAAAGTTAAATAGTGCTGGGAAAAATCTGTACAGTTGTGAAAGGGTCATAAGTATCAAAACTTCCCTATCCACCTACACTGCTACACACAATACACCCACACATACACAGTGGGTTAAATTGTGGCATTTAGCCCAAGCAATGAGTAGGGGTAGTGTGGAATTGTACTGTCTCAGGCAGACATGATTTCTACCCTTTGTTGATGTCTGCTCACAGTGCAGGAAGAAGTGCAGGAACTTATGCAGATTTTGCATCATCCATTAGGCTGCAATAGCCTGATCATAGGCAGAAGTGCCAAAATCGATGATATTAGAATTTGGCAAAAAAAAAATTGGCTGAAATATTTTTTTGGCAAAAAATGCAGATACAGCATCACCAGTACATTTTGTGAATTCATGTCAGTTTTGCCAAATTGTTTGTTTCTGAAAAAGAAGTCAAAATATTTCATTTCAAAATGTTATCAAAATGAAATATTTAGACTTTTTTCAATTTTAAATGACTTTTTTTTCTGAAATTTCCTTCGGTTTTATTTAAACCCCACCTTCTCCCCCCAAAAAAGAACTTTAAAAACTTGCTTCAACTTTTCAGTTCACCAAAAATCTATTATTATTTTTTTGTTTCAGATCTGAAATGAACTTTTATCGTTTCAGACCTGCCAGTGAACCAAAAAATCAGTTATTTGCATCGCTCTAGATATGATCTCTCTGTCTTGTGAGAGAATCTCCATAGAGAGAATCACTCTAGTATCTAATGACCTCAATGGGAGCTGTTAGGTGCTCAATACTTATGAAAAACAGCCCACTTACATAGGTGACTATAAACAGATTTAGAAGTCTAAGTTCAAGCTCCTTTATTTAATTATCTATTTATTTATTTACCATCTTGTCCTAGGTGCCAGTCAGGACAATTAGAGCCATTACGTATTGTCCTCTTTGGTCTTTCTTTCTCCTATGTTCCAGAAACACATTTTCTTGGTGGTGTATGGTTATCTGGTTCTATATGACAGTTGGACAGACAGGTTTTTCACCATCCAGTGAGAATGTGTATCTTTTCCTCTGTCACCTTGCTGTATTTCACTGGTTAGAATTTTTTTTTTCACTTAACCAACAAGTTGTACTGCCTCAGAATGGCTGTCAATTGTGCTAAGTCCCAATTTATCAAACACAATCTTATGATTTTATAAGCCTCAATTTCACAGAGATACTCTTTTCCCACTACAGCATGCAGCACCTGGCCCCACTTGGCAATAACTTTCAGCTCATATACAGCCCTGACCCCTGGAAAATGAATTGCCCCTTAAGGTCTGGAGTGGAAAATTAGCTCTGTGGGAGCTTCTCACGTCACAGCCATCAATATCACATATACTTTTCATCTTCTGCTTCTAAGGCATATTCCAAAGAAGGGTTTGATGAGGATGGCTCCTTTAAGCTGTATTTTTTTTTCTCTAGTTAACATGTTTGACAGCCAATGGCAAAACACAGGTGTGTCTGACTATCAGAGTAAAAAAGCTTGGAATAAGGGACATTTATACATTCTATGTTGTCTCTTTGGGCTCAATTCACTGAAACAAGATGACCAAAAAATGTAATCAAGGTTTCATATATTTTACTTGCTTTGTATTTATGAAGAAAATCCATCATACCTCTGAGTCATGTGATGGGAAGAGAGAAGTGTGATGGGAAATACACATAACAAATGACCATCCAGAATTCAAGAGTGTCTTGCTATGGAGATTTTTTTGAAAAATTATGTCCCAACTACATAGACAAATATAGCTGTCATAACCCTAGAGAGAAATTACATAGCATCAGTGAAGAATTTGCAGAAACAGAGCTCTCTTAAGAAAGAAGAATATTAAAATATGACTCAGAATGTATGCACCCAGTATGTACACCAGTATCTCCATACTAGATTGTGTCTATAGTATTAGGCAATAGGATCATAATATCCATGAAGCTGAAATAATTGATGTCTCTGCTTTAACCAAACATCACCTCTTGAAAGCCAGAGTACATGGATTTGAGGAATTAAATGCACCATAGGGGAGGCAGCGGTAATGTCACAGGGGGCTCCTGGGACTTCAAAGAGTAGTGCAGAAGAATCAGAAATGGCATTAAGAGCAACAGAGGGGGGAGAGAAAACAGCTGGGAAGCTTGGGGAGCATTGAAAAGAGACAAGGAAATGTGGACTCAAAGCCAAGACTGAGGATATGTGGTCCAGAGCCAAACTTCAAGGTAAGAGTTTTTGCAATCTCTGCCAAACAGTTTTCTAAGGATAAATTGCAGATTATTTTATCTGATGTATTTATGAATTGCATGTTCCAATAATTTGTTTTTGGCCTTATGTACCATAAATCGAACCAGTGCCAGGGAAATCCCGGATGTAAATCTGATTAAAAGAACAGAATCTTATAGAAAACGGGATGCTGCCACAAAGCGGAATTTTCTGTAACGAACAGGCCAGATGGTTCCTACCTTTGGTGGGTGGGCCTGGGATGGCATGGCATGGCTGGGGTGGAAAGGTCCTTGAACTTGGGGTGCAGCCCTTCACTGTGTCCTAGGAAAAGAAAATTGTCCCCAAAGGGACAAGTCAAGACTTGTCATTCACCCCAACACCATTCTGCAGAGCTGGCTGGCCCTAGAGTGCATCATCCACTTGTTCCCTGGAGCTCTGTGGAGGATTGAAACTCTGGGGGAGCAATCCTCCTCCTCCTCCTCACTCAGGTATACCCCTAACACTGTGCTGTCTGAACTCACCCCATCCAGGCTTGAGTAACCAAAGGCTAAGTGCCATAATCTCGCAAAGCACTGGTCAGTCAACATCTGTTGGTTGACAGGGAATGCACTTAGCAGGCACACTAAAATGGTATTCCCAATATTATTTCTCAGACCCCAGCCGCCATATGAAGTAGGGTGGACTAACAGACCTGCCATTTGGGAATTAGGCTGCCACTGGCTGAAGTCCAATTCATTAGCCAATATTTTCCAGCTGGTATTGAAAGGGAAGTACCCCTGTGGCAACAGAGAGAAGCCTCTGAAGCTGTGTAGGTCAGATTAGGGAGCTTTGGTGGACCAGCAACTACTCTATCTGCTGAATTGGGGAGGGTAGGGAGCTTAGACTATAAAACTGCAAAAGTTACAATAATGTAGCTTTTAATTAATTAAGAGAGGATTTGGCAGTTGTTATCCACTTCATAAGAATGCATTACTCATAAAAATATAGACAGGGAGAGGAAAATAACCTTGTCCTTAGGCTGCATATGGTGCATTAGTGTGCTGTATCTCCAAGCCAAGAAATGGGTCTCCTATAAGAATGAACATTAACCATTTTCAGAAGAAACACATATATTTCTGACTAGAATAGCTGCAGTGTAGGGCAGCTTGAATCTTGCCCTTTTCTCACATATTGATGGTTACAACATTTTAAACAGGTTTCCAGAGATGTGCATGTTCTTCAGCACAATTTGAACAGTCCATCTTACATACGAGGAAACTGAAATATCATTAATATGCAGAAAACATCTCTCCTAGGTGTGAACATCAATTCTACATAGGGGCCAATGTCTACAGTAAATGCAGATTGCCTCTTTTCTCACTTGTCATATTATTTAAGATTTTGAAATTAGCTGAAAATAGATACACTGCTCCTTTCTTGATGTCCTAGTAATGTAAGTCAAGAATGATGGAAGACCAGAAAGTCCATTCTTAACAAGTAATTAATATAATACCTTGCCTGTAGATTGGCAAAGAAGAAGAAATCAAACCAATAGGTGGTAAATTGTGAATGGATTACTAACATTACCATTAAATCAGTATGAAACAATGGCTCATCTTTTCTGATCTAGCCAAGCTGTGCTTGGCACAGGGCTGGGAGAGGGAAGGGACAAAGTAAGGGTACATTTCTGGAATCTGGCACATGGAGCTGGTAGTGAACTTGTAGGTGCTGCTCTAATTTACACCAGCCTAAGCATGCCTCCAATGGGTCATTCCAGCAGCAAAAGATAGCTGGAGAACACAGACAACCTGATATGCCCATTAGACAAAGAGAATCTTTAGGCAACCTGCTAAACCAGTTTTGTGCCTCCTCCACAGGCAAAGCCACCAAAAGGGGCCAGAGTTAAATTAGGGTTAATTGTCAGAATGACAGTATGTTTTTTACCCTGTGGTAGTATGGTAAGAAGATCGTGCCCTTTGGCATTCCTAAGTACCTGTGATCTTCCTCACTCCGAAAGGGGCTCTTGTAGACAAATTACAAACACTCTGAAGTGCAAACATAGTGTCTTGATTATTAGATTTTTTTCTAGCATTTCATGTGTACTGCAAAATAAAAATGTACAGTATGCAAATAGCAACAGAGGGTCCTGTGGCACCTTTAAGACTAACAGAAGTATTGGGAGCATAAGCTTTCGTGGGTAAGAACCTCACTTCTTCAGATGCAAGTGAAGAATCTTGCATCTGAAGAAGTGAGGTTCTTACCCACGAAAGCTTATGCTCCCAATACTTCTGTTAGTCTTAAAGGTGCCACAGGACCCTCTGTTGCTTTTTACAGATTCAGACTAACACGGCTACCCCTCTGATACTTGATAGTATGCAAATAAGAATTCTGGATACTGCATTCCAAAAATCATGGTGCACGTATGTGAAGATCACAAAAAATTATCATCTTATAGTAACAATTTAGCAGTCCTTACTGTACAATTTAGACTGGACAGGGAAATGTCCTCATGCTTCAGGAGAAATAATTTCCCTTGGTATTTACCTTTCCCATATAAACTTGAACACTGCTTGTTCACTGGTATTGTACATAAAGATAAGTGAGCTAGTAACTTTAAAAATGTACAGCACATTAATGGAGATGGTAGATGAGTTCAGAGTCACAGGATCCATCTTTTTGGAGGTACTGTAAACAACTATTGTATTAAGGACTGGTTTATATAGTTTGGTTCAGTGCTAAACTACTCAAGATAGTTAAGACCAAAGCAGATTGTGAAGAACTTCAAAAAGATCTCACAAAACTAAGTGATTGGGCAACAAAATGGCAAATGAAATTTAATGTGGATAAATGTAAAGTAATGCACATTGGAAAAAATAACCCCAACTATACATACAACATGATGGGGGCTAATTTAGCTACAACGAGTCAGGAAAAAGATCTTGGCGTCATCGTGGATAGTTCTCTAAAGATGTCCACGCAGTGTGCAGAGGCGGTCAAAAAAGCAAACAGGATGTTAGGAATCATTAAAAAGGGGATAGAGAATAAGACTGAGAATATATTATTGCCCTTATATAAATCCATGGTTCGCCCACATCTCGAATACTGTGTACAGATGTGGTCTCCTCACCTCAAAAAAGATATTCTAGCACTAGAAAAGGTTCAGAAAAGAGCAACTAAAATGATTAAGGGTTTAGAGAGGGTCCCATATGAGGAAAGATTAAAGAGGCTATGACTCTTCAGTTTGGAAAAGAGAAGACTAAGGGGGGACATGATAGAGGTATATAAAATCATGAGTGATGTTGAGAAAGTGGATAAGGAAAAGTTATTTACTTATTCCCATAATACAAGAACTAGGGGTCACCAAAAGAAATTAATAGGCAGCAGGTTTAAAACAAATAAAAGGAAGTTCTTCTTCACGCAGCGCACAGTCAACTTGTGGAACTCCTTACCTGAGGAGGTTGTGAAGGCTAGGACTATAACAATGTTTAAAAGGGGACTGGATAAATTCATGGTGGCTAAGTCCATAAATGGCTATTAGCCAGGATGGGTAAAAATGGTGTCCCTAGCCTCTGTTTCGTCAGAGGATGGAGATGGATGGCAGGAGAGAGATCACTTGATCATTGCCTGTTAGGTTCACTCCCTCTGGGGCACCTGGCATTGGCCATTGTCGGTAGACAGATACTGGGCTAGATGGACCTTTGGTCTGACCCAGTACGGCCTTTCTTATGTTCTTATGTTCTTATACATTACCACTTATTTATCTATCGGGAATTCATAGATTCACAGATTATAAGCCCAGAAGGGACCATCTAGTCTGAGCTCCTGTATCCCACAAGCCATAGAACTTCTCTGAATTACTTCCCATTTGAACTAGAACATATATATTAGGAAAAAAATCCAGTCTGTTTTTAAAAGTTGCCTGTGATGGAGAGTCCACCACAACCTTTGCTAAGTTGTTCCCATGGTTAATTGCTATCACTATTAAAATTTGCATCTTATTTCTAGTTTGAAATTGCCTAGCTTCAGCTTTCAGCCGTAAGGTCTTGTTACACTTTTGTCTGATAGATCAATGAGGCCTTTATTATCAAAAATTTGTTCCCTTGTAGACTGTGATCAAGTCCCCTTTAACCTTCTCTTTGCTGAGGTAAACAGATTGAGCTCCTTGGGTCTATCACTATTAGACATGTTTTCCAATTCTTAATAATTCTTGAGGTTCTTCTCTGAAAACTCTCCAGTTTATCAACATCTTCCTTACACTGTGGACACCATAACTGGTCACTGTACTCTAGTAGCGTTCACACCCATGCCAAATACAGCGGTAATATAACCTCCTTTCTCCTATTCAGGAGAATGATGCAGAAGCAGTAGTAGCAGTTGTTGCCAGCCTAGTTGAAAGGAATAGTGAGTACTAGGAGCTAGCCGTGAGGTCCAGTCTCATTTCTTCCACTGACTGGTGTTAAAAACCCTGTGCACATCAAAGCCTTATGACAGAGGAGGCCCCATTTCTTCGGAGGCAGGAAAGTGTTATTCTCTACATTTACAGATAGTTGAATGGAGAGTTTGTACAAGATCACTGATGGGCAGAGCCGGAAATAGAACTCAGAGGGTCACATTCTGTTCTGTGCCTCTCAGAAGGTGCAGCATACATGGCAGTGGGGAGGGGAAGAGCAAAGTGTTTTCTAATTTACTTCTGTGGCAGTAGACAACTCAGTCTGAATCCAAGATTGGATTCACTAAGCAATCAATCTCTCAGATTAGCTCCACTGTGTCAGATCCAGGGCCGGTTCTACCATTAAGGCAAACTAGGCGGTTGCCTAGGGCACCAAGATTTGGGGGTGCCAAAAAGCGGTGCCCCCAGTTTGTTTTTTTTACAGCATTCCTATGCCCCCTCCCCGAGCGTGCGGTTGCCACTCCACTTCTCCTGCCTCCCAGGCTTGCAGCGCCAATCAGCTGTTTAGCGCCGCAAGCCTGGGAGGGGAGGAGAATTAGAGCGGGGGCGGCGTGCTCGGCGAGGAGGCGGAGTAGAGGTGAGCTGGGGTGGGGACCTGCCGCACGGCTCCCCGGGCCGGGGGGATGGGGAGCTGCCGTGGGGGTGCCTCAGGGCGGGGGGGGAGCTGCCGTGGGGTGGGGGCGCCTCAGGGTGGGCGGGGAGCTGCCGCAGGGCTGGGAGGGCGGGGCGCAAGGTGGATGTTTCGCCTAGGGCGCGAAACTTCCTTGCACCGGCCCTGGTCAGATCTCCCAGATGCTATGGTGGAGAAGAAAACCTTCTGCACAGACACAGTGCACATAACAAAATCTGTCCATTACACAGAGTCAGCAGGAGATCTCTGCCACTGTTGTTCTAATCATGGCCCTTCTCACATCATCTGGCATAGGCCATCTCTAAAACATGGTAAGCACCCTGTGAAGCCAAAGCTGGTGGAGACAGTGGCAAACTTGATTTCAGAGCTGCCATCACAATCAATAGTTATCTGAGAAATGGATCTGATGTTTGAATGGCTGTGGGAGCCGGTCTGATGGATATTGTCCCTCTCTCAAGAAGAATTATCCTCCAGCTGTAGTGACGGGAGGCACTTAAGCTATATCTGGTTTAATGAGGAGAGGGGGCTGGTGGAAGAGTATTCTCCATCAGAGGTCACAGTTCTGGAACAAGCTCCCACTGAGTTTAGGTCAGGGTCATCTACAACTTTGGTTATGCACTCTTATTTTTTTTTAAATAATCCAAAGGAAAAAATCAAAATAAATAATCTCATCCAATCTTTATCAGCAAGTTCAGTGCCACTGTAATGGCGACTATGACCAGCTCAGATAGGACAACTGCATTAGTGTGGGACAAACTTTACATTAACACTTTTACCTTATCCTATCCTCATCCCGGAACTTATGCACCAGGTGGGTTCTGATGTAAATTTAGGCTAGGAGACCATCTGCATTTGAAGTGAGATGCAAAATCCACGGATTTAATCCTTTACTGATTCCCTTTAGCACAATGGTGAATCATATATCCAGATGGAGATAACTGTCTTAAAAGAGGTCCTGCAGTGTCCTCCAGCCAGGCCTTGGTTATTTAGTCGAAGTTGTGGGCCCCATTTTTTGTCAAATTATGGTACTCACTTTCTTAGCTACTGACCTTGCAATCAACAGCACTGATAAAGAGCCAGATCCTTATTCATTGAAGTTTTGGAATTTAACAATTGTGACAACCACTTTGCTGAAAAAAAAAATAAAAAAAACCCTTTGTGATGCTGGTAGGTGGGGAGCTTAATGAAAGAGACTTTAAAACAGTTTCCAACCTCTTTTAATAATTGATTAGCAATCATAAAATAACTTTTAAGGACTACATTTTAAATCTGGCCTCCCTTTATACGAGTACAGTTTTACATGAGCAAACAATTGTGTACGCATTTTTAGCATGATCAACCTGCGCAAACAGATTGTACAATTCAGCTTCCTTTCTATAATGTGTTTTCCAGTTTCCATATAGTCTTTATAGATAAACCACTTATAATTGTTATTTATGTATATAGACTAACATCAGAGGTTTGTCTCTGTTGCCTTGTGAACTGAGGACATATGAGCTGTTAAAGCGACAGAATTTCACAGTAACAGTGAACTAATAGAGCATCATCTGTTTTTTATGACATATGCCTAGTCATATAAGATTAATGTATTGTGAACCTTTTATTTTTGGCATTTATATATTTATTTTTATAATGGAAAAAAATGAGTTCAGGATTTTTTGTTTTGGCTCCTGTACTGGCACTCTTAAGGTCAGCAGATTTTCTAAGTGCAAGAACAATCCTAATGGCATTGATCTTGGAATATGTGCCAGGAGAGAACCGTAAAATCTCACTGAGCCGATTTCAGGAGCTTTATGCAGCACCCATTGTGACGCTTGCAGACCAGGTGCCAGCTCATGCCAATACCCCAGGCCAATTCACTTGTTTATTAGTATAGATTAAAGTCATTGTTAAATGTGTGAGTGCATTTGGTGTTTAAACTTCATGGAAACTAATGGAATTAATTTTTAACATAAAAGTGCTAATTTCAAAGCAAGTGGTCATTGTGTGTGATGATTGGATGTCAAAGATTCTAAATGCATTCCTCACTCAGTCTCTGTCATTAAAGGAAGAACTCACATGTGTAGTGACCCTCTCTTTTTGTTTTCTGTGAGGAGAAGCTATGAGAATGTATTCAAGGAAAGCTCCTTCAACTGTGGACTGTTTGGATTCAAACAGGGTAGAATAACTGAATGAGAATATGGAGATCCGCAGAGTTATTCTGGGTAGCGCTGATTGACTTTTGGGAAACCGGCAGATGACTACATCTATGCTATTATTTAGAATTATAGATTGTGACTCACCTGTACATATACTTTAGCTGCTTTAACCTCTTAATAACTCTTATTTCCTTTTCTTAGCTAATAAACCTTTAGTTAATTTACTATAGTATTGGCTGCCAGCATAATCTTTGGTGTAAGACCTAGGGTACCAATTGATCTGGATTAAACGATTGGTCTCTTGGGACTAGAAGCAATCTGAATGTGATGTGTTTTTTGGTGTAAGTGACCTTCTATCAAAAAGTCCAGTTTGTCTGGGTAGCAAGATAGACTGGAGAGTCTACTCTAAGGGGACTGACTGTCTGTGATTCCATGGTAAAATTGGTAGTGACCCAGGAGTTCATGTTTGTTACTGGCTTGGTGAAATCTAATTATAGAGCACACAACCAGTTTGGGGTGTCTGCCCTGTTTTCTGACAGTCTGCCCTGAGGTAGGCTCTCACAGTCTTGAACCACTCCAGGCAGCGTGACACTCACCTTCTTCAATCAGCCATTCTTCCTCCTCCTTTTGGAATGAAAAAATGAGGCATGTGACACTAAAGGAAAAAGCATTATGCTCTGTATCCTCTCTCCTGTTTCCTCATGGTCCCAGACCCTTTACCGTGTGTTCTGCTATGCTCCTGCAGGATCTTCTCTTCCTAAATTTGTTTTTTTATCTCCATTGCTGTAAGTCCTAACATATGTCTTCTGCTCCCATTCTTTATTTGCATGGGAACTGTTTGTCTCCCAATATTGCCAAGCTCAGGCACCAAAAATCATAATTGGCTTAAAAACAATAATTCTTTTTAAAATAATAAATATGGGGCTCTTTTTTATTTGTCTTCTGGTTTTTAAGTCTTTAGGGGATATTTGGTTCTTGTTTTCAGGCTTTTCTCTGCAACCACAAGGCCTAAAAACGTACTTTAAAAAATGCAAGTAAGATTCTCCTGCAATCAGATTCCTTCAGGAGTTGCGGCTTTTAGAACAACATCAAATATTGCAAAAAAGATGTGGAGAAATTGGAGAGGGTCCAGAGAAGAGCAACAAGAATGATTAAAGGTCTTGAGAACATGACCTATGAAGGAAGGCTGAAAGAATTGGGTTTGTTTAGTTTGGAAAAGAGAAGACTGAGAGGGGACATGATTGCAGTTTTCAGGTATCTAAAAGGGTGTCATAAGGAGGAGGGAGAAAACTTGTTCACCTTAGCCTCTAAGGATAGAATAAAAAGCAATGGGCTTAAACTGGAGCAAGGGAGGTTTCAGTTGGACATTAGGAAAAAGTTCCTAACTGTCAGGGTGGTTAAACACTGGAATAAATTGCCTAGGGAGGTTGTGGAATCTCCATCTCTGGGGATATTTAAGAGTAGGTTAGCTAAATGTCTATCAGGGATGGTCTAGACAGTATTTGTTCCTGCCATGAGGGCAGGGGACTGGACTCGATGACCTCTCGAGGTCCCTTCCAGTCCTAGAATCTATGAATCTATAAGACACACACTAAAATAATGGGATTTCATAACACTGTGATCAGGCAACCTGTGGACAAGGGAAAGTTGTGGGTCAGGAAGAAAAAAGGTAAATAATTTTAAACTGCCCCTCCTCTCAGGAGTCTATCTACCATCTTATCTGTTTAACTGTCTTTGTAATGTAAAAGTAAAATTTAGGAGCTCCTATTCTTTCCACTCCTGCTGACAGAGGAGCTCCGCCTGGTAACTGCTGCAGCATCAGTCACAAAAATCAGCCAAGAAATCTGAAGAGCTTTAAAGTTTTAACCCAAATTTAAATTAATTAAAACTATATTTCTTTGTCTGAGCTTTGGCTGATTTTTAGTGAATAATTTTGCAGTGTGTTCCGATGCATACCAGTAAAAACATAGTGATAAATATTATCAAATATGTATTTATAGTTAGCTGCTTTTGAAATATTCAAGATAGGACTATCCTTATTCCAAGGAGTTCTTAATCTATGGATAGACAGAAATAAAGATGGACTTTATCAGAAGGGGAAAAGCAATAGGCGATTTCAGACCAATCTGTCAATAGAGACAAGAAAATATACAAAAGACAAGAAGAATAATGGATATACTGAGATACAAAATATTATAGCAAATTAATATATAAGAAAGTCTTGTATCCATTAATACTTTTCCTATACACAAAGCCAAGAACGTATACTTTCAGTATGAAGATTTATCTTAAATTAATGGGGGGAGGGGGAGATGCTCCAACAATAAAAGCCTCTGTGAGAGAGCATGGTGTATGCATCTCTTCTGTAAACTAGCTGCTTAAATTCTGAAAAGAAAATGGCTGGTCTCTGCAAACAACCAACGTTTACAGGATTCAAAAGGTGCAGAACATATACATTAAGAGCATCACAGTTCTGTGGTTACATACTTCATGAGCTCAGGAGGAATATGGTGAAACACTAGTCAATTTATCTGGGTTGTTAGTTCAGGACCAGCTTCTGAATATTCAGTGAAAGGTAGCCATTTGGGTCAGTAATTGGTATGCAAGTCTTAGAGTCTGTCAGTTTTTCCCTGGCTTGAATAGCTCAGACTTTATTATTCCATTTTGTCAAGGAGAGGAGCTCTGCCCTATATCATTCTACTGCTGTGAACAACTGAGCAGACAGCAATGACTTTTAAGCTGCTTATTTTTTTAATCCAGCCTTATTAAAACATACATAAATGATAGAGCTAACTGCTACTCCACTATCTTGGAACAATGCATATTATCTGATAGTATCTCATACATAACTCCTCTCTATTTTTAAGAGTAATTTTAGGATATGAAAAAAATCCAGTTGAATGACAACTTCTCCATCACTGGCTTGATATTGTGTTACATGTTTTGTTTAATTTGTATGGGCTGTAATATGATCTATACGTGATTTGGGTGCAGAGTCTGAGATACAGATGAATGTAATATTCATGTGACCAAATGCTGCAGGCCAGCATCTTCCCATGTAACGATACTGGAATCATTTTTCAGAAATATATGTATCAATTAGAATTACAATTATTCTCTTACAGGCTATAGTGGGCTGCAGAACTTTGTATTAATTATGTATTATTATTATTTCAGTTAATAGTTGTAATTTCCTGATTTATACAGGGTTAAAAATAGAGTTACTGAATGCTGTAGAAAGAGGATAGGGGCAACTGTCATCAGTAGGAAATTTGGCAATATTCCTTTTTATATAGTAAGCTATTTTTATGCTGCATAAGGCTTTTGGTATTTATTTATCAATCATTTTTCTGTCTGTTTGTCTGTCTGCCTATTTATCTGTCATATTTCCAAGGCAGCTATCACACTGATACCAAGATGCCTCAGGCAGCCTTAGGTTACTATTCTGTCTATGTTTCTTTTGATATCTGACAAATTTTCTTTTCTCTATTTTTGTCTTTCAGGTTTATCAGTGAAGGCTCCCTTTGAACTGTCTGTGTGCTCCAGTTTTTCAGAGTGATCTATTCTTGGTGTTTGTGTTCTATATTAGTGGGGTGAGGGAGTTTCATACCCAAAAGGCAGATCCACCCTGTCTATTTAATTTTCTCAAGCTAGAATACAGATCTGCATTTATTCTGTCATGAATTCCCTTCACTTATCTCAGCCAGATGTTTCTTCTTTACTGGACATGTTTGACATTTTATTCCTTAACACACCTTTATGTGGAGAAGACTAAAGATTCATCTATGCAAACAAAAAAAACCTAGGAGCATCTTTGTTATAACAAATAATAAAAAGAAATGGCCTTTTCTTGAAATCCAAGTGTGACAGAGTACTGGGAATCAACCAGCTAAGCCAGCACTCTGATCACTAATCACCCTTGGGGTGTACCTGACTGTGTCTAATTAGAAGATTAGAAGAGCTGGGGAGGACTAAAGTGCTAATTAGCCCACTAATTTTGAAGGTTGAAGGTGGCACAAGAAGGAAGTGCTAAAAGGGAAGAAGTAGGCTAGTGGAGCCAAAACCAAGAATGACTTCTGGATGGAAAGATTTCTTCCCTCTCCTGGGAGGAGGAGAAACTGATGCTGTAAATGGATGAGGTGTATGGCTTAGTAAGGTGGTGGGAAAAGCAATGTAAATAAACTACATTGTGGTGTTTAACAGAAGATCTCCAAATATTCTGTGTAGACAGGAGAGGGACTGCACTCTGTACACAAAATCAATTTTTTTATTTTTTTTAACCACACTGTATTTCTTACATGGGAATTCATACGTTGTAGTGACTGAGTCATGCAGTTGCCTAGTTATAATTGTCCACATTTGTAATGTTTTCTCTGGGTCTATGAGCTGCAGATAGGACATCTAGCAATGCCATCTCAGCTGCTAAATGCTGCAGAAGCTACTGCCCCTCCAACACCCATTTTACTATAGATAGTGGAGTGTCTTTCTTGTGCCTGAAATTGCCTGCAGCCTGATCATCTTCCTTGAAAACGAAGTGTTAGGATGTAACCATCCTGAGCACAGATTAGTTACATTCCCATTGCCTTTGGATGTCCTTGATGTCTCCACAAGGTCTGTGTTCTCTAAGATGAGGAAGTTGATAAGTTTTGACAGGGCTTGCCTCCTTCTGCCAGTTGCAGCACAATCTTCATGGATGCTGGTGATAAAACAGTGTGTCATGAGGACAGACAATTTCTTACAGTTTGGAAAGGACCAGACTCTATTCAACTGAAATTCCCCCAAAGGATCCCAATTACCAGGTAGTTGGCTCAATGGCCAAACATTCCAGCTTTGTGACAAGAAGACACAGTAGGGTTGCCAGGCATCTGTTTTTTGACTGGAAGGTCTGATTGAAAGGGGACCCTGGCGGCTCCGGTCAGCAACGCTGACCAGGCCGTTAAAAGTCCAGTCAGCAGTGCTGCAGGGCTAAGGCAGGCTAGTCCGTACCAGACCTGGCACTGTTCTGTGCTTCGGAAGTGGCCAGCAGGTCCATCTCCTAGGCAGGGGAGCCACGGGGCCCCGCGCCCTGCCCCTGCCCTGAGCACCAGTTCCGCACTCCCAATAGCCAGGAATAATGGCCAATGGGAGCTTGGGGGCAGTGCCTATGGAGTAGAGCAGCATGCAGAACCTCTTGGCCCTCCTGCTTAGGAGCCGAACCTGCTGGCCACTTCCGGGGCACAGCGTGGAGCCAGGACAGGCAGGGAGTCTGCTTTAGGCCCGCTGTACCGCTGACCAGGAGCCGCCTGAGGTAAGCACATGCCCCAACCCCAAGACCCAACCCCCTGCCTCAGCCCTGAGCCCCTCCAAAACCTGGAGCCCCCTCCTGCACTCCTGCACTCCAACCCCCTCAGCCCCAGCCCCACCCCAGATTCTGCACCTCCAGACCAGAGCCAGTACCCGCTCCTTCACCGCAATCCTCTACCTCAACCTGCATCTCCTTCCCACACTCCAAATTCCTCAGCCCTACTCCCCAGCCTGGAACCCCCTCCTGCACCAGAACCCCTCATCCACGGCCCCACCACAGAGCCTGTACCCTGAGCCCATAGCCTGTACCCCCTCCCATACCCCAACACCTGCCTCAACCCACAATCCCCTCTTGCACTCTGAATCCCTCAGCCCCACCCCCTAGGCTGGAGCCGCCTCCTGCACTCCAAACCCCTCATCCCTGGCCCCACCCCAGAGCCCTCACCCCTAGTCAGAGACCTCACCCCCTCCTGCAACCCAACTCCCTGCCCCAGTCCAGAGTCCCCTCCCGCACCCTGAACCCCTCATTTCTGGCCCCACCCCAAAGCCTGCATCCCCAGTTAAAGCCCTCACCCCCTCCTGCATTCCAATCCCCTGCCCCAGCCCAGTGAAAGTGAGTGAGGGTGGGGGAGAGCGAGCCACCAAGGGAGGAGTAATGTAGTGAGCGGGGGGCATGGCCTCAGGGAAGGGGTGGGAAGAGGCAGGGGTGGGGCCTCAGGGAAGGGGCGGGACTAGTATGTTTGGTTTTGTGCAATTACAAAGTTGGCATCCCTATGCCCCACGGGGTTGATGACTTTCCCCTACTTGCCTTCAGGAGCTGCTCCTTCTTTCCTAGTTTAAACATCCTTACACTTGAGGTTATCCCTCTCTCTATATATATTTTTGCCCCTGATATATCAGTGAAGAAAACTCCAATGGCTCTCTTTTGGATGTGAAACTTAGCTCCACCTGCTTGATGTCATCTGAAGGGCAAGGTGGTAAACTATGTGTGAAAAATAATGTGGCATTCTTCCCAGATAAAGCCATCTTCCCTTTGATTACATTTCGCATTAATATACTGTTGTAACTTCAGCTTGTCTGCTTCTTTGTCTTCATGCATCTCGCCACTCATGTTTTCAAAGGGCACTATTTTATCTGTGTAGATAGACTGTGTACCCTGGAGAACAATACGTGAATTATGCACAATTCCTCAGGCTAGCTAAAGGGCGCCACTAGATCTGTCAAAGGTTCAGAAATATATCTTTCAAATGCAAGATTTTTTTAATACGATTCTAATGGTGTGAAGTGTTGTGTTATGACATGCCTGTATGAAGTCAAGAAGAGGATAATGAGACAAGAGATGAGAGGATATTTGTTTCTACCTGTGAGGGAACAAGAAGAAATGAATTAATATGATCTGCTACCCTTGCAAAACTATAAAACATTCAGCTCCAGGCAAAAGAAAACAGTCAAGTATGTAATAACTTTTAAAACAGCCTGCGTTTTAGAAAAGTGTGCCTAGTAGCTGGCTGAGATGAGATCAGCTGTGGAATGTATTTTACATAGCTGAGGCAAGGAAATTAACTTTCTGAATTTATTTGTTTATTTAATCATTTAATAGGACTTGTACAATAATTTTATCCTTAGTTGTCTGTGCTGTACATATTGTAGGAATGGGTGTGGCTGTATTTTCATATTATGTAGGCATTTTAGATTATTAGATATCACAGTATGTAGACCTATACTGTAAACAGCAAAATCTCAGTTAACTGTAATTTTGTTCTTCAAAGGTTAGTTTCCTAGGGTTTACTGTAGTCTTCACTGAGATCTGAGGAGAAGAGTGTTGTGCAAGGGAATTCGCCTGCAGAGGAGAGCAGAGTTGTGCATGAGTTCCTCCAATTAGTCAAGGGTTTCAGGTGTCTCTTATGAATTTCAGATAATGCCATTGTGATATAATGTCAGTTTCATCACCTGATGCTCCTCCTTTCAAACAGGAACACACACACACACACACACACACACACACACACACTTTAACAAAGTGCACTAGTTTTTACCCAGGAAGACAGCAATAGTAAAATACCATCTGGTGCTAATATGCACTCTGACTAATAAAATACTCTAGTACCAAGATAGACCTAATAAAGAGAATTCATTGGCAGTACAACACTCCCCTGACATAATGTAATTTCCATACCAGAACAACAAATGTGTTTGTGTGTTGTTTTAGAAATTAAATTACCCATGTATGTTCCCTGATTTAAAGTTCACTAGGAAAGGTGTATGGAATCTTTAGCTCCAAATTCTGCTTTCATTGTCACTGGTGTAAACTTGGAGTAACTGTCCAGATTTCAGTAACTCAACAGTTAATCTTAATCTACACCTCTATCAATAATTTTAAATTTGGTCCTACGAGAAGCAGTGTGGTCAAGTGGATAAGACACTGGATTGGGAAACAAGAGACTTCATTCTATTTCTGGCTTTGCCACTGACTTGCTCGGTGATTTCACTTCTTTGTGCCTTTTCCCCCTTTCACTCTTCGTATTATCTAATGAATCTGTAGGTTCTTTGGGGCAGTGATTGTCTTTATATGTTTGGATAGCACACTGAGGCCCTATTGATGATAAAGTTAATCTTGCCTTAACAAGCTTATAAGTGTTATATTAAATTTGCATATGTGAGGTGATTTTGTTATATGGTCCTAATACTAAGGAAACCACTTCCAGCAAGGCAGCAGATCTCAGAGTTAAATCAAAGAGATGAATTAAAAACACTGAATAAAGGCTTTACAAATACACAATTGCTGCTTGATATTTTAATTAGGCTGAGTTATAGAGAGAACTACCTTCAAATTAGCTATCCTTAAATTCCTGTGAACTAATCTGTAATTATTGAGTTATTCTCTCTTGCCAGCAAGGGGTCAAAAACAAATATAAAACCAACTCTGTTTTCAGGTTCATGCATGTGTCTCCCATTGACTCCATCATGTGCCTTGCATGTAAACGTCCTGTGGGGGAGGGTTTGAGCATTGGCCTGCTAAACCCAGCATAAATCCAGAGTTCAATCCTTGAGGGGGCCATTTAGGGATCGGGGGCAAAAATCTGTCAGGGACAGTACTTGGTCCTGCTGTGAAGGCAGGGGACTGGACTCAATGACCTTCAAGGTCCCTTCCAGTTCTATGAGATAGGTATATCTCCATATAAACCATTTGGTGCCAAGCATGTTTCTATTTCCCCTTAGAAGGGAGATCTCTCAGTTTGATTAATTCTGTTCTTTCTTTGTACCTTTCTCACAACATGACTCCAGATAGAAAGATATATGGTGCAGTCATCTGAAGAGTGTGGCGAATGCATTCAACTTGTAGGAATGGGCATCCTAACAGGGATGGGTGTCCTAGAGTCCGCAAAGGTCATTGTAAATCATTGATGTAAGGTGATAGAAATCCACAAAATTCTGCAAGACATCGAGTAAAAGCTTCCAGCATCTCACATACCATACCTTTTTTCAGCTCTTGGAAAACCATGCTAAACTCTATTTCAAGTATGGTAATTTTTTAGGAAGAAGTCACAATATTGCCAACACCACGAGTTCAGAAACCATGTGTTATCCTCCCCTTCTCTCCCCCCCCAAAAAACCCTAATGAGTTTATCTTAAAAATCATAATTTTTAAAGATTGTGTTAAATTTATATTCTGGTTTTTGAGCCTTTAGGGGACACTTTTGTCACATTTTTTAGCTTGAAAGCTCTTCTAATGAAATAACATGGTTCCGGGCAATAAGGCTTTAAGAGAAACACCAAATATTACAAGACTTGTGGATAAGAAGCATGAGATTTGGCAATGCTGATAAAGTGTATTTAAGGGAACGTTTCCTAGGTTGAAGTTGAAAAACAATCAGGCATAAAAGGAGAAATTTCTCTCTAATATCCTTTCCCTGAATTTTTGGGAGTAAGACTTGGTATTATAGACTGACCAGCTAGAATAGTGGGAATACATTATTTGCAGATTGTAATAAAAAAAAAACAAAAAAATCCCCAAAACCCAAATAGGTTAGCCAACAAATATTGTTTGGCCATTTGTAGGGATGGTTGAATAATGTGTGTGGCGGGGGACTTCGGTAACTTATTTCCAAGGGAATGCACTGAAAAAAATACTGGGTGAGAAATATTGTGAAGTTTGGTAATTTAAGAGGAATAAATATTGCAGAAGTACCATGTGGATTTAGTGAGTTCATTTCAAAATTACCAGTTAATGAAAATCCTTTCAGCTAATTGTTTTGGTAGTTAGTTCACAACACAGTTCCAGATTCTTTTTCATTTTCCCCAAAGCAATATAGTACCATTTTATTTCTCTTGAAGAATTCGTTAACACCTGGATTTCACATACACAAAAGGTTCTCTTCCTGAAATGATTGATAACTATAGTTAAACTCACATTAGCCTAATGCCTTCTGAAGCCATAGCAGAGTTTTTAACTCAAGTACTGATTCAGCAGTCCATCTCTATTCAACAGTTCATCTGTATTCATCAGATTTTAGCACATGCTTAAATCCCATTGACATGGATGAGATTTAAGCATACACTTGAAGTTAAGCATATGATTACATGTTTGCTGAATTGGACCCAGCTGTTGCTTTGTTTTAAGCCTGAATCATTTCATCACTCCCCCTACAAGTTTGTCCTTTAACTTTATTTTCTCCCAGTGGACATTATTCAATCAACTACCCATTGATGATCATAGCCATGTCTCAAAGGAACATGTGATGAAGCAAATTGTGACTGGAAGGACAAAGCAGTCAAGATGGCCATATTGAAGTTTAGTGTCTCTGAAGTTGTCAAAGAAGCTCACATTCTCTGGGTTCATAACTTTGCAATGCTGATTACCCCACACTTCAACCAGAAATGAGTAAATGGAATGAATATCTTTCAGTTTATCTACTGTGATTGTGTTCACGGAGCTCTAACTTCCATGCTCACATCATCTACTAGTTTCCGGGCATATTTCATTATTCTGAGGAAGTTGCTCCCAGCAATTTTCCTATGCCACTCAAGCAGTTCTATACAAGCTTGATCCTGCACCCACTAAAGTTAATGGGAAATCTTTCATTGATTTCAATAGTGGAAGATCAGGTGTATGGTTCTTTGAACCACCTCCTGAGATCCAGACCTGACACCAATATTACAAATATCAGATAGCTCTAAAGTGTGTCACAGATGTACTTAATGGACCCGATGCCTGTGGAGGATTCGTGATTTGGATAAATGGATAAAGCAGAGGTTCAATTCTAGCAATGGCATAGTTCCATAGGCGTGCGCAGGGGGTGTGCCGGGTGTGCCTGGGCACACCCTAATGCAGGGCAGGCAGAGCTGTGGGGGGGCAGGGCTATGTGCTCCTGCAGGGCAGCGTATATGGCGCCGCGCTGAGCTAGGCGCTGCTAGGAGCCTCCCTCATGGTTGGGGAGGGGGTTGGAAGTGGCGGGGGGCAGTCGGGGGACAGGGAGCAGGGTGGATTGGGCCGGGGGGTGGGGCGCTCTCACCTCGGGGGCAGCTCCCCCCTCCCCAGCATCCCTGTGTGCAGGGGAGAGTCTCGGCAGAGGCAGGGCAACTCTGTACGCTGCCTCCCTCCCCGCTCCCAGTGCTGACCTGGTTCCCAGCCCATTGGCCAGGTACCCCAGCCAATGGGAGCTGTGGGGGGTGGTGGTGCCTGACTGCACCTCCCCTGCAGGGAGGGGGAGGGAGCTGCAGGCATAGAGAGCCTCAGGATATTCTTCAGGGGGACAAGGAGTCCAGGGCAGCCTGGGGGGTTAGCGGGGGGTCTGGCGCTGGCAGCAGCAAGTGACCTGGCCCCAGCCTGCTCTGCTCCACCCCACCGGCTCCCAGCGTTGCTCAGTGGTGGGGCTTTTGGGGAAGGGGTGGGGCATGCTGGGGCCGGGTTGCTCGCTGGTGCCAGGCTCCCCGCTAAGCCCCCAGGCTGCCCTGGACCCTATGTCCCCCTGAAGCACAAGGCCCCCCAAAGCACGGGGTCCAGGGCGGTTGCCCCGATCTGTCCTATGGTTGGGCACCACCAAAAATCATACAAACCTGCTGCCCCTGATTGGATAGGGGGTGGGATTATGGGGTGGTGGTTAGGGGCAGGGGTCTCTGGAGGGGGCGGTCAGGGAGCAGGGTGGGTTGGATGGGGCATGGGAGTCCCGGGGTCTGTCAGGAGGTGGGGGTGGATAGGGGTCAGGGCAGTCAGGGGACAGGGAGCAAGGAGGGTCGTGGGGGGGTGTCTTTGGAGGCGGTGGTCAGGGGACAAGGAGCTGAGGGGGTTGGATGAGTCGGGAGTTCTGGGGGGGCTATCAGGAGGCAGGGGTGTGGAGAGGGGTTGGGGGAGGCAGGGAGCAGGGGGGTTGTATGAGTCGGGAGTTCTGGGGGTCCTGTCAGGGGATGGGGAGCAGTTGGATAGGCGTGGGAGTTCCGGGGGTCTGTCTGGGGGCGGGGGTGTGAATAAGGGTCGGGGCAGTCAGGGGACAGGTAGAGTCCTAGAGGGGCAGTCAGGGGACAAGGAGCAGGGAGGCTTAGGTAGGGGGTGGGGTCCTGGGGGGCAGTTAGGGGAAGGGGTCCCAGGAGGGGGTAGTCAGGGGACAAGGAGCAGGGGGGTTGTGGTTTCTGAGGGGGGAAGTCAGGGGGCGGGAAGTAGGAGGGAGTGGATGGGGGCAGGGTGGAGGCGGGGCTAGGGCATGGCAGGGGCGGGGCTAGGGCGGGGCTCCCTGGGTGCACACCCTAATGAAATGGGCTGCGCACGTCTATGCATAGTTCCACAAAACAGAGTTCCCTTACACTAGAATAATTCTTTGCTGGGCATTTGTTGCCTGGATGATGGCTCTTTTATGTAGAGAATCTGGCCAAATGTTAGTATAACACTGACATTCTGGTGTTATGTATAAGTGAATTGCACACCAGATCTGGGCACAGTATTCCAGCAGAGATTGCACCAATGCCAAATACAGAGATAAAATAACATTTACTCCTACTCAAAATTCCCCTGTTTATGCGCCCCAGGATCACATTAGCTCTTTTGGCCACAGTGCCACACTGGGAGCTCGTGTTCACCTGATTATCCACCACATTCCACAATCTTTTTCAGTCACTGTTTCCCAGGATAGAGTCCCCCATCCTGTTTGTATGGCATATATCCTTTGTTCCCAGATGTATACGTTTACATTTAGCCATATTAAAATGAATATTATTTGCTTGCGCTAGGTTTACCAATCAATCCAAATCGCTCTGAATCAGTGATCTGTCCACTTCATTATTTACCACTCTCCCAATTTTTGTGTCATCTGCAAACTTTATTGATGATTGTATGTTTACTTCCCAGTCATTCATAAAAAATGTAACAATCTGTGCAGGAGTACACTGCAAACAGATCACCTCATTGACAATTCCCCATTTACAATTACATTTGAGACCTAACAGTTAGCCAGTTTTTAATCCGTTTAATGTGTCATGTTAATTTTATTCCGTTTTAGGTTTTTTTAATGAAAAAATTTCATGATACCAAGTCAAACGCCTTACAGAAGTCCAAGTATATTACATCAACACTATTACCTTTATCAGCCAAACTTGCAATCTCATAAAAAAAGATATCAAGTAGCTAGATAAGATCTATTTTCCATAAGCCCATGTTGATTTGCATTAATTACAATACTATTTCCATATTAACTGAGTTCCATAACAGCCTCTCCAATATTTCGCCTGGGATTGATGTCAGGCCTATAATTACCCGTGTCATCTCATTTACCCCTTTTAAAAATTGGCTCAATATTAGCTTTCTTCCAACCCAAAGCTACAAGACCTATTGAAAATTAGCATTAACAATCCAGCAAGCTCCTTGGCCATCTCTTTTAAAACACTTGTAGGCAAGATTTAAAAATGTCCAATGTTAGTAACTTCTCTTTAACATTCTCCAGAGATACTAATGGAATGCAAAGGGTGTTATAACCATATGATGAGATTATACAATCTCCCCCCCCAATAAATATTTATTGAACATTTCTTCCTTTATTATTGATAATTTTACCATTTCCATTTAGATGGATCGATACCATTGTCAGGATTCTTTTTATTCCTAACATATTTTTAAAAACTCCTTATTATTGTCCTTAACTCTGTTAGCCAGAGATTTTGCCTTGTGTCCCTTGACTTCCCCTATCCATTTTCTACAATTCCTAACTTCTAATTTATATTCATTGCTATCATGGCAAACTCCCTGCCCTGCTGTTGGGGACCCTGGAAGCCTGGCAAGCACTGGGTCCTCTATTGACCACCCGACAGGCTGACAGGGAGCCAGGAGCCTGGAAGCCCTAAGAGGACAAGCTCCGAGGCTCCTAACTCAGAGAGCTGCCAAGGAGATTGTCTGGTGAATTAGCAGGATAGCGGGCAGATTTCAGATGGAAACCCAACTAGCAGGCAGGGTTTCCACTGGGGATCTGTCTGTGATCTGTCAGAAGTTCAACAAACATTTCTCTTTTGACAAATTAGCAAATTCCAACAAAAAATGTTTCATCATTATTTTCACTATCAGCTGTAGTTAGAAGTCAAGTCAAAGCATCTTTGGCATCTAGGATAGTTGAACAGACTAGTAATAAAACCTTTGGCTTAAATTTATCATACATAATCAACTCATAGCATTTTTAAAATATAAGTGAATTAAGCATCACAATGCTCCGGTGAGGTAGTAGCAAAGAAACAGTCAATGCAATTTTACAGATAAGTAAACTGAATGATATAGAAGTAAAGGATTGAAACCATCCAGTCAGTCAGTATCTTTGCTGGGAATAGAATCCATGAATACTGGTCCCCAGTCTCTTACTTTAACTATTACTACTGTCTTTCATATTTAGGAACTGAAAGAAGCAGGCTCTTTTTTCTAGATCTATGTATTTTTGTCAGGAAACTGTGATGCTATGAAAGACCAGACTGACTCTTAATAAATTGTAGAAGAAATTCTGCTTGTGGTTATGGATTGTGGTATTTCACTCTCAACATATTCCTATTCAGCACTTCTGGTTCATGCTGGGAAAAACAATTCATTCCCTACATGAGTTGTTTTATGCTGTTGTTTTTTTTTGGGGGGGGGGGGGGAGGTGTTTGAGTTAGTATCATTTTTTTTAATTAGGTGGATCTTTCTGCTTAAAAAAGAAAATCCTCCCAAAAGGATAAGTAAATTAAAGTACAACTGTTTGAATAATTTAAATATTTTGACAATTTCTTGTAAGTATTCAGATCCCTAAATGCTCAATTAAATACTGGTTGGTATAATTGTACACATTATCTCCTGTTTCTCAAGAGCTAAACAGTAGAAAATTACTACTCAGGGCCAGTGGGGGGAAAAATCACTCCAAAAGTGTCTGACAATAAAATCAGAACTTACTCTTCATGGTAATTTACAGAGAATATTCTGGTATCTAAAACAGCAAGAGCTATGGACATTTTGAACTCTAAGAAATGCAACAATTGATTCATTTTCTACATGAGGCTTTTTAGAACACTTAAGATGATTACACTGGCTGGGAAACACTGTCCACTTTTTCTCATTTTTGATGCCAGAAACAGATGGATGAAATTGGCATTCTTCTTATCATTTAGAACAAAAAGTCATGTAAAAGAGAGACATAAATGGGGGAAATAGATTAAAACAATTCTTAAAGAAGATGAGGTAAGTTTCTGAAAATTAACTTTTTCTGATCCTAGACCTTCATTTTAAAGTTTTTGATACCAAGCATTTTCCAGAGACAGAGTGGCAAGAACCAGCTCTTGTATAGCTAAAGGAAACTAACCAAGTGTGGGCGGACCTAAAGAAGTTTGGAGTTTTAAATCTCTTTGAAAAAAGGTAGCCAGCTTATGGACTCTACACTCCTTGCACACCCAACAGTCTCATTGAGGATAACAGCATGGAGTTTAGGCTACAGGCTGCTAAAGGCACAATATGAAAGACTCAATATGGCACAGTTGGCTTAGGGTAGAAAACTCCTATGACTCAGATCTGCCTTTCACTTGCCTCTCACCAATTCCCAAAGTACCTAAGCTCCAGACTTACTTGTTCCTTAATGACAGTAGGCTACAACTAGTGTAAATCTAGTGATTGCACTGCACCTTTAAGGGGGAGGGGGGTTGTCTGGCTGGCCAAATGAAGGAAACAGTGCTTTAAGGCTGGGAAGGTGAGAGGGAGGGAAGGAGAGGAAAAGGGGACAAGGAGCCAGCATGGTGACACTGTCTCATCCCCTGGGAACTGGATGGGTGAAAGGGCTTAAAAGGGGCAGCTCTGTATGAAGGGACTCCATTTAGATGGAGCAGGCTGAGGCAGCACCCGTACTCCCTCCCCTTTAGGCGGTGAAATACTAGGTTTGGTCAGGAGCTGCTGTGGGCATTGCGCTAGCCACCCCTTTTCTAGGGAGCATGGGAAGGGATTTTTCCCTTAACACCAGATTGGCCCAGATTCGTCTTCCCCACAGCTGGTTCAGGGAGGGCTTTTTTCACGCATGTCATGAAGGGCGGTAGGCTCTATATCACAACTCATTATGTAAGTGTGGGGTGGAAGTCCAGTACAGGTACTCAATAGGAAAGGTAAACAGTGATCGGATAAATGGCTTGGAAAAGGACTTAAAAAAGAGGTGTTTGTTAAAGGAACAGAATGGAGGTGGGTGGGGGGCTCCTATGACTGGTACAGCAGGGAGCCAAATCCCCTTTTTTATAGTGCACCTTACCCCTCCTACAAGGGGGGCGAATGGTAAGGTCCCAGCAATGGATTGGCATGGGGACCTGAATGGAAAAAGAGGGGAAATGGTGGAAGCCCCTCGGATAGTTATTGAATGAACATGGAGTTACCTGCACTGTGCACTTTTATCTGCCGGGTAGTCCCAGACATCTAATAATACGGTTGCAGCCTGATTAAACCATATCAAATGTCTCCTGTCCTTCTTTCAGTATATCTGAACAATGCAGGTAGGCAGAACCATTCCAGGCTAAGGGTATGTCTACACTATGAAATTAGGTCGATTTAATAGAAGTCGATTTTTTAGAAATTGATTTGATACAGTCGATTGTGTGTGTCCCCACTAAGAGCATTAAGTTGGCGGTGTGCGTCCACAGTACCGACGCTAGCGTCGACTTTCGGAGCGTTGCACTGTGGTAGATATCCCACAGTTCCCGCAGTCTCCGCCACCCATTGGAATACTGGGTTGAGCTCCCAATGCCTGATGGGGCAAAAACATTGTCGTGGGTGGTTCTGGGTACATGTTGTCAGGCCCCCCTCCCTCCATCCCTCCGTGAAAGCAATGGCAAAAAATCGTTTCTCACCTTTTTTACTGGGTTACCCGTCAGACGACATACCACGGCAAGCATGGCGCCCGCTCAGCTCACTGTCACCGTATGTCTCCAGGGTGCAGCTGGCAGACGCGGTACTGCAGTGGTACACAGCAGCATCCCCGTGCTTTGCCTTGCGGACAGCAGACGGTACAATACGACTGCTAGCCATCATCATCGTCCCATGGGTGCTCCTGGGCGACCTCAGTTAGGCTGCTCGGGGGAGCCTGGGCAGACATGGGTGCTCCTGGCCGACCTCGGTGAGGTCGGTCGGGGCCGCCTGGACAAAAATGGGAATGACTCCAGGTCATTCTCTTCTTTAAGTTTCGTCTAATGGAGATTAAGTCCTGCCTGAAATATCATGCCAGGTGGAGGCTTCTGCCTCAGGCTGCTCTCCCAGTCATTAGTATGCTGGGGTCGCACCTACCCCAGCCTACCCCTTGCTCCCATGGCTCATGAAGCCTGGACAGTAGTAAGGAGCAGTTCAACTATAGGCTGAGCAAGTGCAGAATGGTGATAGAATGTGCCTTTGGATGTTTAAAAGCTCGCTGGCGCAGTTTACTGACTCGGTTAGACCTCAGCAAAACCAATATTCCCATTGTTATTACTGCTTGCTGTGTGCTCCACAATATCTGTGAAAGTAAGGGGGAGATGTTTATGGTGGGGTGGGAGGTTGAGGCAAATCACCTGGCCGCTGATTACATGCAGCCAGGCACCAGGGTGGTTAGAAGAGCACAGCAGGGCATGCTGTGCATCAGAGAAACTTTGAAAACCAGTTTCATGACTGGCCAGGCTACGGTGTGAAAGTTCTGTTTGTTTCTCCTTGATGAAAACCTTCCCCCTTGGTTCACTCTACTTCCCTGTAAGCCAACCGCCCTCCCCTCCCCCCTTTGATCTCCGCTTGCTAAGGCAATAAATTCATGCATTCTTTATTAATTCGTCACACAAATGGGGGGATAACTGCCAAGGTAGCCCGGGAGGGGTGGGGGAGGAGGGAAGCACAGGGGTGGGTTAGTTGTAGGGGCACCCCCTAGAATAGCATGCAGCTCATCATAGAAGTCCCATGTCTGGGGCTCTGACCCGGAGTGGCTGTTTGCCTCTCTGGTTCTTTGGTAGGCTTCACGCGGCACTGCTGCGGGTCCCTGTTATAACCTCTGTCCTTCATGCCCTTGGAGATTTTTTCAAATATTCTGGCATTTCATCTTTTGTAACGGAGTTTGGATAGCACATATTTGTCTCCCCATACAGCTATGAGATGCAGTACCTCCCATTCGGTCCATGCTGGAGCTCTTTTGCTATTCTGGGACTCCATGGTCACCTGTGCTGATCAGCTCGCTACGCTGACCAAACAGGAAATGAAATTCAGAAGTTCGCGGGGCTTTTCCTGTCTACCTGGCCAGTGCATCTGAGTTCAGAGTGCTGTCCAGAGTGGTCACAATGGAGCACTCTGGGATAGCTCCTGGAGGCCAATACCGTCAAATTGCATCCACACTACCCCAAGTTCGACCCAGCAGGGTCGATTTCAGCGCTAATCCCCTCCTCTGGGAGGAGTACAGAAATCGATTTAAAGATCCCTTTAAGTCGACAAAAATGGCTTCGTCGTGTGGATGGGTGCAGGGTTAAATCACTCTAACGCTGCTAAATTCGACCTAAACTTGTAGTGTAGACCAGGGCTAAATCTCTACTTTCACAGCCTCATAAATTTGTCTGCAATTTTTCTTTTAGGCTGAAATTTCCTGAGCTTATAGTGTAACCCAATAAGACTTTTAGTTTATTTTGTTTTAAATGTTTGAATAAAGGTAGTAGATACTTTGAGTCAAGAGTGGCGGAAGCGTCCTAAAAGTGTTGGGGGGCAGTGGTGCTCGAACCGTGGCCCTGCCCCCTCCACCACCTCTTCTCCTTGAGGCCCCACCCCCACACTGCCCCTTCTCCACAACCCCCTGCCCTTGCACCACTCATTCCCTAGAGGCCCCACCCTCACGCCACCCCTTCTCCCCAAGTCTCCACTCCTGCGTGACCTCTTCCCTCAAGGCCCCACTCCCGCGCTGCCTTATTCTCCCAATACCCTGCCCCCCCACTCATTCCTCTACACCCCGTACCCCATCACTCGTCCTTACGTCTGGTAAAAAGTGGTGGGGCCACTGTTCTGACACCCCTGCTTTGAGTTACACTGGCCATTTTGTTAAACATAAGGCCGATTTTGGTACTTAGATAATGCAACAACAGGTTAATTTCTAAATTTCAATCCTGCAATGAACTTTTTTCCTGAGCAAGGACAAGAGCCATTGTCATGGCGGAAGAAAAATGGTTAACAAATAAAAAATTATGTGACTGCAGATAAGATCCTAGCCATTGACTGTGCTTTATTTTTGGATATTAGTGTAGATTTCTAGTAATCCACACATTTGAGTATAGATCTCTCTGGAGAGATACAGTTAGTGAGATTTTTAAAGATTTTTTTCATTTAAAATAAGAGAGGACTGTATTTTTTACTTTGTCATGCCTTATTTAAACTTTCTTCTAACTATTGGTTTTCTTAGGCTCATATACACGTTTCTGTGCTACTCTTTTCACTTCAATATTTCCTTGTGAGAGTTAATCCCTGTCTGCATTCTCCATGTACTGTAGAACTGCTTCCTCCTGCTCATAAAGTGACCCCTTCAAAACCCTATAGGAATTTATTATAGAAGCATAGAAATGCAGGACTCAAGAGGTTAGCTAAATCCAGCCCCCCTGCACTGAGGCAGGGCAAAGAATACCTAGAGCAGGGGTTGGCATCAGCAACCTTCGGCACGTGGCCCATCAGGGTAATCTGCTGGCAGACCGTGAGACATTTTGTTTACTTTGGCCGTCTGCAGGCACGTCGCCCTGCAGCTCCCAGTGGCCACGGTTTGCTGTTCCTGGCCAATGGAAGCTGCTGGAAGCTGCGGGTTGAAGGGACATGCTGGCCGCTGCTTCCCGCAGCTTCCATTGGCCGGGAATGGTGAACTGCAGCCACTGGGAACTGCAGGGGGACGTTCTGCAGACGGTCAAAGTAAACAAAATCATCAGATCATCTTGCGGGACCCCACTAGATATGTCCTTCCAGTTTGACAGTGAACCATTGATAACTACTCTTTGAGTATGACATTTTAACCAGTTTTGTACCCACCTTATAGTAATTTCATCTAGACCACATTTCCCTAGTTTGCTTATGAGAATTTCATGTGGGCCTGTGTCAAAAGCCTTACTAAAATCAAGACAAATCATTTCTACTGCTTCCCCCTATCTACTAGGCCAGTAACCCTGTCAAAGTAGAAAATTAGGTTAGTTTGGCATGATCTGTTCTTCATGTTGCCTATTACTTACCCTATTATCCTCTCGGTGGTTATAAATTGATTCTTTCATAATTTATTCCAGTATCTTTCCAGGTATTGAAGTTAGGCTGATTGATCTATAATTTCCCAGGTCATCTTTATTACCCCTTTTTAAAGATAGGAACTATGTTTGCCCTTCTCCAGTCCTTTGGGACCTCACCCATCCTCTGTGAGTTCTCAAATGCAATCACTAATGGTTCTGCAATTGCCTCAACTAGTTCTTTAAGTATCCTGGGGTGTAAAGAGTCTGTTGACTTGAATATATCTAACCTATCTAAATATTCTCTCTCTTGTTCTTTCCCTATTTTGGCTTGTGTTCCCCCTTCCCTTGTTAATATTAGTTGTGTGAAGCATCTGTCACAATTAACCTTTTTAGTGAAGACTAAAGCACAATAGGCATTGAAAAACTCAGCCTTCTTTGGTGTTATCCTGTGTCCTTCTCCTGTCCTGCCTTCAATGCTACTGTATTTTGTATATACAGTAAAAAATGTTCAGCCATCCACTGCTGTCCATTCTTCCCCCTGCTAATCTTTCCCCTCCCTCACTACTGAGAAAAAAGAATCAGTCTGTCTCTAATTGCTGCTCTGTTCATTTCCCCCTTCCAAATTTCTGCATTTTGTTCTTTTGGCATCTCTCTTTTTTCTGCTTTTCATCTTGAGCACTCAGTGCTGTTTTGCTGACCACTCATGCACAATCCAATCTCTTTTGTCTCGGTATGGATAAAAGTTTTATTTATTATGACATGAAGCTGGCATTTCTCAGTCTGCTGCTCTGTCATTAAAGTGTACATCTGGACATTTTTATATCAGATCTATGGCAATCATACTGAGAGTTAAATGGCATGAAGCTTCCAGCTATTTTGTTGTTGTTGTTGTTGTCTGTTTGTTTCTGTGAAGCCTTCAGCTCTTCCGTGTTCCCCTCATTTAATAGGCACCAGGCCATCAATGTTGTAAGACATTTCACACCTCTTCATAAATGGTGAATTAAGTATATACAATATTCATATATGCTATTGAAATGGAATGGAATAATGGGGATCATTTCTTGCTTAGCCAACTGTTCTTTCATTGATAACTCATGTAGTGCCATGTAATCGTTTTCACTATTTGGTCCTTAACCCTCCCATGCTACACGAAAAGATGATTGAGGCTACAGGTCAACATTTATCCATTAGCTTATTGGCCTGAAGCTCTAGAGGGTAAGGAGCTGTGTTTTGCCATCTACTGGTGAACAAGGGGAGAATTGGCCACCAAGCTGTTTCAACTGCATAAGGTATTTACCAAGAACTACAGATGGACAGATGTTGCAGAAGGAACAGAGCTCTCTGCTCCCATCTATTGGTGAACAGTGGGAAGTATGGCTATAGGGAGAGCTTCATTTGCATAATCTTTCAGCCCAGAATTCCTCCATATCCAACATAACTGTAAGCAAAGTCTGAAGTTGGGGTGGATAGTGGAAATGAAGAAAGAAATTTTTTTCTACCTTGTGGAAAGCAATGCCTCCCTGGAGGTAAGAACTCTGCTCAAGGTTCCTATTTGCTACTGCTTACTGTTCTCTAAGGGTCCTGTAAGGACGTTTTATAGGACAAAACTCAGAGGTGGCTCTTTAATGGGGTGCACTGCAGAGAGGGCTTTTCATTGAAACTGCAGAGAACAGCAGCAGAGATGAGTGAATTCCAGTAAGGCCTCTCTTATCCAGCCACCACATAAAACTTGAAATCATTATAGTTGGGTTAGGTGGCAGAGCCTCACCACAGGACCAGGCAGCACTTCCCAAGGGACTGAAGGCAAGTCTACCAAGAACACACCTCAGGAATCTGGTACTATGCTATGCACTGACACCAAACCATGACCACCAAATAATTTTCAGAGTCACTGATTACTGGATAAAGTCCCACATTCAGTAAGTATGGCCTACATCCCTTGTTTCTAGATATATACATTTACATTTAGCAGTATTAAAATGCATATTTTGGCTTGCACCCATTATGCCAATTGATCTAGATCGCTCTGAAACAGTGAACTGTCCTCTTCATTATCTACCACTCCCCCAATTTTTGTGTCCTCTGCAAACTTTAACAGTGATGATTGATAAAAAATTTAAATGGCATAGGACCAATCCCAGAAGGGTTATAGTTACAACATGGAATTTAAATAGAAGATTGCATTGCAGCATCTTTCATTAGTTTACAGCTCTCACAAAGAATGAAAGTGATACTGTTGGCAAGAAGTAATTATTTACATTACAGTAGCACTTCATGCCCCAAAGAAGATCAGATTCTATTGTGCTAAGCACTGTACACGGGAACTGGTAAAATCAGTTAGTTGGGTTCCTATAGAGATTCATGGATTTTAGGGCCAGAGGGATCATTATAGAATCATAGAGGTTAAGGCCAGAAGGAACCACTATATCATCTAGTCTGACCTCCTGTATACCACAGGCCATCAATGCCACTCAGTACCCACACACTAAACCCAACAACTGAAATGAGACCAAGTAAATCAGACCCACAGGAGACTACATTATTATGTGCCACAGACAGAGAATAGGAGTGAACCAGTTCCAAAGTGAACCAGTGCCTGAGGCCCCTGCAATGGCAGGGAAATGATTAAATGAGATATACCTAGATAATCCTGGCAAATGATCTGCACCCACACACTGCAGAGAAAGGTGGAAAACTCCCAAGGTCACTGCCAATCTGAGCAAGAACCAGGCAGCCAAACACCTGAGAGAATAGTCGGTGCCACCTCAGAGCCAGGGTCCATCCTGCCTAGTATCCCATCCCCACTTGTGGTAATGTAATGCTTCAGAGGAAAGAGATATAAAAACCCTCCCAGAATACATTGGAGGAAAAAAATCCCTTCCTGATCCCTGCTGCTGGCCAGCTGAAATCCTGAAGCATGAGCTTTAGGAACATAAGACACAAACCAGAAGTGAGCCCCAGGGCTGTTGCACGATCAATCCCACAATACAGTTGACCTCATAAATTTGTTCAGATGTCTCATAAAACTAATTAAGTTGTTTGCCACAACTCCTATTGGGAGGCTGTTTCTGAACCTCATCCCTCTGATGGCTAGAAACCTTCTTCTAATTTCCAACCTGAATTTGTTAATGGCCAGTTTATATCCATTTGTCCTTGTGCAAACATTATTCTTTAGCTTAAATAGCTCTTCACCCTCCCTGGTATTTATCCACCTAATGTATTTATTGAAAACAATATCTATCCCCTCTTGGACTTTTTTTTTTTTTTGGTCAGACTAAACAACCCCAGATCTTCCAATCCCCTGTCTTAATATAAGCTGTCCATTCCCCTGGTCATCCTTGTAGCTCTTCTCTGCATCTGTTACAGTTTAAATTAAACTTTCTTGAACATAGTGACCAGAATTGGACACAATATTCCAAATAAGGTATTACCAATGCCTTGTACAATGGCACTAATACCTCTTTGTCTCTACTGGAAATGCCCCACCTAATACATACTAGGATTGCAGTTGCCTTTTTCACAGGCACTCCACATTGGTGGCTCATAGTCATAATTATCTAGTCTGAGGTCCTGCTTAACACAGGATCTCCAGTTTGAGATAGTAATTCCTACATTGAACCAAAACACCTGCAGCTGAATTAAAACATATATTTTTAGACTGACACCCAGTCTTGATTTAGACTCCAAGTGCTGGAAAGATTTTTACAACCCTGAGTATGCTGTTCCAATGTAACACTCACTGTTAGGAAATCAGCTGCAATTTTTTGTTTGAATTTTCTCAAATTCCAGTAATTGCTATGCATTTGTCTGCTACATTAAATAACCCTCAATTATAAAATATCTTATCTCTGTTTAGGTACTTACAGACCATGATCACTTTAACCTTCCTTTTTGATAAGCTAAGTAGACAGAGTTCCTTAAGTCTCTCATTGGAAAGTGTATTATTCATACCTTCAATAATTCCTGTAGCAGTTTTCTGAACCCCCTCCAAGTTTTCACTATTCTTTTTATAGTGTGCACACCAGGGCTGGATACAGTATTCCAGCACTGGTCTCATCAATGCCATATACAAAGTTGATAACACTGTCTTCAACTATTTGATATTCTCCAGTTAAAAATCCATGGATTGTTTCAGTCCTTTTTACCTCACCATCACAGTGAGAAAGAGAGAGTTCTCATGAAGATGTATACACAACAGGTGTCACTCTCTCCAAGAACAATATTAATAGAGTTTGTGCTGTGACCACATTTGCATGCATTACCTGCTCCTCTCTCTGATGCCAGGGTTGGAGAGACAGCAGAGATGAGAGTGAAGGACTACAGAAAGCTCCCTCTGATCCATCCAAACATTGCTTTACTGGGTCCTGGCTTGCTTACCAGAGATGTAGGAACAAGGCTTTCATTAGTTTGGTTCAAAAGGAAGAGTTTACTTGGAGACCCAGACAGGCTTGCTTCAGCCGGGAAATCATTATAAGGAGAATACAGAGAGAGTCTTAACCTGGGGTCTCTGGCAAGAAAAAACAGTCCTCTGATGTGAGTAAGCGGGTTTCTAGTCTTTGTGCTCCCTGGTCAAACCTTGATCTGGAAACCTACTGGCTCTGTTGCATCCCTGGATTGGGAGACAAGAGAGAAAGATCATTTCAATCATCTTTCTCAGAGCCTGTAAGCTACTTCTCCTTCCTGCCTATGTACCCTCCTTCATCAGTCAAGATGGGGGGTCTCTCTAGGTGGCAGGCTGAACAGCACCTCAGGTAAGCCTCTTTACCAGCCTGATATAACATGGGGGTATATACACCTCATTACACTGTATATGACAGTTATTCACCTATGATAGAATTGTGATATATCAGATTCCACAGTGTTGACACTGACCTTTTAAATGATGGACACTATGTTTCTTATTATGAATTCAAAAGGGGGGGGGGGGAAATCACAGCCTTCCCAAAAGAAAAACAACTGGGACTACAGTTGAATTTTAGTTAAAAAAAATTCTCTTTCCAAAATACAGAACAGATTTTATTATACCTTTTATAACTCATTTATATTTTTAACTTTCACAGACCAAAATCAGATGTGGGCAGCACAATGCAGTATAATATCCCTCATGTATAAATTCTGATTTTTTCAGTAACATTTCTTATTCAGAAAAGCTAGTTACAAAGTGCCTATGATTGATTTGTTTATATGCAGAATTATCTGAATAATTTAATGTGGACTGAATGTTTATTCTTATCTAATATATGCCTTTGGTTACAAAATTTATTCTGTTAATGACAGTGGTAAAAAGCTTCAATAAAGGACCATTCTTCACAGCCATATAAATCAGAGATTGAAAAAATTGTTAGGTCATTTACTTCATTCCTTGCCAGGATTGTGGCACACTGTATATGATCAAGTGCTTTGTACAGTCCATTTTTAAATGAGTCAAATGCTTGGTTATCTACCAGTCTTTTTTGGAGCTATACTAGGCTAGCTCGTAATTATGACATTTTTCTAGGCATTCAGTTTAAATTTACTTTTTCTTAATTTTATTCCATTACTCCTAATTATAACCCTATGAAGCACTATAAACTCTCTCAGTCCTTGTTGACATTCTTCAGATTTTGGTATGCAGTCATCATATGGCTCCCACCGCTCTCACACTCATCAGTGGAATGAAATATAAGCGTACTTGCATGCATGTACTTCAACCCTTAAAGAGTGGGTGAAAGCCAGAATAAAACATTTCTAAACTACTTTTTAAGGTACTGAAAATCACAGCATATTGTACCCACACAGGATTTTAAATTATCCCAATACTTAGAAATCTTTGGGGTAATGACAGATACAGTCAAATATGCCTAAAAGATTCCTAGATTACAGTGAAAACAATGTTATGATCCAGCAACAGGAAAATCCAGACAGAGAAGAAGCTTTTATGGAGCATCTTCCTACCCATAGAGAGGATCTGATTAAGATTAGGGGAATAATAAAGAAGCTGGACGCAAAGTATGACTTTGAGTTATTTGGATATACCATAGCAACGAATGGTTTTCACAGGTCACAGACTGACAAAGTTATTAATAGAGTTGCACTGGATTTTGGATTAAAAGTATTTGGAAAAATATAGGATATTTTTGTGATAAGCATTCAGGTTCAGATCCTAAAAGGTATTTAGGTGTCTGTGTGCCTCTTTAGGCACCTAAGTACACCATGTAAGTACCATTGACATTTTGAACACTGCTGCCTAACCCCATAGGTGCCCAAGTCCCCTGTGTGTCTATGTTTCTGCCACTCAGAATTCACAAAGTCACCAAAGCAACGATGGCACACCACAGCTAATGAGCAACTCAGAGTTCTAGCTCAAGCCAAAGCCCTGGATGCCCCAAAGTGGGATTCTCAAAGTAGGAGGGAGAACCTAATTTGCCACCCTGTGGAATGAACTGTTGTTCCAGGACCTGAACCCTTCAGTTCCAACCACAAGATGTCAGTGCCATCTGCAGTGAAGCCTTGTGCCTCTACACCACCTCTGGCAGTCTCCCTTCCAAATTCCTTGGTATCTTAACTTCAGTGGCACATGATATAATGGACAACCCCTGGCTCTGGTTCCACCAGGACTCCCCTTAAAAAAGAGGGGAGGTTCCTGAATGGAACCTGGAGGGATGAATACAGGTTGCAGGAAAGAAGAGTTTGCAGGGTGTACCAGGAAGTCAGTCTGTGTGCATATGGCTGGAATGCCAGCAGCAGCACCTCTGTAAATAATTCTCTTAATAAATAGAATCATAGACTTTAAGGTCAGAAGGGACCATTATGATCATCTAGTCTGACCTCTTGCACAACGCAGGCCACAGAATCTAACCCATCCACCCACTCCTGTATCAAACCTGTGTCTGAGCCATTGAAGTCCTCAAATCATGGTTTAAAGACTTCAAGATGCAGAGAATCTTCCAGCAAGTGACCCTTACCCCACGCTGCAGAGGAAGGCAAAAAAACTCCAGGGCCTCTGCCAATCTGCCCTGGAGGAAAATTCCTTCCCAACCCCAAATATGGCGATCAGCTAAACCCTGAGCATGTGGGCAAGACTCACCAGCCAGACACCCAGGAAAGAATTCTCTGTAGCAACTCAGATCCCACCACATCTAACATCCCATCACAAGCCATTGGGCATATTTACCACTAATAGACAAAGACCAATTAATTGCCAAAATTAGGCTATCCCATTATACCATCCCCTCCATAAACTTATCAAGCTTAGTCTTGAAGCCAGATATGTCTTTTGCCCCCACTACTCCCCTTGGAAGGCTTCACTCCTCTGATGGTTAGAAACTTCGTTTAATTTCAAGTCTAAACTTCCTGATGGCCAGTTTATATCCATTTGTTCTTGTGTCCACATTGGTACTGAGCTTAAATAATTCCTCGCCCTCCCTGGTATTTATTCCTTCTTTTGGTTAGGCTAAACAAGCCAAGCTCTTTGAGTCTCCTTTCATAAGACAGGTTTTCCATTCCTTGGATTATCCTAGTAGCCCTTCTCTGTACCTGTTCCAGTTTGAATTCATCCTTCTTAAACATGGGAGAACAGAACTGCACATAGTATTCCAGCTGAGGTCTCACCAGTGCCTTGTATATCGGTTCTAACACCTCCTTATCTCTACTGGAAATACCTCGCCTGATGCATCCCAAGACCGCATTAGCTTTTTTCACGGCCATATCACATTGGCGGCTCATAGTCATCCTGTGATCAACCAATACTCCGAGGTCTGTCTCCTCCTCTGTTACTTCCAACTGATGTGTCCCCAGCTTATAACAATAATTCTTGTTATTAATCCCTAAATGTATGACCTTGCACTTTTCACTATTAAATTTTATCCTATTACTATTACTCCAGTTTACAAGGTCATCCAGATCTTCCTGTATGATATCCCGGTCTTTCTCTGTATTGGAAATACCTCCCAGCTTTGTGTCATCTGCAAACTTTATTAGCACATTCCCACTTTTTGTGCCAAGGTCAGTAATAAAAAGCTTAAATAAGATTGGTCCCAAAACCGATCCCTGAGGAACTCCACTAGTAACCTCCCTCCAGCCTGAGAGTTCACCTTTCAGTACAACCCGTTGTAGTCTCCCCTTTAACCAGTTCCTTATCCACCTTTCAATTTTCATATTGATCCCCATCTTTTTCAATTTATCTAATAATTCTCCATGTGGAACCGTATCAAATGCCTTACTGAAATCGAGGTAAATTAGATCTACTGTGTTTCCTTTGTCTAAAAAAATCTGTTACCTTCTCAAAGAAGGAGATCAGGTTGGTTTGGCACGATCTACCTTTTGTAAAACCATGTTGTAATTTGTCCCAAATACCATTGACCTCAATGTCCTTAACCACTTTCTCCTTCAATTTTTTCCCCAAGACCTTGCATACTACAGATGTCAAACTAACAGGCCTGTAGTTGCCCGGATCACCTTTTTTCCCTTTCTTAAAGATAGGAACTATGTTAGCAATTCTCCAATCATACGGTACAACCCCTGAGTTTACAGATTCATTAAAAATTCTTGCTAATGGGCTTGCAATTTCATGTGCCAGTTCCTTTAATATTCTTGGATGAAGATTATCTGGGCCCCCCGATTTAGTCCCATTAAGCTGTTCGAGTTTGGCTTCTACCTCGGATGTGGTAATATCTACCTCCATGTCCTCATTCCCATTTGTCATCCTACCATTATCCCTAAGCTCCTCATTAGCCTCATTAAAGACTGAGGCAAAGTATTTGTTTAGATATTGGGCCATGCCTAGATTATCCTTAACCTCCACTCCATCCTCAGTGTTTAGCAGTCCTACTTCTTATTTATTTGTTTTCTTCTTATTTATATGGCTACAGAACCTTTTACTATTAGTTTTAATTCCCTTTGCAAGGTCCAACTCTACATGGCTTTTGGCCTTTCTCACTTTATCCCTACATGTTCTGACGTCAATAAGGTAGCTTTCCTTGCTGATCACTCCAATCTTCCACTCCTTGTAGGCTTTCTGCTTTTTCTTAATCACCTCTCTGAGATGCTTGCTCATCCAGCTCGGTCTACAACTCCTGCCTATGAATTTTTTCCCCTTTCTTGGGATGCAGGCTTCTGATAGTTTCTGCAACTTTGATTTGAAGTAATTCCAGGCTTCCTCCATCTTTTGATCCTCAAGTTCTTCAGTCCAATCCACTTCTAATTTCCTTAATTTTTTAAAGTTAGCCCTTTTGAAATCAAAAACCCTAGTCACGGATCTATTTTTGTTTATCCTTCCATTTAGTTTAAACTGAATTAGCTCATGATCACTCGAACCAAGGTTGTTCCCTACAACCATTTCTTCTATGAGGTCCTCACTACTCACCAAAACCAAATCTAAAATGGCATCCCCTCTTGTTGGTTCAGCAACTACTTGGTGAAGGAATCCATTAGCTATCACATCTAGGAAAATATGAGCCCTATTATTATTACTAGCACTTGTCCTCCAGTCTATATCCGGGAAGTTAAAGTCTCCCATGATCACACAATTCCCATTAGTATTTACTTCATTAAAAACATTAAAAAGGTCTGTATCCATATCCAAATCAGATCCCGGTGGTCTATAGCACACCCCAAGCACTATCTCAGAGAAGGCTCTAGTAGCTTTCTTCCCCAATGTGATTTTTGCTCAGACAGACTCTGTCTTATCCATTCCATCCCTTCTTATTTCTTTACAGTCTACCTCATCATTGATATACAATGCTACTCCACCACCTTTGCCTTTATTTCTGTCTTTCCTAAACAGCACATACCCTTCAATACCTGTACTCCGGTCATGACTACTATTCCACCATGTTTCTGTTATCCCTATAATATCCGGTTTCACTTCCTGCACCAGTAACTCTAGTTCCTCCATTTTGTTACCTAGGCTCCTCGCATTGGTGTACAAACATCTTAATTCTTGCTGTTTGGCTTTGCTCACATTCTTTACTCGATTAGGCCGAGTCATTCTACCCCCAGTATCACCTATTAGAATGTTATCTACACTACCCTTCCTCCGTATGTCCATTCTCCTACCCATGGCTGTATCCTTTCTTACTTCGTTTTCTTCCCTCTCAATGTTAAAATCCATCGTGGAGATTACCTGGACAACTCCCAACCATCTACCCCAAATTCCTAGTTTAAAGCTCTCTTAATCAGTTGTGCCAGCCTTCCCTCCCTACTCAGGTGAAGTCCATCCCAAGAGAACAGTCCTCTGTCCATGAATGCCTCCCAGTGGCCATACATCCCAAAGCCCTCCTTATAGCACCACTGCCTGAACCATCTGTTAATCGTCATAATCTTGTCACACCTTTGTTGCCCTTCTCTAGGAACAGGCAGAATCCCGCTGAAGATCACCTGAGCATCGATTTCCTTAAGCGTCTTCCCCAGCCTGGCATAGTCTCCCTTGATAGGTTCCAGTGAGAATCTAGCCGTATCATTCATTCCCACATGAAGGACAATCAGTGGATTCTTTCCCGCTCCCGTTAGGATCCTCTTCAGCCTCAGGTCCACATCCCGTATCTTTAGCACCCGGCAGACAGCACACCCTTCTGTTCTCTGGATCAGCTCTGATTATAGGCCTGTCTATTCTTCTCAGTAAGTTGTCTCCAATCACATAGACCTGCCTTTTCCTGGTGACAGTGCGATTCTCCAGTCAATCCCCTGTTCCCTCTGGCTGCAAGTCCTCTTGATTCCTATTCACTCTTGCAATCCTCCGCCACCCATCCCGTAACCTCCTGGCGCTCATGTTTGGTGTTGTTATCTCCATTGACTCTTCCCCTCTTCTTATAGGACTAGTCGCTCTTCTCTTCTTCCTTGCCCTCTCACCTTCAGTGACCACCTGCTGTGCTCCTTCTTCATTTTCCAACTCCTCAAACCTGTTCCTGAGCTCTATTTCTCCTTCACCAGCCTGTCTTTTCCTCTGCCTGGTTCTGTTAGTCACATGCTTCCACCGTCCACTTTCCTCACCAAGCAGTCTCCCCTCATAGTTCTTTGGTCCTGCTTCCATCTGCAAGTCTGAGCTTTTCCCTTCAGACTCCTCATCTCTTTGCTCCATCATCCGCTCAAACCTCCTTCTAAACTCAACCAGAGTTTTCACCTGCATCTCCAATCCTCGGATCTTTTCTTCCATTAGCTCTATCAGGCAGCACTTCATGCAGATGAAGCTCTTATCAGGTATCCCCTCCAGGATCATGTACATGCCGCAGCTTCCACATCCAGTCATCTTCATTGTGTCTTCCACTGCTTGGGTCACTACCACTGCTGCCTCTGTATCTGTCATAGCCTTCTCACCTAAATCCTATAAATCTGGGAAATACAAACCAAAACACCACCACCCACAGCAAAACAAACCCCCAACAAGCACCAAAACACTGCTAGAACACTGCATACTCCCTTCACTAGCCCGTCTGATCCTCTGCATGCCTGTCTTAGTCTTCCCCCAAACTCCCATTGCAAACTCCCCTGTTTACAGCTCTGTTTTCTGGCTCCTGTGCCGCTGCAGCTGTCTATGCCGCTGCCTGACTGGCTGGCTACCTTTATAGGACCCCTAGTCAGAGAAGCCCCGCCCCCTAATCAGGGCTCAGCTTCTCTCCCAGCACACTGCCCCTACCAGCCTCCACACATACAACTAGTTTATTTTTGCAAGCATGGAGTCCTCGCATGTTATTCCTTAGCATGTGGTATATGAAACACAGCAAATGGGTGCTATGGCAAAAGTAATTGAGGTCTAGGCTATATTACCATTCCCAAGTAATTGTCACAAAGTCAGTGGGGAGTGTGAGGGAAAGAAGGTAGAAGCTGTGCATCCACCTGACCTCACACACACTCAACACAGGGCCATTCACCCTCTACCTCAGCTCCCTATTCCCTGTCTCTTTCCCCTGGTGGGGCCCCAATAGCAGAATGACCTTCCAGGGTCTGGGAGAAGGAGGGAAAAGATACTACTATGAAGGTGGCTGACCCACTCTCCAGCTTCCACACACAGTGTGTGGAGATGCATATTTAGAGTGTCCCATTTGAATGCAGAGCATGTGGTATGGCCAAGCTCTGAGAAGCAGTAATATTGAAAGAGACTAAAGGGGTGGGAAGGGAATAATGAAGATCGAAATAGGCATGAGTTTGCAAGAGAATATTTGGATGTAATTTTAGGATACTTAAATTATGGAGCTGGGTAAGTATAGTCTCTCTCTATTCAACTCTGTTGCATCTGCCAAAGGAATATTGCATTTGGTAATGGTAAGCTACTGACAAATAAGAGAGTTTAGAAATAAGACAAATAAGAACAGTAACAAAACTGAGGAGCGGGCTGGAGCACTGACTTATGGGGAAAGATTAAGAGCTAAGCAACAAGTCATTGATGTCAGTCTACAAATATTTGAGAAGTATAAAACAGTGACACTAAGCAAGGTAATGAGAGTGATAGGTTGAAATTAAGACAGGGAAAATGTCGGATTAGTGTGAAAAAAAACATCTTCCTGACACTGGTAGTGAGATTTACTAGGATGTGGAAAAGTCTCCCACAGAAAATGGCAGATATCCCATCTTTGTGGATATTAAAATAAGACTGGATAAAGCACTAGAGACTATACTATAGGGAAAAATCCATTAGTGTTGGGGATATTGGATACATAGCGGCTAACCTAATAAGTCTTTTCTGTGACTCACTTCTATAATTCTGTGATGCCAAACTGTACTTTTCACATTTTCTTATAAGCCTTTTTCCACACTGTTTCTTATGGCTGGAGCTGCCTCTTTCTTTCTGAGTTTCACCATTTCTGATCAGGATATTACTATGATTTACTATGTTTGGTAGGAAGATTTATATGCCAAGTTGCCATTAAAAGCTTATGATGCGCGATATTAAAGAGTCAGAACATTAGTCTTACTACCATTATACTGTACCTTCAATAGGCATAAAATGAGGGCAAGGTCTTGTAGTAAATTGTTTTCCAAGGCTTTTTAAAACTTAAACTTTGACGAAAAGTACATGTCTTTCTAACAGTCTAATCTCTTTCAACTTTTCTCAGTTAGTCTGGTTAATTGGAAAGTCTGATGGGTTTTTATTTAGCACTACATAAAACCTTTTGGCTTTAGCCAGGTTTTACAGAATTTAGATTATGTTTTAGTTTTTATTCATGAGAACTATAGTGTCAGTGTTAAAAGTCAATCCTGGGCTTTTGTCCACAATATGGGTAAGAATTATAACACTTTGGTGCTCTCTGCATTTTCTTGGAAGTAAGTCAGATTTCCTGAATTGAGGAGAGTGATAAAAAGTAATGAATGAAGTAATGTGAGAGTTGCGATGAGTGAGCAACTCACTCTTTATTCAGTGACAATTCTTTTTCTGTTAGTGAATTATTCACAAACAGCTTGTCATTCCAACTAATGGGTTTGTGGTCCATATTGTTTGATTAATCTCTTTTCTAGCATATGGGTTGCTCACAAACTGTTCAATGTTTTTGTTATTTGTGCTTTGCTATTCAGAGCTGTACGAGTGGTTACCTTTGTCATATGGTATTATGAGAGAGAGAGACACACACACAACAGCAGATAAGCAAGCCTGTGGAATTTTAGGATATTAAAAAATCTTTGTTTCTAATTCTGTATCAGAAAACACTACATTTGAAAATGTACATGGAACTTTGACTTAGAAATACTTGGGTTACTTCCTTCTGCTTGAGAGAGAGAGAAAGCTACAAGCCCCTAGAAATGAGGTTAATTTATATGGTAGATGAAAACATTTCTAAAGAGCAAAGCTCAGAATGCCAGTCAGCTTCATTCCAATTGTAGAAAAAGTTCTTGTTAGCAGGAGATGCCATTTGGCCAATCTGGAGGATTTTGAGCTTGAGGCAAGGTGCTATCAGCCTTCCCTCCCGCAGTCGGCCAGTATACCTCATCACACAATTTCCCTCTATAGTCAGCCACAGTAGCCAGCTAGTTTCAGCTCTTTGTTTGTGTGGGTCTTTCACACAACAAGAGTGTAGAAAGAAACATTTGAATAAATGAGAGACTCTGACTCTAAAAATAACACAAATTGGCAAGGATGAATGAACCCTAGGTCTCCAACCACCCCAATGGATGCTCTAACCACCAGGCTACAGAGACATGTTCTTTCTGGCTCAATTGACTCTATAATGATTTAATCTACAGAGGAACAACTTCAACGGGAGAGATGGAAAGAGACTCATACATGAATGCTCCATAGCTCAGTGGCTGGAGACTCCTGTTCAAATATTTTTTTCACCTCAGACAGAGGGTTTATTGAACTTGAGTTTCCTACATACTAGGTGAGTGCTCTATTCACTGGGGTAAAGGTGATAAGTTGGGCAGTGGCACCACCACTGGATAGATTTTGAATGGGAACTAATTCGGTACGTGTACTAAGAGACCACCTACGCCTATGCAAGACAAAAGGACAAATGCCTTGAGTGAGACAGAAAAGCCCATGCCCAGAGACAGAGACTTAGATTCCTAGGGAACCTTTACCTGGAAAATGTAAATGCTGAGTGAATTTAGGTGCCTAAGTGTGCAGTGGGAGATTTGTGGACCACAGTTGAGCATAAAACTGGGACTTAGGACTTCTCTACACTTAAAATGCAGCAACAGCACAGCTGTAGCACTTCACTGAAGACACTACCTACACTGACAGGAGGGCTTCTCCGGTCAGCCTGGGTACTTCACCTCCCCAAGAGGCAATAGCTAGGTTGACAGGATAATTCTCCCATCGAGTTTGCGTTGCCTACATTGGGGGTTAAGTCGGTTAAACTGCATTGCTCAGGGGTGTGGAATTTTCACACCCCTGAGCAACATAGTTATACTGACCTAATTTCCTAGAGTAGACTAGGCCTTAGTGTGTGGGCTGTATAAGTAGGGGCATTGTCAGCAGATCGAGGGATGTGATCATTCCCCTCTATTCGACATTGGTGAGGCCTCATCTGGAGTACTGTGTCCAGTTTTGGGCCCCACTCTACAAGAAGGATGTGGAAAAATTGGAAAGAGTCCAGCCGAGGTCAACAAAAAATATTAGGGGGCTGGAGCACATGACTTATGAGGAGAGGCTGAGGGAACTGGGATTGTTTAGTCTGCAGAAGTGAAGAATGAGGGGGGATTTGATAGCTGTTTTCAACTACCTGAAAGGGGGTTCCAAAGAGGATGGATCTAGACTGTTCTCAGTGGTACCAGATGACAGAACAAGGAGTAATGGTCTCAAGTTTCAGTGGGGGAGATTTAGGTTGGATATTAGGAAAAACTTTTTCACTAGGAGGGTGGTGAAGCACTGAAATGGGTTACCTAGGGAGGTGGTGGAATCTCCTTCCTTAGAGGTTTTTAAGGTCAGGTTTGACAAAGCCCTGGCTGGGATGATGTAGTTGGGGATTGGTCCTGCTTTGAGCAGGGGGTTGGACTAAATGACCTCCTGAGGTCCCTTCCAACCCTGATATTCTATGATTCTATGATTAGGTGCATAAACCCCAGATTTAGATATGTAAGTATCTTTGTGAATTCTACCCAGTGTGCCTTGTCTGTACTATACTTTTAAAAATGTGTAAACACGTGCTAATATCAGACCTTTAATTCTTAGCCTAGATAGTGCTGAGACATGAGACAACATTTAGCTAGAGCCTCCATGCTACAAGGGGATCCATGGAGGCATACGTGTCTGCCCATAGTGATCCCAATTCAGGAATGGTCTCTAAGTTTGTATATCTTTGTACCACAGAATCTTCCTATTTAATACATACCAATTATTTCACGATCTTTTGTTCTACAGGCAGTCCTCGGACTTACAACACAATTGGTTCCTGAAAATTGTGTTGTAAGTCAAAACGTCATAACTCGGAACCGCAATCTACTCCATTGTGGGACTGAGCATCGTAAAGCCGAAACCAACATCGTAAATCGAACCAGGGTGTCAATTCAGAAATGTCGTAAGTGCCGTTCATCATAAGTCAAACGTCGTAAAGTCGAGGACTGCCTGTACTTGGAATAAGTACTTCGTCACACCCTTCTAATGTGGCCTCTGATTTTAGTATTCATACTGCCATGCTGCCTTTTCCCCCCACTCTGTAACTTTTAAAAATAAAAGAAAACAATTCTTAAACATTCATAAAGTCTCTGGGACAAGAGTGGTTTCATTATCTCTCTCGTGAAATATCTCTTGTGAAATAATAAATAAAATAAAATTATAAAATAATAACAAATTAATAATAATAAAATAATAATAATAATAATGAAAATTAAAGATCACAAGAACTAGTAGCATGCAAAGTTTTCTGGGAAACTACAGTTTTTGGTGAATACATGTCTAATTACTCGATTCTGTAAATAAAAGGCTGGGATCTGAAGCAGGTTCAGAAATCCATAAACACTCAGGTTCTCGAGTGGACAGAGTTGAATTATTGCAGGAATGAAATAACACTAAGGAAACATTTGAAACAACATTATTATGTAGGAGCTGAGCATGAAATGGAAACTAATATGACAGCTGTAATATTCCTAAGGGATATATATCTCAGATCCAACATCTCAAATCCAGTCCCAATTGGAGATGAACTTTAATGTCATATATTTAATAAACAGTTATCAGAACAACTCCAGTATAGATCAGATAAATAAATAGTGTCTGTGAGGTGACAACCATCCTTCATTCAATGGGAGAAGTGGGTGCTCTGTACCTTGCTACATTGATCTACAAGTTGGCTTCAAAGACTCAGTAAATAAACTCTAATAAAGCTGACAGACTGGTCAACAAGCTACCAACTAAAAATAACGTTGCCTGGGCTGAACTGCATTTGAAGAAAAGTTTATTGCAAAAGCATCAACCACTACACATTGATGATGTTCTTTGGTGCATTAATACCTTTTCTCTAGGAACATACATTTTTTTCCATATACTGAAATTTTTGGCCCAGAAACTCCTTACTCCAGTGAAAGGCCTGGCAATTTCCCTTGACAGCATCATACCAGAATATGATTAATACGTAAGACAATCAATTGTACTGTCAACAATTCTGTTTATCTTTAGTAAAATGTTAGTAACTAAAACAAGTTTCTGAATTTTTGATTCACCTGATTGGTATGGATAGGGAACTGAGCATTTTCCAGCTTTATAAATAACTGAAACCTAACAAAGACTTCAAATATTTTTGATGGATCCTCAGTTTTCAGAAGACTGTATAGCAAAAGTTCAATCAATCAACAATCTCTGAAGATTTCAGGCTACCTTTCTGCATAATGACAGAGGAAGTGGAAAACATTGCACACATATTTAATCCCTTCATTGCTGAAGGTAGAATTTTGTGGATGAGTTAAATTCATCCCATTGTAGAGGGATTACATGATTCTATTCATTTCTTAAGATACATGCAAGTCTCTAATGTGGGTTTAAGTGAGGCACAAGAACTCACATCACATAAGAACTCATACCTCAGTTACTGTGGGAAGGAATCAATACATAAGAGGAACTGTAAGATGTATACATGCTTTACTGAATAAGAGTGATCCTGTGAGATTATGAGAACCTTTTGCAAGGTACTGAGTACCCACAACTGTTACTCATTGTGATGGGGGTCAAGGGCATTCACTGTCACTCAAGAGGTGCTCAGCCCTAACCAATGGGCTCATAGGCTCAAACCATATTGTTGTATTATGGCCATGCTCTCCCTTCCTCCTCTGCCTTTTTTAAAAAAAAATTACAATGTGCACTTCTTATGTCTCATGGAAGCTAGACTGGGCACTTCTTGGGGCAAGTAAATTTGGTGAAGCAGCTACACATTTTGGGGCACTTGAAAAATAGACAAACAATGATTCCCATTCCTGGTTGTGGCAGTGCTACAGAATGGAATTCACTGAGTTTCTCTCAAGAACTTTCCCACGGAGCTGAAGGATGTCCATCCAGGTCTGGTTGAGCCTCCTAAACCCATGTATCTCTTTCATCTATGTGGATTATGGGGAATGTACCAAAAACACAGACCATATGACTCTCTGCATTACTGTTCCCCGTACCCCACAATGTTAGCCATTTTGCTGCTTTTTGTTCGATATCTCATACCCATTAATGAGAACCAAACACAGAACCTATTAATAGCAGGATGCTGAATCTTGATCATGACAGAGATATAGATAGAGTGGCTTTAGAAATCTCTGACTTGTGGCTGATTAAAAGAAAATCCATATTTTTGTTTGCTTTTGTTTCAGAAGTAACTATGTACTTGTAGCAAAAAGGTTAAAAACTGATTTAAAAAAAAAACTCCAAACTAAACATGGTAGTTCAAAAAAATGTAAAACATACTCTCCTGAGGCTTATGTTTTCCTGATAGTGGGCAGGAGAAAAGAGAACTGAGAACAGGAAGAAAATCACTGAGAAAAGTACTGCATTCTGAATGCTAATTTTAGGTACAGTTTGCCACAATAGACTTTTCCCCCAGATAAATGTAATTTAGCTGTAATTTCTGCTTCTACAGCCCAGAACTCTCAGATCAGACTACCATGACCACTGTGCAGATTAACCTCAACCATTCTTAACAGCTTATTGGCCTAAGCTAGCCAATAAGAAATGCTGAGGACAGGGGTGTAGCCTAATTTCTGTATCTCAGAGGGAGTTAGGCTGCTAACTCCGGACCAGAGAAAGGTGGGTATCTTTGCTCAGGATTCACAGCCATGAACCCTATCCTGGGTGTTAGTGCCTAAGCCAGGTCAGTCTCTTCTCAAGAAAAATTGAGGAAGAGGAGCTGGTGTCCTTATATCCAATAGTTTGGCAGTTGGTGTTCTCACCTGGGGTATGGGAGATCTGAATTCAAATCATTCCTCTTCCTGATTCTTCCTGAAGACAAACCCATGTCTCTCACATCCTTGGTGGGTGCATTAAGTGTTTCTTACTTTCTTTTTGGCCCCATTATTATTTAAGTATTTCATACAAAGTACAACATCTCCAACAGGAGAGCATGAGAGTCCAGTATACCCTCCTATAACACAATGGTAAGAGCACTCACCTGGGAGATATTAAACTCAACTATTAGCTACAAGGGGAAATATGACCTCTGTTGTGTTTTGTGCAGGGCCCAATTGGGTAGGCATGCTCATAGGCAGCCTCTAAGCATGCCCACCAGATGGAGCCCCACTGGTGAGATCAGGGTAACACCCAGCTTGTGAATACTGCTTAGATATGAAGTAGGTGGTTTGAGCGACAGTGGCCGAAATGTAGGTGCCATGGGGACATTGCTGGTGGAAGCTTATATGCCTAGGGAGTTTTGGTGTCTACAGAGTTAGGCAGCAGCTGAGAGGTGGTTTTATGACTGCCAGTGGTGTGGTGCCTAAATGTTGGTCTTAGGCATGCTTAAAGGGCATGTCCCCCTTATGAATCTAGTCCACCACTGAAACCAATGGAAGGTTTGTCATTGACTTCAAAGGGGGCAGGAGTGACCACATAGAGAGGTACTATTTTTGGAATATTTTTATGTATATAGGGCCAGATACTCAGCAAGTATAAATTGTCATTCAGTGACTTTAGTAGAAATATACAGATTTAACTAATTGAAGGTCTGGCTCATCAACTTTAACTGGAAAACTCTGGAGTATCCCTACAAGCTTCTTTTTTTTTTTCAATTAAGAGCTGATTTCTGTTTTCTAAATTGTAATATAGAATTCTTTGCTAGTTTTAGCTACATAGGAACAGTTCCAATGGGCATTCTGCCTAACAAAAGAGAGGAGGACCATGTTATTTTTTTCATACAACTCTGAATCCCAACTACATATAGTAACTAGAGCAACATGTAAGCTTTCTTTCATTTGGAGCTTATGTGTCAGGCAGAAACAATACATTTAAAAGATTGGCTTACGCTTTACAGTGATGGCCTATATTTGTTATATTGGCTTTGAGAGCAAGAAGGTGGGTGAGGTAATGTCGTTTATTGGACCAACTTCTGTTGGTAAAAGAGACAAGCTTTCAAGCTCCAGAGTGCTCTTCTTCAGGTCTGTTAAAGTTACTCAGCTAAATACAAAGTGAAACAGATTGTTAAGCATAAGGAGTTAAAACATGTTGCAAGAAAATCAATTCAATAGCAAATGTTCAATTAACACCTCTGGAGTGACAGACCAAAGGAGAGGTATGTGGGTGACAGATTGTTAAAATGAAATTTTATTGAAAGCTTGCCTCTTTCACCAACAGAAGTTGATCCAGTAAAAGATATTACCGCATCCAACTGGTCTCTCTCATATCCTGGACCAATAAGGCTACAACAGCGCTGCAAATTACAATTGCTTTGGCATTTGTCATAAGATTAATTATGATGGACACATCCGGTATATGACGTAACACATCCAAGTGAATCATAGCAGTGTACTGTACATCCGGATTTGTAACTATATTTTTAATTTTGTTTTAATTGTATGTTTATATAGCTTAGGTGGTACATGGTAGGCAATCGTTAGAGGTTGATATATAGAATGACTTTAGGTAGATTTTTCAAGGAAGATATTAAATTATAACATCCATTAATTATTTTTTTGATATTGGGAGCTACTGTTTCAGAGTCTACGACGAGAATCCTGTTACTTCTCCATTTTACTCATTTCTTTTTGCTATCCCCACTTGTTTTAGTTCTTTACCAGTATTTGATTATCTCTTACTAAGTTTATGACACTCTAAGTAGGTAACTCAGAAGATTTCTTGTTCTGTGATGGTCCTGTAGTAGTTTATTTCACATCTCTTTATTTCAGTCCAGGTATGGAATTCCAAATAACTCTGTAAACACTGCTGTAGTTTGGCTCTTAGATGTACTGAAAATAAAGGAGTATATTATTGGAGTTGCTATATTATTTTTCTATGGGATTGTGTGTGCCTATATAATCAGAACATTCACTTGAACATTCAAACATTCAGAAATCTCACTTGAACATTCAAAGATATTTTATCTTTATATCTGTCCATCTAGTCCTTTATACCATGCTCATAACCTCATAATCATAGCATCTAATAATAATGATCATCTAGATTATTATAAATAAAACAACGTGAATGCTTGTTTCCACAATTTGACAAGTACATTTTTCACTTCTATTACAATACACACATACCAAATGACACTAAACATACAAGCATTTAAGAGACAGTGGTATATACACGAGCGCCTGGAAGTTAAAGCTAGCCAAATTCAAATTAGAAATAAGGTATACATTTTAACCATTGAGGGCGATTAACCATTAGAACAAACTACCAAGGAAATTGGACATTAATTAGGACTTGCCCAGGGCATCCTGCTACACTGCAGTCCAGACAGCTTCCCTAGCTGGGAAAGACATTTGACACTTTGTTGAAGGACCATCACTGAGAGCCATAAAGACTGCAGTCTGGGGACACTGACTTTGAATGATTCTCAGATACTCTCCCACCCCCATGGAACAATGGTCTCTCTACACAGAAGCCCACAAGGGTGCGGGGCAAGCACAACTATATGAACTGATTGTTGAGCCCATGGCACTGAGTCAGGGGTCATTTTTAAGTGTAGGGTTATGCTTTGTTCAGTGAGCTGACCATTGCCACATATAAGAAGGGCATGCAGGAGAGGGAAGACAGGAGTGACTCTGCCCAACCTGAAATGTTGCTGAATCGCTGGTTTACAGAAAGGAGGAGATTACACATGGGGACGGTGCATCTTAGGGCTACTGTTGTTTTCAAAGATTTGTGACTCTTGAGTGCTTTAAGAATAAAGTTGCTGTGGATAAGACATTCCTTTGCTGAGCCAGTGTTCCTTGCTTTCCTGATGTTTTCCCCGAAGGGGTTAAACCAGTAATCCCGGAGTGTCCACATCGTAGGTAGAACTCTGAGGGAATATATGTCAGCAACTTGGAGGCTTGGGAGGTTGAGACACTGATGTCAGGGTCCAGGGTGGCTGGGTGGTGGTTCCACAATCCAAGAAGGGGCTTCAGACAAGAGGTCTGAGCATGGGAGTGTGCCCTCAGGTCACAGAGCTAGAGACAGTGGCTAGACTTTATTCAGACTGAGTTCTAATGGAAGCAAGTGGGACTCAATGACTGGGTCCATTCACAACAGACTGGTGACCATGTGGTGGGCTACAGGGTCAGTTTGTAACACTCAGCACCTTTGAAAATAAGGCACTAGTATTTACGGGTCGGATTGACAATGGGGTCTGGGTGCCTAACTGCCACTTATATCCAACATTTAGATACTCAAAACCCCAGCTCAGCTGCCAGTTTATCCAGTGGGCACCAAGAGTCCCTAGGCACATAATTTCCACTGGTAAAGTCCCCCAGGTACCTAAATATCTGCAGTTGGGCTTGCACTCTGCTGCCTCACTTCTGACACCACTGAGCAGCTTGCCACCCAACTCAAGCCTAAACCCCAGCAGGATTCACAAACTAGGTGTTCCCCTGCCTATCTTTCATGCCTATCCCTGATTCCTTCCCAATACTCACAGATTAAGGTTGGTCCTAATTAACTGAGTTTTTACTGATAAAAGTTGTTATGAAAATTGACCAGCCTAGGTACAAAATATATACTTGCCCAAACTTATAATGACAACATTCCATGATGATGATCATGAAAAAAAATGCCATTCTATTTCCTTGTTTTAAAAATATATATACCCCCATATATGAGTGGGCAAGGAGAATTTTAAAATATTGCCATACTAATTTCTGATATTAAGTAGAATGCTCATTTTACGAACTCCAAATTTACAAAAAACAAAAACAAAAACAAAAAAAACCCTCTTTTTAATCTGAATTGCCTTTATGTTCCTAGCCAGGGAACATTCTTCATTGTATCACCTTGACTGTCAGCTTTTAATTTTAATAAGAGATTCCAGATGTAAGTGCAGATTTTAATTGCATTAAACTCCGTCACACATTAAATAAATAAACTGCACTCAAGATTAATTGCAGTACTACTGAATTAACAATATTGTGCTGACTCCTTCATGACATTTCATTTGAATAGCATTTCAGTTGGCTGTGCATATCGCTGTTTCATTTAAACCAAGGTGCCGTGGTCTCTCATGTACATTGCAAATCATCTTTAGCCAAATTCTAGTTTCACTTGGTTTCCTGCTCACTGCAATGGGACTACTAACATATTTAAGGAGGAGAAGATTTGCAGGATCAGACCCTCAATAGAGTTCAGCCTAGGACTATGTGGCCCCCTGTATTCACCTTTAAAATTAGGTGATATGTTCTTAATACCTGATATGTAAGGTCAGCTCCAGTGTTAAATAATGGTGATTTTCAAATGCCTGTATCTTGACAGGAATCAAAGCTAGAAGCTTACTGTTTGGAAGGCTAGCAATGAATCTTATTTCCCCAAACTCTAAAAAATATGATAAAATTGATTGTGCTATTTCAATGTGTTTTGAGGTCAAAAAGCTTTATTTTATATTTTATCCTGCTGAAGGCATCTCATCCTGAAATGGATGTGAACAACATATCTCATTTTTCAACAAAACAAAACACATAAAAATCCCATAAGAAAGCAAAACTCCAAATGCAGTAAATAAATTAATGCGTATTCAACAAACAGTGAAATCTGTGGTTTTGATTATACAGCAACCCCTGTTCCTGATGGAAGATTTAATGTGAGTCAGAAAATTTTGCACCTGCACATCTTAGACACCAACAATTGGCAGCTTCTGCTAAACTATTACAGTGCAAAATGTCATGTTTCCGTCCCAATACCTACTTATTGAGGTTGGCTCTAATTGTCTGTGTTTTTACTGGTTAAGTAACACATGAGCCAAAAGACAAGAAGAATTTATGTCTGAAGGTATCATTCTGATCGCACTTATACCAGTTTTACACTGGTATAAGCCTACTGATTTCAGTGGAGTTACTCCTAATTTACTTCTGAATTCTGCTTAGGAAGGCATTTTTCCTCCATGTATTCTGGGAGTTTTTTATGTTGTTTTGTTTTTAAATCTCCTTCCTCTGACGCATCTGGCATGGCCCAGACTGGAGATGGAACATTGGCTGGGAAGGAGTAGGGCTCTAAAGTGGCACTAAACTCTCTCTCAGGTGCTTGGCTGGCTGGTTCTTGCTCATGTGCTCAGGGTCTATATGATTGCCATAGGGTCTATCTGATTGTCATATGTGGAGTCAGGTCAGATTGGCCGTGACCTTGGGAGATTGTTGTTGTTGTTGGGTTTTTTTGCTTTCCTCTGCAGCCTGTGAGTGCAGGTCACTTGTTAGGAGTATCTAGATATATCGCACTTAATATTTCACTGCCATTGTGGTGGACTGTGGGCATTGGTCCCTCCTATTCTCTGTCTTTGGCCCATAATTGTCTAGTCACCTATATGACTGTAATACTTTCGTCTATTTTTGGTTGTTTGGATATGCAGGAGGTCAGAGTTGATTATCTGGTTGTTCCTTCTGGCCTTAAACTCTGTGACTATAAAACTCTATATGACATGACTCTGCTGTGACATCGGTATCAGGCCCATTGTGAATACATCCTCACAGTATATATGCCTCGAAGAGAAAACCATAGATGGTTCAAATTCTGGTTTCAGTTCACTTTTACAGGCAAATCAATGAAGTTACACTAGTGTAACTGTAGGCAGATAGGCCTCACGTGTCCTCAGTACTGTATGCCATCTGTAGTCAAGAATGGTGAGACCCAAGAATGGGGTTTTAAGAGCTGTATGCATTTGATCTAGTCTATTGCTTTCAATAGACTCGTAGATAAAGAGCAGTGCCTAAGTATGAAGTTAATTAAGCCTCCTCTTGCCTGTGACATGTAGAGAAGTATTAAGTTTCCCATTTGAGAAACTGAGGCAAAGAGAGACAGAGAGAAAGTGGCAAGAATTGGTGTCAGACCTACGAGAAGCCCTTATGGGGTGCCACAGGCTCTGCTGTATATAATAGTAGGTGCAGCATTGGTGGCAGTCTTTTCCCACAATCAACTCATCTATGGGCAGGGAGGGTAAACCTTGTGACACTAAGCACCCCTGTATTCACATCCTGTACACTATTATAATAATCTTGGTATGCCTTGTGAAGTATCATTTGACTAATAACTCACTGATCATTAATATTCTTGCATGTTGTATGTATATGACAGGTATTAAGAGCTTTGAATATATGCTGGAATTATAAATAAAGTGTGTGTGAACCAGTATGTCACAAGGAGTTATTAACCCCATCTATCTAAACAAAGGAATTTGTGTTTACTACTTACATGTAAATTTAGGTAAACAGGTTCATCAAGACAGCAGGGGGAGGAGATGGCAGAGGACAGAACAATTTTCATTTCAGCAAACACAAGTGGTGGTGGGGGGGGGACTGCATGGAGCTTCCTTCACCATCAGACTCCATGTTGCCTTCCTTACTGCTTGGATACACTTTACTTTGAGAACTAACCTTTAGAAGAATCCATTTAAAGGGTTTACTGGTCTATGAAGACAGGAGGCTGAACCTCCAGTGATAGCCAGTTGAATCAGCTGATTATATACAATACTACTGTACTATAAGAATGTTCAGAATGAGGTCTTTTCTGAAAACTAATGATACACTGGTGATTAATATCATTGTGAAATGTATGTATCAACAGTATGTAAGGAATTATGGATACTCAATGATATTAGGCTGTACAAGATGCCCAGATAGGAGGGAATGTCACAGCTATCCACCTGTCTCCTATGTTAATTGAGCATGGTAAAATCAAAACAATGGAATCCATATTTACATACAGGGGGTGGGAAGCCAGGAAAGCATGAGATCATCCTGCCTCTTGAAACAAGTTCATTGAACTTTGGAAGACATGAGCAAGGACAGAAGCCTTTGGGGGGAAAGGATAGCTCAGTGGTTTGAGCATTAGCCTGGCCTGCTAAATCCAGGGTTGCAAGTTCAATCCTTGAGGGGGTTATTTAGGGATCTGGAGCAAAAATCTGTCAGGGATGGTACTTGGTCCTGCTGTGAAGGCAGGGGACTAGACTTGATGACCTTTCAAGGTTCCTTCTAGTTCTATGAGATAGGTATATCTCCATATAAGAATTAAAAAAAGCCATCTTTGGCATTCATCACTAGATAGACACAAGGGAACAGAGCCCTTGCAAGCTAAGAAAGATGGGTCCTTCAACAAAGGGGGGCTTGAGGTCTCTGGAACTAAATATAGGTAAGACACCTGCTCAGGCATGGATCTTTCACCTAAGATAAAAAGGGAAACCAGTGTCTTGTACTTTTGTGGAAGGTTGTGACTGAGGGAAATTCAGCCATGGCTGGGAAGAAAAATGACTGGTGACAGAAACCACCTCAAACAAAGTCTATATCTTGCTAGATTGTTTTAGACTTTTAGATGCATGTTTTTACTTTTATTTGCTTGTAACCCATCCTAACTTTATTCCTTTAGTTAGCAGCACTTAACCTATGTCCTGTTCTTAATACATTTGTTTGATTTTATCATAAACCAACTCAGTGCAGTGTTTAAAGGGAAGGGTGTATTCACCCCCAGTTGAGTTAATAAGCTGTGGTGTGTTTTTGTTTCTTTAAATGAAGAAACGAACAAACCGGTATTATTTATTTGAACTGTATATGAGAGGGTTTGGCATTTCAGAGCACAGGGTTTTGGGAAAATTCAGGACTGGAGGTGTATTGGGGTCACCCTGCAAGTAGTAATCAAGGCTGGTAGAAACTGAAGTGGGACTGTGGAGCTGTAGACAGGCTGCCGGGGTCAGAGCTGTAGAACCAGGGCTGTCTAGCACACAGACTCTCAGGGTATGACCTGCATGCTAGTAGGCTGGTTGTGAGCAGCCCACTTTGGGAGCTACAATAGCAAAGTATTTTAAGGCACCCGGGGTTGCAGGGCAAGTGGTGACACAACCCCTTACTGGGCTGGATTGCACCCCAGAATGAAAACACCTCCTGTACCTTGAAAACTGGGGGTCACAGTCTTAACTGGTGTCTATCCCAAAGACCGCAGGACTATCCACTGAGTCTCAAGTAAACACCTGGAGAAAGAGGCCACAATGTTCCAGAATGGGGGAGGTCTGGGGGAAATTAAACCATCACTAAGTAGAAAATAAAGGTAAAGTGGAGAGGAGGTGTCAGGGTCAGGACTGGGAAAGAAAGGAATCAATTCTGTGCAATGCTGTATGTGTAAGTTTATGGTACAATGTGGTTGTTCTTCAGTTTATGGAGAACTTGAAAAACTAGAGCTGGTAGGGAATTTCACATTGGAGAATCATTCTTTCAGGAAAATCAAAATGACAGTTGCCTGACTGGAAGGTTCTTGCCAACTTCCCTTTGCTTGCAGGCAGAAAATGAAATTGACAAAAACTGTCCAGGATGGGTGTAGAAGAAGATCAGTGCCCTGGGTCTCTATCGCCTTCCCAGCTCTTCAATCCAGAGGGGAAGAGAGCAATGGTGCTCAGCCTGTTCAATTCCCATGGCTGGGAGGAAGGCTAGGAGGCTGAGTGCTAGGCAGTCAGAGAATCAGGGTGCTTACACTCAGTGGTCTGGAAAGCATTTTGAAATTCACAGGAGGCTTCCTGGAAGGCATCTGGGAAGCTTAAAAACTCTTGCAGTTCTCCTGAAATGGATTTTTTATTGAAATCCCTTCTCATGAAAAAATTGTGCATTTTTAATTTTTCTTCATGGTTCGGGATGAAATTCTTTTAAAAAATGCAAAGCTTTTTGTGGGAAGGGATTTTCATTTTCTGGCCAGCTCTACTTGAAACCATATTTGATGTTAGTTGAATTCTAGGTTCCAGGTAAACCTTTCACACAGCCCTGTTCAGAAGTTCTGATTCTCAGACACCCTCCAATAGTAACTGCTAGACTACATTTCCTCCCTCATGTAATCCTCTTCCATACTCTGAAGTTTTACTATGTCCTGTACAATCCTAAACATTGGTCTATGTAACATGTACATAGAACTATAGAATCATATTTTACATAGGAATAAAGCAAATCTTCATATATGAAAAGACATAGATCACTGTTGTGCACTTTTGATTGACTGCTGAGGTGAGAATTCAACTTATTTGTGATCTGTTGCTCTGATTCCTGTACAGTTGTCTTAATCCTTTGGTGTCATTGTCTGCCACTGGTAAGCCTCAGGCAAAATATCTGCCTGAACTCTTGACCTGTATATTTTTGACATCACATCTGTTCTTAATGGGTTACCCATGTGTCCAGTGGAACACATTCTCTCTTATTGGCAGACACAAGCCTATGTAAAATCAGTCAAACATGTCTCCCCTCACACTCCCCAGTCACATAATCCTTTTTGGCACAGAAAAATCCACAAATATTGCCAGGCAAAGATGCAGAAGATATACATATGGCAGTGAAGTCTCAGAGAAGGGACCTTCTACAGAATGCAAGTGAAGTTTTGAATTGTCATACACATTTACCATGTAAATGCACATTTCCTTGGCAAAAATTCCCCAATGAAATGGAACAAACAACTTGTGGGCAGGAATAATGCCAGTCTAAACGTGGACATGAATACAGACAGCCAAGAAACAAATTATGAGTATTGCATAGGTTTGCTGATGGTAGGAAGCCTTGCCAAGAAAGCCCAACTGGCTGGCCATCGTGAGGTTACTGCCTTTATTAAGGACAATATGCTAGAACTAATCAAGCTCTGTCAACATTATATTCATTTAAAAAATGCTGATCGTGCTACATATGGAGTTTTTGGCCCTGCCAAAATAAAGCTACCGTACTTTTATGTTGTCTCATGGATAAACAAATTATTAACCTTCACTCTACTCTGCATCACCTGGCCAAACATATTCTGACCATCTGTCTGTTAAATAGAAAGAAGGAAAAAAGGAGGAAAGAATTTTCTTACCAAAATTAATAAGGAAGAGTTCAGACTGAGTAATAATCAAGTCTTGAGTAGAAACATTGACACTGGGTTTCTGCTTTCACTAACATCAATTGGACACCTTTATAAATCCACTTACTTAAACTGAGTTACTCCTGGTTCATACAATTTTAACAATTATGGCAGTATTACACCCAAAGATTTCTCTTAATTGACATTTTGGAAGGCACATAATTTCTGTCCTCAAGAAGTAGGGCCTACCTGGAGATTAAAGCCTTGATTCTGCAACTAATTGCTGAGGATTGGGGCCTATCACAATCCATAAACAGGGAGTTTACTGGAGGGCAATTAATCTTCCTGAGGGCTGGCTCCCAAGAGGTGACTAGTTCTCTTAACCCCCACTGATTTCAATGAGAGTTACAAGTGCTCAGCATCTCTTATAATTAGATCTGTGGTAGCACCTAGAGGCCTCATCCAGGCTGCAACCTCATTGCTTTAACTAAATCATAAAACATAAACCAATGACAGTCACTATCCCAAAGAGCTTACCATCTAAAAGGCAAGACATAGCAAATGGAAGAAACATTTTAGTAATTGAAGGATAGGAGTAGGAGGAAGGATGGTGTAACAGACATAATGGGATGTTTTAGCATTGAGTGGCTACAGATTGCATGCACATGAATACCACTTGCCACCTGCCTGGCCATTTTCAGATGACTATTTTCCATATGCAGAGGAGTGTTCAAGAGTGACTTGAAGGAGAATAAAGGGTTTACTTTATAGATTTTGATTTAGGTTTTGCCTTGCATGGGGGAAAACATGAAGATGCTTGTGGGAAATGTGGTTGATCACATCTGGCATTACTGGCAGAGATAAAGTAGGGGTCGCCGTGTAATGAGATAATAGGATAGAGAGGAAGAGGAGGGCTAACCTCTGGAGGGTTTTGAAGGTTAGGAAAGAATTTGTACCAAGAAGATGCTCTTAGCAGCAGCAGCATTTGAATGGACTTCAGGGGAATTTACAGTGGAGATGAAGCCTTGGAAGATTAAATCTGGGCTTGGATAAAATATGTTCTTTTAAACAGTTTGAATGATGATAATGGGATCTTTAAGCATTTTATTCCATATTTACTAAGTCCCTCTTAGTCTTTTTCAGTGACATTTTTTGAAAACAGAAATTGCTATTTTTATGTATATTTTGATTAGCTTCCAAAACAAATGAGAAAAATGTATCTAAGACATACCTCAATATATCACAAACATACAGAACCTAGCATACCCGAATAGAGAGAAAATGTGCATAGACTAGCCCATTTATCCCACTGCTGCACTATTGAAAACCACAGTGGGTGTAAGGATAGATGATGATTGTTTGTAATGAACTCAGTATAGTTTAAATTTTTAAAATGCTCACACATTTAGCAGACTGTGAACCACTGTATAAATTTCACATGAGGCAGTTCATTTAACCCAGACTAGTGAAATATGGTCCTGACCATATTTACCCTAGTGGTAGCTGAGTGCCAAACAAAATAGTGTAAAAATGAACAATCAAGAAGGGGGGAAAGACAATTATTTATATCTAGATCAACAAAATAAATTAAAAAAACATCATTAGTCATTTTTATTCATTATTTACATAAAATATGTCATTTGATTCAACTGTTCATAACATTTGGAATTCAGGATTTTTTTGTATACTCCAGTTCTATGACAAATAGGTTCTAGTAAAAAATCTGACCTAAAGAAGTGTCTTTGTTTGTGACCTTTAACCTTGCAGAGTACTTTAAAGCCTTTTATGGGCCTCCAAAGTAGGCCTTTCTGTCCTACTCATAAATAATTACTTTGAGTCCTTGTATCAAGAAACTATAGTTTGTCAGGTAAAGAATGGTCATTTCTGGCATTTAAATCTTCCACTGAAAACATATATCTGTGTTTCCTGGATTGTATGTGACAGTGTAAATCTCAAAGCAAAATTATCTTGTCCTCTCCTGTAAGTGATGGAGTTTCCCATCGAGTTTGACAAATGAGCTACAGTTACTTATTGGTCTCAACTCAGAACCCACAAAGACAAATTTTGGACCTGCAGTACCATCCACAAGTATCACATAGTGAAGAGAATTGTAGATGAATTCCCGTGGCTTTTAGGTGTACACTTCACATGTCTTGCCTTGATTGCAGCAATTTGCGAGCTCTCTATATCTTTCAGTGCAAAAAGCGACAAAGAGTCCTGTGGCACCTTATAGACTAACAGACATATTGGAGCATAAGCTTTCGTGTGGATACCCACTTTGTCAGATGAATGTAGTGGAAATTTCCAGAGGCAGGTAAGATGCTAACACGGCTACCTCTCTGATACTTTCAGTACAAAGTGGCAGAGGTGCTGCCATTGGATAATGTCATCAGCTAATTGTTCCCAGGTGTTGGGGTCAACATTGCAAGACCATAGGTTTCCCTTGAGAGTATCTTTGTACTGTTTTCTTCATCTGTCCCTAAAATGAATTCCAGTTTGAAATTCTCCGTAAAGGCCAGCTTTCTGCTTTCAAACATATGAAACACATGACCACACGATTTCATCTGTGCTCTCACGATACAAGCTTCAATGCCTGTGATGTTGCAGCACTCAAAGACCTCAGTGTTTGGAACCAAATCTTGCCACTTAATTCTCATTATCCTCCATAAACATTGTAGGTGGAATTGATCCAAATGTTATATGAGGTGTTAATAAGTAGTCCACATGCCACAACTGTAGAGAAAGTGTGGCGATGATGCTGGTGAGTAAACATCATTATTTTTTTGCAGTCTGACACCATATTTGTTCCAGAGGTGACCTTGAAAATTTCTGAAGGCATCACTGGCTGCAACAATGTGCTTTGTAATGTGGTCAATCAGTGTATCTGCTGAAAAGACAGTAGGTAGCACAACTGGTCAGTGACCTTGAGTGGTACATCGTTGATGGACAAAATTAGTTACAGTACTTCCTGATCAAAGCTAGACCATGTGTTCTGTCTGCTGATCTCTCCTCATCCCCATCTTCTTTAGGCAGATAGCAAAGCAGAGAATGAGAGATACATTGACTCTAAGGGCATGGCTATAGTTGCGAATTAGAGCTCATTGAAGCAGCCCAGTGCGCTCTAACTCACGACGCGTCCACACTGGCAAGGCACGTAGAGCACGCTGACTCCGCAGCTAGAGCGCTCCTGGTACTCCACCTCGGTGAGTGAAATAACATTTGATGCGCCCCCGCTGGAGCGCCACAGCGACAGTGTGGATGCCCTGGTCTGTTAATGCGCTCTGATCGGCCTCCAGAAGTGTCCCACAATGCCTGTTCTAGCCACTCTGGTCATCAGTTTGTACTCTACTGCCCTGCCCTCAGGTGACCAACCATCAGACCCACCATTTAAATTCTCTGGGAATTTTGAAAATCTCCTTCCTGTTTGCTCAGCCAGGCATGGAGTGCTCTCAGCACATCTTTCCAGGTGACCATGCCTCCACGCGCCAGGCGATCCCCAGTATGGAGCAATGGTGAGGTGCTGGACCTTATCAGTGTTTGGGGGGAGGAAACTGTCCAAACCCAGCTGCGCTCCAGCTGTAGGAATTATGATATCTTCGGGCAGCTATCAAGGGACATGATGGAAAGGGGCCATGACCAGGACGCACTGCACCGCAGGGTTAAAGTGAAGGAGCTGCGGAATGCCTACTGCAAAGCCCGCGAGGCAAACAGCCGCTTGGGTGCTGCCCCCGCAACCTGCCATTTCTACAGAGAGCTGGACGCGATACTTGGGGTGCACAGCACTCCAGAGAGGAAGGCTGAGTATGAAAACAGGACGTACGAAAATCTGTGATTGTACCGTTCCCCATCCCCTTGCCCTTTCTGTTTCTGTTTCCCAAGCAGTTGTGTTTCTTTTCAATAAATGAATTTTCTTTTCAATGAGTGGATTTTTTGGCTTTGAAAACATTTTTTATTATTGCATAAAGTAAAAGATACCTTAGCCCAGGAAAGCAACAGGGCACTGCAAGTCAGCGTAGCAAACACAGATTCCTACTAACATTGAAACCTCTGCACTTCACTCCCGTGCAGGGCACCAGACATTACTGGTGGCTTTCAGCTTCAAATTGCTGCCTCAAGGCATCCCTAATCCTTGCAGCCCCATGCTGGGCCCCTCTAATAGCCCTGCTCTCTGGCTGTTCAAATTCAGCCTCCAGGTTTTGAACCTCCGAGGTTCATGCCTGAGTGAAGCTTTCACCCTTCCCTTCACAAATGTTATGGAGGGTACAGCACGCGGACATAACCGTGGGGATGCTGTCATTGGCCAGGTCCAGCTTCCCATACAGAGAGCACCAGCGGCAATTTAAACGGCCAAAAGCACACTCCACAGTCATTCTGCACTGGCTCAGCCTGTTGTTGAACTGCTCCTTGCTGCTGTCAAGGGTTTCATGAGCCATGGCATTAAAGGGTAAGCGGGGTCTCCAAGGATCACAATGGGCATTTCGACTTCCCCTACGGTGATCTTCTGGTCGGGGAAAAAACTCCCTGTTTGCAGCTTCCTGAACAGGCCAGTGTTTCGAAAGATGCATGAGTCATAGATTCATAGATTCTAGGGCTGGAAGGGACCTCAAGAGGTCATCGAGTCCAGTCCCCTACCCTCATGGCAGGACCAAATACTGTCTAGACCCTCCCTGATAGACATCTACCTATCTAACCGACTCTTAAATATCTCCAGAGATGGAGATTCCACAACCTCCCTAGGCAGTTTATTCCAGTGTTTAACCACCCTGACAGTTAGGAACTATTTCCTAATGTCCAACCTAAACCTCCCTTGCTGCAGTTTAAGCCCATTGCTTCTTGTTCAATCCTTAGAGGCTAAGATGAACAAGTTTTCTCCCTCCTCCTTATGACACCCTTTTAGATACCTGAAAACTGCTATCATGTCCCCTCTCAGTCTTCTCTTTTCCAAACTAAACAAACCCAATTATTTCAGCCTTCCTTCATAGGTCATGTTCTCTAGACCTTTAATCATTCTTGTTGCTCTTCTCTGGATCCTCTCCAATTTCTCCACATCTTTCTTGAAATTCAGTGCCCAGAACTGGACACAATACTCTAGTTGAGGCCTAATCAGAGCAGAGTAGAGCAGAAGAATGACTTCTCGTGTCTTGCTCAAAACACACCTATTAATGCATCCCAGAATCATGTTTGCTTTTTTTTGCAACAGCATCACACTGTTGACTCATATTTAGCTTGTGGTCCACTATACCCCCTAGATCCCTTTCTGCCGTACTCCTTCCTAGACAGTCACTTCCCATTCTGTATGTGTGAAACTGATTGTTCCTTCCTAAGTGGAGCACTTTGCATTTGTCTTTATTAAACTTCATCCTGTTTACCTCAGACCATTTCTCCAATTTGTCCAGATCATTTTGAATTATGACCCTATCCTCCAGAGCAGTTGCAATCCCTCCTAGTTTGGTATCATCTGCAAACTTAATAAGCGTACTATCTATGCCAATATCTAAGCCGTTGATGAAGATATTGAACAGAGCCGGTCCCAAAACAGACCCCTGCGGAACCCCACTTGTTATACCTTTCCAGCAGGATTGGGAACTATTAATAACTACTCTCTGAGTATGGTTATCCAGCCAGTTATGCACCCACCTTATAGTAGCCCCATCTAAGTTGTATTTGCCTAGTTTATTGATAAGAATATCATGCAAGACCATATCAAATGCCTTACTAAAGACTAGGTATAGCACATCCACTGCTTCTCCCCTATCCACAAGACTCCTATCATTATCCTATCAAAGAAAGCTATCAGATTGGTTTGACATGATTTGTTCTTTACAAATCCATGCTGGCTATTCCCTATCACCTTACCACCTTCCAAGTGTTTGCAGATGATTTCCTTAATTACTTTCTCCATTATCTTCCCTGGCACAGAAGTTAAACTAACTGGTCTGTAGCTTCCTGGGTTGTTTTTATTTCCCTTTTTATAGATGGGCACTATATTTGCCCTTTTCCAGTCTTCTGGAATCTCTCCTGTCTCCCATGATTTTCCAAAGATAATAGCTAGAGGCTCAGATACCTCCTCTATTAGATTCTTGAGTATTCTAGGATGCATTTCATCAGGCCCTGGTGACTTGTAGGCATCTAACTTTTCTAAGTTATTTTTAACTTGTTCTTTTTTTATTTTATCTTCCAAACCTACCCCCCTCCCATTAGCATTCACTATGTTAGGTATTCCTTCAGACTTCTCGGTGAAGACCGAAACAAAGAAGTCATTGAGCATCTCTGCCATTTCCAAGTTTCCTGTTACTGTTTCTCCCTCCTCACTGAGCAGTGGGCCTACCCTGTCCTTGGTCATTCACCGGGCCAGCCTGTGTTAATGTCAATGAAATGCCCACGGTGATCCACAAGCGCCTGGAGAACCATAGAGAAATACCCCTTCCAATTAATGTACTCAGAGGCTAGGTGGGCTGGTGCCAGAATTGGAATATGCATCCCATCTATCGCCCCTCCGCAGTTAGGGAAACCCATTTGTGCAAAGCCAGCCACAATGTCATGCACGATACCCAGAGTCACGGTTCTTCTGCGCAGGATGTGATTAATGGCCCTGCAAATTTGCATCAACATGATTCCAATGGTAGACTTTCCCTCTCCAAACTGGTTAGCGACCAATCAGTAGCTGTCTGGAGTTGCCAGCTTCCAGATTGCAATAGCCACCCGCTTCTCCACTGTCAGGGAAGCTCTCAATCTTGTGCTGCAGAGTGCGGGCGAGCTCATCACACAGTCCCATGAAAGTGTCTTTTCTCATTCGAAAGTTCTGCAGCCACTGCTCGTCATCCCAGACTTTCATGACGATGTAATCCCACCACTCAGTGCTTGTTTCCCGAACCCCAAAGCGGCGTTCCACGGTGGTGAGCATGTCCGTGAATGTCACAAGCAATCTTGTACCATATGTGTTACTCGAGTCGATATCATCGTTGGAGTCCTCACTGTCAATTTGGATCCTAAGGAGTAACTCGACTGCCAAACGTTATGTGCTGGCGAGACTCGTCAGCATATTCCTCAGCAGTTCAGGCTCCATTCCTGCAGACCGAAAGGGAAGACAGAGAATGTGCAGCACAAAAAACATTGAAAGATGGTGCCAAATGTGGACGGAAGCAGAGGCATTGCTGGGATGCGAACCGATGCATCACGGGGCATTGGGACAGGACCCAGAATGCCCCCCGCCCCCTTCCCACAAGCCACAGCACCACAATGGGAAGAGGTGCTCTGTGGGATAGCTGCCCATAATGCACCGCTCCCAATGCCACTGCAAGTGCCGCAAATGTGGACACGCCAGTGCGCTTGCAGCGGTCAGTGTGGACAGACTGCAGCGCTTTCCCTACTGTGCTCTCTGAAGGCTGGTTTAACTCAAAGCACTCTACATACGCAAGTGTAGCCATGCCCTAAGATCAGAAGGGACCCTTAGGATCATCTTCCCCAAAATAATTCCTAGCACATATCTGTTAGAAAAACATCCAGTCTTGATTTTATAATTTGGCAGTGATGGAGAATCCATGATGACCCGTGGTAAATTGCTCCAATGGTTAATTATTATCATCATTAAAAATGTATGCCTTATTTCCAGTCTGAATTTCTCTAGCTTCAGCTTTCAGCAATTGGATCATGTTATACCTCTCTCTGCTAGACTGAAGAACACATTATTAAATATTTGTTCCCCATGTAGGTAATTAAGTCACCCTTTAACCTTCTTTTTGTTAAGATAAATAGATTGAGCTCCTTGTGTCTATCACTATAAGGCATGTTTTCTGATCCTTCAATTATTCTCATGGCTCTTCTCTGAAACCCCCTCCCCACTCCCAATTTATCAAAAATCCTTCTTGAAATAGATCTCCTTTCTTTCATTATCACTAAAGAAATCCTGTTTTGATACAAAGTGGTACATATGCAACAAGTTTGCAGTTGACGTTTTTAGGATTTATATGGCTTAAAATTCTTTTTTTGTTTTCTTTGTTAGCAAACAACATCAGATATAATGGACTTTTTGGCAATGACATAACATATTTCCTATTTTAATCTAACTCCCAACCCAGTGTCATTGCTGCTAAAACATGCCCTGTTTTTGTGAGGTTGGGCTTTGGAGGGATGATTATGAGGATTCAAATCCCCCTCTTTTATGTAGATTTGCTTGGTCTGATGGGGTGGGGGACAATGGTTGAAAGGAATTGGCTGGCCTTTTTCCCAGGGAAAGCATTTCTGAGCCCTGGCTAAAAGAAGTGGTTTTTGTTTATTTTTTCCTGCCCACTTGTCCTCTCATTGGTGGTTTCATTTGATATTATGGAAGCAGAGTTAAGTTAATGTACTGATTGGCATGTGGAACATGGTCTCTTGCCAGAATGCTCTGGGCTTCCTGATATATTCTAAGCTGTGGCTAGTAGCCATCTGGGTTTGGTAGGAATTTCTCCTACATAGGAAATTAGCTCCATGGCTGGAGTAATTTCACCTTCCCTGACATCCAGTAGGTGCAGCTAGTGAGTAACCATGGTTTGTAGGTTTTGCCTGTGAGATATTGTTTAGTGGTTTTCTTTATACAGGTATCTGTGCATCTTTATGAAGGCAGGAATCCTCTGTGGTAATGATGCACTTATGGATCATAGTGTATCCAAAGCCAGAGTTCAAGTCCAAGAGTAACTGAGCCAGGAAATACAGAGTTCTAGTGATACCCTAAAAACTGATCTAATGAAGAGCCATGTGTTTATATTGCCAAGTGACTTGCACTCTAACTGTTTTAATCCAACTCCATCAGGACTATATCTAATATTCCAATTGTCAGAGAAGCATCTGAAAGCCGTAAATAAAAAATAAACAAAAAAACCCAGATTCCCCGCCCCCCATGCGTGGAAATATCCCACCCCTATATTATACACACAAATATGTTATTTTACCCAGCATCCCAGGAACTAGGTGAATGTCTTTGCCCCATTTTACAGATAGGAAGTGGAGGATCAGAGAGATTAGGCAATATTGGTCACACAGCAGTCAGTGACAATTTAGAATCTAGGTTTCCTGATTTTCAGTCCCTATCTAATCGTAATGACTCACAGACAAGTCACTTAGGTTCCAATCCTGCACCACTGTAATCAGTACAAGTTTTAACACTGACGTTAATGGCAGTAGCAATAGACTATATGGGTTGGATTCTAGAATCAGTTCCCAGCCAGTCTGCACCATTCTGGAGGGACAAAAGGCTAGAAATCTGGCCACAATTAGCCAGAGAATTCTCTTGTTGGAGGGAAATGCCCTGTTAGTGTAGATAGATCAGATCCAGGACTAGAGCCTTTAACCTCACCCCAGTCCCAGTGCAGAGGGCATGTTGGAAGCAGGCAGAGGGCATTGCAGATCTCCACACCATCATCACAGTCCTACAATGCTCTAATTTGCATCAGGCCCTGGGCTGGTCCAGAAACTCGGGGTGCTTTGCTCAGCACAGAAGAGAATCCAGTACTTTAATACTTACTGCCCCATCGGAAAAAACTTGGGTCAATACTACTTACCTACCTACTGAATTGCTTAAAGCTTGTAGGTCACTTTGAAAATGCAAAGCACTATATATGTGGCATTGTTATTACTCGGTGCCACCTGTCTTTTCAAGAAAAAGAGACCAGCAATGCAAAGGAGATAGCAGACATCCCTACCATCCTCCCTATAACTCTGCTGCTTTCCACTGTTTCTGGATTACTATACCCAGTGGACCAAGAGCAGACAAAGGGGTTGCATTTCTTATTATTTTGCAATTTGCAAAGGCAACTGATCTTTTGGGGCATCTCATTGTGAATTGCAACAATAAATACAGTGAATTTTAAAAAGCCAACAACAAACACAAAGACAGAGGACTATATGGTTGTGGTTAGCAGCTCCCTTGCAAAAAATAAAAATAAAAAAAGCACCTGTTCCATAATGGAATCCATTATATATCCATTTCATTTAATCCAATACACTCTAGTGAGCCAACCAAAGTCTGTAATTCACCATCTATTTATCAAAATTACATGGCAAATATTCATCACTTTAGATCAAGAATTTATAAGTAAATGACCCTGATTAAAGTGACTCTTTGTCATAACCTTGAATTAAGGATTAGGAAAAGACTAGTTTGGGGGGGAAATGGCATGCATTGGGAACTTTCAAGCTCTGGTAGATGATATTATTATGGATAATCATTTAAAACACTATGATACATAAGCCTCTAATTTTTGAGGTCTAATTCTCGGTTAATCCATGCCTGTGTTTGGGGTAGAGAGGGAATGGTGGAGCGAAGGTAAAGTGTAAGTCATCTCTGTACATTTTGTAGTCTGGGACCATGTAGGAGTGTGCCTGGGCCATGGTGAAAATTAGAGCAACCTCTGTGGTATTCTAATTATGCTCCGTTGCTTATGGAATAGCTCGGTGGAATAGGCCTGGCCATGGTCCCCACAACACCTCTCCCCCCGAATCTTCTGTGTTTGGAGCTGAGAACAGGCTGGTGTAGAACCCTTGAGCAAACTCTACATGGGTCAAAGAGGCCCATTCTGCAGAAAACATTCTCAGCAGGCCATTACTGCCCACTTTAAGGTTCCTTTATACAGAGCACTGTAAAAGGGCCTTGATGTAAACGAGAATCAGGCCTGAGATCTCCACATCATCTTCATTAAAATATTTACAATTAAGAGATTTGGGAAAATTGAATATTTGAGACCTCTTTTCCTGTCAGCAATATGTTAAGTGGAAATTCAACCGACCATTCTGCATCTGTAATTTTCAAAGCTGTGAAATCAAGTTATGAATGTAAATGTATGAGAATGGGAAAGGAAAGCCAAGATATCTGTAAAACAGGAACAACTTCAGTAGAATTCAATTTGGTTATCCTCTCAGGCAAGTTATTTCATACATTCAATATTTAACTCAAATGTTCTATTTCATAGTAGTTTTTTTATATGGAGGGAGGCAGTGTGACCCAGTACCTAGAGCACTAGACTAGGACTCTGGCCCTATTCCTAGCTCTCACTGGTTTGCTGGGTGTCCTTGTGTAAAGTCACTTGTCCTCTCTGTGCCTCAGCTTCAACCTTTACAAAACAGGGGTAATAATACTGACCTCCTTTGTAAAGTGCTTTGAGATATATGGATGAAAAGTGCTCTGTAGGAGCTAGGTATTTATTTATTTTTCTTCATCTATTGTGTGAATGCTAGGCTGTCAAGAGTGTTGTTGTAGCCTTGTTGGTCTCAGGATATTACTGAGACAAGGTTGGTGAAGTAATTTCTTTTATCGGACCAACTTCTTTTGATGAAAGAGACAAGCTTTCCAGCTACACAGTTCTTCTTCAGGTCTGGGAAAGGTACTCAGAGTGTCACAGCTAAATACAAGGTGGAACAGATTGTTTAGCATGTGTAGTTAATACATATTCTAAGAGACCATCCAAGATGTAATGTCTGGTTAATACGTCTGCAGTCATTCAGATATCACAAAATACGCTCCAAGGAGAAAATCCGGGATATACACCTTAACACAAATTTAAAACCACATTCACAAAACAAAGACACTCCACCAGAGAAGTAGACTGTATCATAGAATGGGCCACCAAATTAAAGAGAGAACCTGCTTCAATACAGAAAAAAAAAAAAACCCTCTGACTGCACACCCCTATTTGTCATCTACCACTCCACACTGAACTCCATATGGGATATCATTAAATAATTATAATCCATACTCGATGGGGACCCCATCCTGAAAGAAATCTTCCCTGAACCACATATTCAGGCCTTCAAACAACCCCCCAACCTCACCACACTCATTATCAGAAGCAAGCTCCCCACAGACCAAGAAACACCAAAGTGGCACCAGATCTTGCCACAACAACAGATGAAAAACCTGCAGACATATCCCCACTGCTACAATGATCCCCCAGCACACCATAGGTCCTACACATGCCTAACACAACATGTGGTGTTCCTCATCCAGTGCACTAAATGCCCCAACAACAAACTAGGTGGGTGAAACCACACAATCACTTCTCTTGAATGAACTCACGCAGAAAAAAATGATAAAAGATAAAAATACCATATCACCCATAGGTGAACATTTTTGACAAAATAATCACCCCATATCTGACCTTTCAGTCCTCATCATCAAAGGAAACCTGCACAACACCTTCAAAAGACAAGCCTGGGAACTCAAATTCATAACTTTGCTAGTTACTAACATTCATGGTATTAATAAAGACACTGGATTTATGGCATCTTTCAACAATCTGTAACTCACTAACCCCCATTTTTTTGTCCTATGACTTCACTGGTGTTAACAGGACACTTCACATTGCAGGCCACAGAACCTCACCTACCCACTCTTGAAATAGACCCCTAACCTCTGGCTGAGTTACTGAAGTCCTCAAATCATGATTTAAAGACTTCAAGTTCCAGGTAATTCACCATTTACAATAGTTTAAACCTGCAAGTGACCCATTGCAGAGGAAGCCGAAAATGCCCAAGGATCTCTGCCAATCTGATCTGGAGAAAAATTCCTTCCCAACACCAAATATAGCGATCAGTTAGACCCTGAGCATGTGGGCAAGACCCATCAGGCAGATACCTGGGAAAGAATTCTCTGTAGTAACTCAGAGCCTGCCCTATCTAATGTCCAGTCTCCAGCTGTTGGGGATTTTTGTTACTGGCAGTCGCTGATGGGCTCATGTCATTGTAGGCAGTACCATCATACCATCCCTCCATAAACTTATCAAGCTCAGTCGGGAAGCCAGTAAAGTTTTTTGCCCCCACTGCTCTGCTTGGAAGGTTGTTACAGAACTTCACTCCTCTGATGGTTCTCATCTTCAGGTCTCTCTCACCAGCAGTAGTTCGTCCAATAAAAGATATTACCTTACCCGTCTTGTCTCTCTAATACCCTGGTACTGACACAGCTACAGCAATCCTACATACAACAATTTTAGAATATTTGTTAAATATTTATGCTAAACAATCTGTTCCACCTTGTATTTTGCTATGATACTCTTTTTCCCAGCCCTGAAAAAGAGCTTTGTGTACCTCAAAAGCTAGTGTCTCTCAACAACAGAAGATGATGCAATAAAAGATATTATCTCACCCACTCTATCTCTAATAACTATTAGAAGAAAACATGGTTGCTTGGAGAAAATAGCAGAAGATTACAAGAAAACTTCTCAATCTTGAAATCAGCTGTGCATTAGCTAATATAGAAGGGACTGCAAAACCCCAAAAATCTATGTTGATATTTTGCTAACTCTAGCACAAAAAACTTTTGAGTAACTGGAAAGAGATTGCACCAATCAATACCATATCATGGTTTAACCTAGTATGTGTGACCTATAGATATAAAAGTGGCAGGTGAAAAGAATACATTATTCAGTACATTCCTAGGCCTAATTATCTTTGTGACATATAGATGGATGATATAACATTTGTCATTTTATCAATTGCAATGTCCTTTTATAAAACAACTTTTCTTATTTTTCCCTCAATATTTTTATCCAGCTGATCTTTAATATTAGCCATTTCTAATCTATTTATCTGGTCACTTAGATGGCCCCACTTGCCATAGTAGTTGAACTCCTAACTCCGTGTGTCTTACATAGCAATTTGAAATGGGTGATAGTAGCACTTTATCCTCAGCCACATGTAATACTAGCTACAATATTAATTTCATTAGGTGCCATTATTGCTGTGATCAGACAATTTCAATAATGTAATATAAACAAAAAATTCAAAATACTGCCAAATTATGACACCAGCCTTAGACTTTCCTAAGATATCTATTTAACAAAGACAAACAATGTGTTTATGAAGGGCATTATTTATACAGTACTATAACCCTTTGCTCAGACCAATCTTTAAACATTTTAGCTTAATAACATGAATATAAAGTGGTCTTGTATTTGCCCCCACCTTTTTTTGTTGGTAAAAATCAACCCATGAATGAATAATAAGAAGTAAATAATTAGATTTGTATTTCCTCTAGCGGCAGACCAGCCCTACTGGGATTGTGTCTGATCATCTTATTGCTTATAAAATAATCTATCACAACGCATGGCATTATTGTTAATAATAATAATAATAATAACAACAACAAGTATATATGAAAGTTTTCTGAGTGGCAGACTTGGAGAATCCAAGATTTTTCTTTAATCACAAAGTGAGCACAGTATGACAAAAGGCAGTGCAAGATTCTTGCCACTAATACACTTTAAGCCTGAATTTAAGCTATTGTCTCTTGGGATATGTTTGGAGTTCAATTTCTCTTATCATCTGTCCTTGGTTTCCTTTCTCACACTGCCACTAAGGGTGACAATGAATGGAAATTGTGGTGGTGTTTTAATGGCGCACCAAACAGCTATCCATTGGGAATTCCACTGCGACCAACAAACTCAGTTCACATAGGTCACTTGTTAGTAACAACTTTTAGGTATCACTCAGAGGTTGAATTGGAAAAAATCCCTAATAATACCGTTTTAAACTCCTCCACAAACCAATCTATGCTTACAAAATAAGTTCCAACAATTTAAGACATCAAAATGAGACAGTGTTCACAGCAAAATATAATGATGTGTGCTCTGCTAGTCTTAGGCCTGGTCTACACTAGGAGTTTATGTCGAATTTAGCACCGTTACATCGAATTAACTCTGCACCCGTCCACACCACGAAGCTATTTAGTTCGACATAGAGGTCTCTTAAATTCGACTTCTGTACTCCTCCCCAACGAGGGGAGTAGCGCTAAATTCGACATGGCCATGTCGAATTAGGCTAGGTGTGGATGGAAATTGACGCTAATAGCTCCGGGAGCTATCCCACAGTGCACCACTGTGTTGACGCTCTGGACAGCAGTCCGAGCTCGGATGCTCTGACCAGCCACACAGGAAAAGCCCCGGGAAAATTTGAATTCCTTTTCCTGTCTGGGCAGTTTGAATCTCATTTCCTGTTTGGACATCGTGGCGAGCTCAGCAGCACTGGCAACGATGCAGAGCTCTCCAGCAGAGATGGCCATGCAATCTCAGAATAGAAAGAGGGCCCCAGCATGGACTGATCGGGAAGTCTTGGATCTGATCGCTGTGTGGGGCGATGAGTCCGTGCTTTCTGAGCTGCGATCAAAAAGACGGAATGCAAAGATCTACGAGAAGATCTCAAAAGCCATGGCAGAGAGAGGATACAGCCGGGATGCAACGCAGTGCCGCGTGAAAATCAAGGAGCTGAGACAAGGCTACCAGAAGACCAAAGAGGCAAACGGACACTCCGGATCCCAGCCCCAGACATCCCGTTTCTACGAGGCACTGCATTCCATCCTAGGTGCGGCCGCCACCACTACCCCACCACTGACCGTGGACTCTGAGGATGGGATATTGTCGACGGTCGCTTCCTCGGACATGTTAGCGGACGGGGAAGATGAGGAAGGAGATGAGGAGGACGAGGCAGTCGACAGCGCTTACAACGCTGATTTCCCCGACAGCCAGGATCTCTTCATCACCCTTACAGAGATCCCCTACCAACCGTCCCCAGGCGTTAACCCGGACACAGAATCAGGGGAAGGATCAGTCAGTAAGTGTTTTAAACATGTAAACATTTATTTTTAACAGAACAGGAATACTAACAATATTAACAATGGGTTTTTCATGATTAGTTTGCCCTAGACACTTCACGTTTCAGTCCTTGGCAGTGCAACTACTGAAAAAAAATCTAACAATGTCCAGTTTAGCATGATTGTTTTGCCCTAGGCGCTCTACTGTTTAGTCCCTGCCAGTGCAGCTACAGTAAAATCCGGTCTATATGTCCGGGGATAGAGCAGAAATCCTCCTGGGAAATCTCCACGAAGCTCTCCTGGAGGTAATTGGAAAGCCTTTGCATCAGGTTCCTGGGGAGGACCTTATTGGGTCCTCCGTGGTATGAAACGTTTCCGCGCCAGGAGACAAGCAAGTACTCCGGGATCATTGCCATGCAGAGCATGGCGGCATACGGCCCTGGTCTTTGCATGCTTTCCCGAAGCATCCTTTCTTTCTCCGTCTCTGAAATCCTCATCAGAGTGATGTCGCTCATGGTGACCTGCTTTGAATTAGGTAGGGGAATGTTAGTATTGGGACTGCTTGCCTGTTCCTTTACAGAACTGTAACCGGCGGTTTACAGCCACGCGGTGGAGGCGGGAGAGGGGCAGCATACAGGGATCTTTCCCTGGGACAGCCGCGAGGGGGTGGGACAGGGGCAGAGTTCATGCTTGCCGGATTGCTGGCAGCAGGGACTGGCATTGCTTTGAACGTGAAAGGAGGCCAGTGCTATTATTAAAGTTTTAAGCAGCCACAAGTCTACGGCTTACCGTGTCGGCCTGCTACACAAATTCCGCTGTCCTGCCCCGCTTCTCTGATCTGCACTGCAAGACCCCAGGCACTGAATGCGAAGGCCGATAATTCGACCTTGTCCTGAGTGCGCATGTGATAGGTGCTGTGCATGGTCTTGTTCACAGTGAAAGACTATGTTCTTTGTTCACAACTAAATTTATCTTTCTGAGGAATTCACTCCCTTTTTCCCATCCCACAGCTGCGACTGTCTCCCGACCTAGCCTGGCATCACACTCCCAGAGGCTAGCGCAGATTAGGCGTAGGAAGGAGAGGACACGGGAGGCCATGTTCTTGGAACTTATGGGCTGCTCCCGAGCCCAGGCAGCCCAGCAGACCCAGTGGAGGGAGAACTTGTCCCAAATGCACCGATCACACATGGAACGGGAGGAGAGGTGGCGGCAGGAAGACCAGCAGGCGACTCAAACGCTGCTTGGACTAATGAGGGAGCAAACGGACACGCTGCGGCGCCTTGTGGATATTCTGCAGGACCGGAGGCAGGAGGACAGAGCCCCGCTGCAGTCTATCTCTAACCGCCCTCCCCCGCCACAAAGTCCCATACCCCCCTCACCCAAAGTCCCAAGAAGGAGGGGCGGCAGAGTCCGTGAAAACTCTCACTCCACCCCTGCAGACTGCTCAAGTACCAGAAGGCTCTCACTCCCCAAAATTTGATAAGTCCTTATCTTCCCGCCTCACCCAAGCCCCCGTCCCAGTTTCATCCCCCAGTTTCATGTGTAGTTGCTAATAAAAAATACGTTTCTGTTAATTACTGTTTCCATCATGTTCTTTTAGAGGACAGTCTGTCTGAAGGGGGGGAAGGGGGTTGGTAATTGGACAGGACAGTCACCTTTACCAGGGTACAGAGGCGGGGGCAGGTTCAGCAGCAGGGCACACACACATTGCAGTCACTAGTTACCCTGGTCAGTCTGGGAGGTGGTTTTCATGTTCTGTGTGTGGGGGGGGCTATGTGACTTTGTGGCGGGGGAGGGCGGTTAGAGATCTTATGCAGCGGTCCTTATCCTGGATCACAGAGCCACGCAGCAGGGGATCTGTAACCGTCCTCCCCCTGCCACAAAGTCACATAGCCCCCACACACAGAGTCCCGAACAGGAGGGGTGGCAGGCTCCGTTGAAACAACCAGTCCACCAGTGTGGAGCCTGTCATTCCTGGAGTTTAGAAGCGTCCTTTGCATCACTACACTACACCCGCTCGCCACCACAGTCTGCGTCCCAGGTTCAACACTTTACCGAGAAAACAGTAATAAAGAAAACGGTGTTCATTAACAAAATTCAAGTGATTTTATTTTTAAACGTGTGTTGGAAGGGGGGAACGGGGTGAACGGGGTATGTAACTGGAGAGGATAGTGAACATTTACTGGGTAAAGAAACGGGGGCAGGTTCAGCTTCTCTGTAAACAAACTTAATAGTCACAGGTTACCCTGCTCACTCAGGAACCTAGCTTTCAAAGCCTCCCGGATGCACAGCGCGTCCCGCTGGGCTCTTCTAATCGCCCGGCTGTCTGGCTGGGCGTAATCAGCAGCCAGGCTATTTGCCTCAACCTCCCACCCCGCCATAAAGGTCTCCCCCTTGCTCTCACAGAGATTGTGGAGCACACAGTAAGCTGCAATAACAATGGGGATATTGGTTTCGCTGAGATCACAGCGAGTCAGTAAGCTTCTCCATCTCCCCTTGAGACGGCCAAAAGCACACTCCACGACCATTCTGCACTTGCTCAGCCGGTAGTTGAAGAGTTCTTTTTCACTGTCCAGGGCGCCAGTATAGGGCTTCATGAGCCAGGGCATTAGCGGGTAGGCTGGATCCCCGAGGATGACTATAGGCATCTCCACATCCCCAAGAGTTATTTTGTGGTCCGGGAAGTAAATACCTTCCTGCAGCCGTCTAAACAGACCAGAGTTCCTGAAAACACGAGTGTCATGAACCTTGCCCGGCCATCCGACATTGATGTTTGTAAAACGTCCCCTATGGTCCACCAGTGCTTGCAGCACCATTGAAAAGTAGCCCTTTCGGTTAATGTACTGGCTGGCCTGGTGGTCCAGTCCCAGGATAGGGATGTGAGTTCCATCTATAGCCCCACCGCAGTTTGGGAATCCCATCGCGGTGAAACCATCTATGATGACCTGCACGTTTCCCAGGGTCACTACCTTTGACAGCAGTACCTCAACGATTGCGTTGGCTACTTGCATCACAACAACCCCCACGGTAGATTTGCCCACGCCAAAGTGGTTCACGACTGACCGGTAGCTGTCCGGCGTTGCAAGCTTCCAGAGGGCTATGGCCACTCGCTTCTGGACAGTCAGGGCTGCTCGCATCCGGGTGTCATTGCGCTTCAGGGCAGGGGACAGCAACTCACAAAGTTCCATGAAAGTCCCCTTCCGCATGCGAAAGTTTCGCAGCCACTGTGATTCATCCCAGACCTGCAGCACTATGCGGTCCCACCAGTCCGTGCTTGTTTCCCGGGCCCAGAATCGCCGTTCCACAACATCAACATGACCCATTGCCACCATGATGTCCTCGGCGCGGGGTCCCGTGCTTTGTGACAGGTCTTTGCCACTCTCAGACTTCAGGTCCTCACCGCACTGCCGTAGCCTCCTCACCCGATTTCTCAGCATCTGCCTCTGGGAAAGGTGGATGATAAGGTGCGAGGTGTTGACAACGGCCATAACTGCAGTGATGGTCGCAGCGGGCTCCATGCTCGCAGTGCTGTGGCGTCCGCGCTGTCACTGACCAGAAAAGTGCGCGAACTGATTTCCCGCCAGCGTTTTCAGGGAGGGAGGGCGGGAGTGACGGTTGGATGATGACAGTTACGCAAAAGCACCCTCGACACATTTTTTTCCCCAGAAGGCATTGGGGGCTCGACCCAGAATTACAATGGGCAGCGGGAACTGTGGGATAGCTGCCCACAGTGCACCGCTTCCAGTGTCGACGCTTGCCCCATTAGTGTGGACTCACAAAGTCGAATTACTGTCCTTAGTGTGGACACACACGTTCGACTTTGTAATATCGATTCCACATATTTGATTTAAGTAAAATCGAACTACTCTCGTAGTGTAGACATACCCTTATATAGGATTCTTGACCTTGTGTCCCCCTTAGTGGGAATATGCCCATGATAGGGAATCTTGGGCTTGGCTTTCCATTGGAAGACCTCAGATGTTCTGCTAGGCTCCTTGAGCATGGTTCCTTCTTGACTTGGATAAAAAGTATGTGTTGGCATTTCTCTGCAGCCTGCTTACACCTGGTGCCACAATGCCACTTATATTGTGGACATCTTATCATCATTGTCCCATTCCTTTCTTTCATGGTTTGATAAGCAGTGAAATAGTTAATGTTGACATTTATAATCAATGGGCATCTGAGTTAATACCACACTGAGATGAATGGGGTAGTTGTCTCCTCTCAGAGCTATCATTTCAGACTCCCTACAGACTCAGGCACACAGTGCAGTCATGATTTCACTTGCTTTGTATTGTTATGGTTTTCTTAACAACCATAGCAGGTAAGGGCTTATATCTGGAAAAAAAAAAAAAAGATAACTTGGATTCTGGGACACAAAATAGCAGTTTGGGAGAGATACTGGAACTTCATACCACTTCACTTTGATACCTGGTACTAGCAACCTTGACTAAGGCTACGTCTTCACTACCCACCTGAATCGGCGGGTAGAAATCGATCTCTCGGGGATCGAATTATCGCGTCTCATCGGGACGCGACAATCAATCCCCAAATCGACGCTTGTACTCCACCAGCGCAGGTAGGAGTAAGCGCCGTCGATGGGGGAGCCGCGGAGGTCGATTTGCCGCTGTCCTCACAGCGGGGTAAGTCGGCTCGGATACGTCGAATTCAGCTACGCTATTCGCATAGCTGAATTTGCGTATCTTAAATCGACCCCCCACCCCAGTGAAGACGTAGCCTAAGTTCAAGAAGATGTAACTGAATGTACTATTACATTCTTGCATATATTGAAGTCAATGGAAGTTTTGTCATTGATTTTAATATAGCCAGGAAATCACCCACAGACCCTTTTAAAGGACATAAGCACTAAAGTTTCTTTTTTATTAGACTGTAGGGCAAGAAAACATATTTAATACTTTCTTACACAATCTTCAACCTGGAATATACGAATCCTGCCAAGAAACTATATATCTGTTTTCCAGTAAAAACCAAGACTTTAACTGATCATAAATGACATGCATATCTATACTAACATAGGAACAGCAGAGGCAGCATAATGCGATAAATAGCCAAATAAAAGCCAAATCTGATACACACAAGAGGGAATTCTCCATGTCAGTTTCAGCTTCTTTTGACCATTAAATCCATGAACCGTGCATCCTTGTAATGAACATACTGTGGGAGACTCAAAAGATAGCAGATATATAGTAACAGCAACAGTAAATACTTTTACAAAAGTAAAAAAATAAAGTACAAGTACATATTAATAGAGACATTACGTCCTTAGACTTCTGTTATATAGTAATGACAGGATGCAATTGTTTTCACTGTTTCTTTTCATATTTCATTGTAAGGGTCATTTTAAGGGAGAAACTACCAGTGAAGGGCTTGTTATTGTCTCCGTTTGTGATTGATGGCTCAATATAAATATGCCAGCATCATGGTTCCAATCAGCAAAGACATAAAATACATCAGGGAACTCATTATCGTCAATGGACATTTTGCTACTTGTGAACATCCATATAATGTTCACTTGATTTTAATTTGTAACAGTACAAAATGAGGACTATTAATTATGCCATGATATTGGTATCTTGGCCTTACCGAGGAGAAAAAAGGATATGTATAGAACAATTATTAGTAAAATGTGTCCTATTTTAAACTGCCGTGTAATTTATACTTGAATTGGCAGAATTCCCTCACCATGAGATAGCTAGGACAGATAATCAAGGTACATATACTTAAGCACAAGAGAAAATATTGGGCCAATTTATTTTTCTATAGATACTATTATAATAGCTCTATCTAGTGGACACTGGCAGAACTGCTGACTATTTTGCTTTTTTTAAAAAAACCTCTCAGAAATATGAACAGATCCATAGAGGTTAGAAATGGAAAAGATGTATTAGATCTTCAGTCCACCCCACTGCAAATACCATATTCATCCCTATGCAACATTTTCTAGCATTTTGTTCAGTCTAGATTCAAAGTACTGGGTCTTCTAGCAATTCCCTTGAGAGGCTATTCAACAGTCTAAAAGAACTCATTCCCGGCCAATGGGAGCTGTGGGAAGTGACGGTCAGCATGTCTCTGAGGCCTGCGCTGCTTCTTGTAGCTCCCATTGGCCAGGAATGGCAAACTGCAGCCAACGGGAGCTGTGGGGGAGGAAGGGTGAGGGGGGGCAGTGTGTGCCTGCAGACGGTCAATGAAAACAAAATATCTTGGGGCCTGCCAGTGGATTACCCTGATGGACTGTGTACCAAAGGTTGCCGACCCCGATCTACTGTAAAGGTCAAAAAGGCTCGTCTATCTGCTGAGGAGCTAATTTTGACTACAGCTAGAGATATGTGCAGAGAATTGTTTGGGAATTCAGTTGCAAAATACCTAAAATCAATTCCTTTTCTAATAACACTGTAAGGAGGAGAATCAATTAAATGTCAGGAGACATAAAACAGCAAATAATTGAATGAGAAGAGGAAGCATTTGCACTGCAGCAACGTGAAGCTATCATGCAGAGATATTGGGTTGGGAATTTGTGATGGTTTATGAAAGATGCAATGGGGATTATTTGAGGAACGGCAGTGATGAAAGGGCTTTGAAGCATTTGGAGGAGAGGAAGGTGATCGGGAACAGTCAACATAGATTCACCAAGGGCAAGTCATGCCTGACAACCTGATTTCCTTCTATGATGAGATAATTGGCTCTGTGGAAATGGGGAAAGTGATGGACATGATATACCTTGACTTTAGCAAACCTTTTGATATCATCTTCCACAGTATTCTTGCCAGCAAGTTAAAAAAGTATGGATTGGATGAATGGACTATAAGCTGGCTAGAGAGCTGGCTAGATCGCCAGGCTCAATGGGTCGTGATCAATGGTTTGATGTCTAGTTGGCAACCGGTATAAAGCGAAGTTCCCCAGGGGTGTGTCCTTGAGCTGGTTTTGTTCAACATCTTCATTAATGACCCTCAGCAGGTTTGTGGATGACACTAAGTTGGGGGGAGAGGTAGATGCCCTGGAGGTTAGGGATAGGGTCCAGAGTGACCTAGACAAATTGGAGGATTGAGCTAAAAGAAATCTCATGAGGTTCAACAAGGACAAGTGCAGAGTCCTGCACTTCGGACGGAAGAATCCCATGCACTGCTACAGGCTGGAGACCGACTGGCTAAGCGGCAGTTCTGCAGAAAAGGACCAGGGGATTACAGTGGACGAGAAGCTGGATATGAGTCAGCAGTGTGCTCTTGTTCCCAAGAAGGCTAATGGCATATTGAGCTCCTTTAGTAGGAGCATTGCCAGCAGATTGAGGGAAATGATTATTCCCCTCTATTCGGCACCGGTGAGGCCACATCTGGAGTATTGCATCCAGTTTTGGGCCCCCCACTATGGAAAGGATGTCGACAAATTGGAGAGAGTCCAGTGGAGGGCAACAAAAATGATTAGGGGGCTGGGGCATATGACTTATGAGGAGAGGCTGAAAGAACTGGGCTTATTTAGTCTGCAGAAGAGAAGAGTGAGGGGGATTTGATAGCAGCCTTCAACTACCTGAAGGGGGGTTCCAAAGAGGATGGATCTCGGCTGTTCTCAGTGGTGGCAGATGACAGAACAAGGAGCAATGGTCTCAGGTTGCAGTGCGGGAGGTCTAGGTTGTATATTAGGAGAATTTATTTCACTAGGAGGGTGATGAAGCACTGTAATGGGTTATCTAGGGAGGTGGTGGAATGTCTATCCTTAGAGGTTTTTAAGGCCTGTCTTAACAAAGTCCTGGCTGGGATGATTTAGTTGGGGCTGGTCCTGCTTTGAGCAGGGGGTTGGACGAGATGACCTCCTGAGGTCTCTTCCAACCCTAATATTCTATGATTCTATGATCCTGAAAATGTGCTGAGCATCTATGAGCCTGCTCCAATAAATAAGGGTAGAGGGCAACCTGCACTCTTTTAGGATGAGAACCTTCTGTAACAACCATATATCAAAAGTCACCATTGGAAAAATCTCTCCCATAGATCATTCCCCAGCGAATAGCTCAGTGCTGTAGCTTCATCTTGTAAACATTTTCCCTTATTTGATTATAAGTGGAAGTTGAGAGAGGTCAACTGCTTCACAAGGCCGGGCTCTGAATTCTTAGTGAGGATATATCATACTAGTAAACTGCTGTCTTAATGATAAAGACTCTATCTTGCTCTTGTTTGTCCAAATTATACTAATGGACACTAGTAAAACTCTAGCTCAGTGTAAGAAGGGATGATATTAGGTTTCACACCACCATTTTTTATTATACCATGAACTCTCCAGGTTGGTTTCATTTGCTGTCTTAAAACTGATATATTGTTGTATGCAAGAACAGCAGTGTCTAATGCATTTACTCCTTCCCAAGGATAAGCAGCAGCATTAGAAGCTTTTCCATAGTATAGTAATGGACACTAGTGTGACTGTAGAGTAAGTCCATGAGGACAAAGGAATTATTCTAGATATATATTGGTGTAACTGGTGTAACTGGATGTTACTGTTTCAATGGCAGCTGTAGCAGGACCATATTTTGCTCTCTCTATAGCCTTATCACACAATCGTGAGTCTCAAACAATGGAGGAAGCCGTAGTGCATTAGAGACCCATAAGCAATTTGGGATTTGACTACAACGTCCACACTCTAGGCAAGCCTTTGCTATGTAACATATTTTAATCTTATATTTATTAAAAGATTTCCAATAGAATTACAATAAACATTTACGTAAAATAAAAGGAGAGATCTTCAGCTGGTATAGCACCACTGAAGTCAATAGAGTCAGATTTATTTACACCCACTCAGGATTTGGTACAAAATTTTGAGTATCAAGTCCTAACACGTTTGCCTGCTAAAGTGGGAACTATAAATATGATCCTGCATCCACTCTGTGCGTGCAATTTCCATAGAAGCCAATCGACATTAAAGGCACTGAATGGCTATATCACCAGTCCCAATAACACACGACAGCTATTATAGTTACTTTCTTTTATGTGTTAATTGTAAGTTCATGATTTAAGGAAGGTTATCTGAGAAAGGCAAATTGACAAATTGCTCTTCCCTATTTCCCCTGCAATGTGTTTGCCGCACGTAAAATTGAAAACTGACACTGCAGCAGATATTAATAAAATTAAAATAATTCTTTAAGTATTTGTTAGATTGGAAGTAAATGATTGATGTATACCATTCTTATGCTTACTATTGCTATAATTACTTTGGGCCTGCTCCAAAGCCTATTCAAGTCAAGGGGAATCAGTCCATTGGCTTCAAATGGACTTTGTATTAGGCCATATGTTTAAAAAATGCAGGCCAAAAATTTTAAGCCTGGGTACCTGAAATTAGGCTCCTAATTAACAGTGGCCAGATTTGCAAAAGAGCTGAGAACTGGCAGCTGCCGCTGAATGGTTAAATCAGGCCTTTTTTTTTTTTAGGTGCCTAACTTTGGAAATCCAGCTCTAAAAACTGGAGCCATAAATTTTACAAAAAAAAAAAATCTATTATAGCAATTCTAGACAGTGCAAAGTAAAAGTGTCAGTGTACCTTATCTTTCCTGCATCTTCAAATATTTCAATTACTGTTCAGGCTTTTAGATAGCCCTCTTCACCCCCAACAGAACCTATACATCCTACAGTTGAAGATTACATTTAACCTAGTATATTTATGGAATGAGAACATTCAAAGTTCTATCTTTTAACATATCTTTCGCTTAATATGAAATCACTAGATGTGGCAGTATTCCAATAACAAAACATGGGAACTTTACTTCATTCTATACTTCTGATGTTGGGCCTGACTGTGTGATTAATGCAAGGGCCTGTGCTGAAGGCAATGTGGGACTGCAGAGATATATAGGGTGTTAAGTGCTATAAAATAATCAATAGGTGATTCTGTAGCTCACTAAGGAGAGATCCAGGAAGGAGGCACAATCCCTCTAGACACAGGAGAGTGTACACTCTATACCATGCCCTAGAATAGTGCAACCTATCTCCACAGTGTGGCCACTTAGCTCTGTGGGGTGTGCTCTATGGGGGTAGGCTTCTTTCTATTCTGTTTAGAGTGATTTTTACCTCTTGTGTACCTGGACTCAAGAAGGGAGCAGTTCTTTTATTCCCTTGAATGCAGTCTGTGATCTAGGTCCACAAAGGTAAACTGATGCCAAGTGGAATCCTCAAACCTGAATTAGACACTCAGCGTGCTCCAACAATACCTGGGCACAGTTAAGCACCTAAGAATGGGATTCACAGAAGCCAACAAAACTGAGCAAGGAGCTGCCTAAACTACACAATGAGAGGGGTGGGGCTTAGCTCCTCTGCCTCCTCCCCAGGGAGAAAGGCACCATTCATCACTCAGGATTCACAGATGTGAAACCTCTCCCAGATGTGGGGGAGATGGCCATTCTATCCGGCAGTTGGGACATTTACCTGGGATGTCGGAGACCTAAAACTGAATTCCGGCTCTGAGTAATTTGGAGCAGGGACCTGAACCCAGGTGTCCCACCGATCACTTGAGTACCTTAATCACCAAGTTCTAGGGTATTTCTAACATGGGGCTTTCATCATCTGTCCTGCTGAAGTTTTTCCACGTGGTATAAAACAGTTAAATATTTATGTGAGCAGGGAATGGAACCTGAGTCTCCTAGCCAGAATGCTATTGATTCATTCTCACTCTTGCTCTGCCCCCATGACTATTTCAGTATTTTATACAACATGGAACAGGAGCAATCCACCTCAAGATACCCCATAGCATAATGGGGTTCTGGGCACTGACCTGAGAAACAAGGGACCTAGGTTCAAATCCCTATTCCACCTCAGGCAGATTGGGGATTTAAACTGGGGTCTCCCACAGCCTGGGTGAGTGTATTAACCACTGAGATAGAAGGGCACTCCCACCATCATCATTTTGTGTAGGGCTTAAGCTGGTACATGTGCTTTAAGGTGACCTATGAGCATTCCCACTGGATGGGCCCCAATGGCTAGATAGGCCGGAAATGCTTAGTTTATTAATCCCACCAGCGTTTAGGGTAGGTACTGAGCATCAGGGTTTAGGCAGCTGTGGAGCATGCCCACCAACAGAAAATTAGGCACCTAGGGAATTTAGGTTCCTGCAGGGTTAGGTGGTAGCTCAGTGCAAGTTCTGGGAATCAAAATATTGGATTTAGACACTGCACGTGTCAGTTAGGGACCTACATCCCTTTGTGGGTCTACCCTTAACATAACAGCAAAACATGTGCCAGATCCTTACCTAGTGTAAATTGGAATAGCTCCACTGAAGTCAATGGAGCTACATTGATTGACACCAGCTGGATATCTAGTCAATATAGTTTATGTTCCATTGCAGTCTATAACAGTACTCAAATATGCAAACCATTCTTTGAAGTATTTGGTTCTTCACTATTCAGAAGAACAGCTATGGTGTTATTCTTAAAATGTTAATGAAAACCTTATTCTCTAAACCAACTTTTGAGCAATATTGTGCATCATGATAACAATTTCAGCCCTTGACATTTTGAATTGCTTGTGTCATCTCTTCCTACCACTTACACTTGGAACATGCTGTACTTCATCAGATCCTTAATTTAATGATTCAAGTGTTAATGGGATTATTTGTTAAAACTGCTGATGGCCAACATCAAAATGGATCCAAATAGAGCAGGAGTTGATGGAGATGTCAACTTTTTTACTTAAAGCCTGATCCAAAGCACACTGAAACCAATGGAAATACTCCCACTGATTTCAAGAGGCTTTGGATGTGGTCCTTAAGCGTTATAGCTTCATAAAGTTGTCTTTCATCAAAGTACACATATAATGTATATTCATTCACCAAATGTATGTCTTCATTCAGATTACTGTCACACCACAAGTATCAGAAAAATGCCAAGGGACTCTTTCACAGAGAGAAAAAAGTAATCATCATCACTGATTCCATATTATCTGTGGCACGTGTTAGGGGACCCAGAGGGATGGGGGCTGGTTGAGGAGCCCACGGTCCTTGGTAAATGGGTAGCGGAAGGAGGTCTGTGCCCATGGGGACAGGATTCCTTCCAGGGAAAGGAGGCACTTAAGTCCTCTTGTAAGAGGTTTGAAGTAAAGGTAGCATTATGGGAAGCTGCCAGTAATCTTTCAAGTTTGGTGCGACTCCAGCAAAGGCTATTGGAGGATTGTAAATTAGAGTTAGGGATGGCTAAAGATATTTGGAGTCAGAAGCAGAGTTAACAGACCACCTTAAGAGATGGGAGCTGAGACTTGATCCTAAGGAAATGAAGGGAAAAAAAGTTTCAAAGTGAAAAAGGGAGAGTGAGCGGGTTAGCTTTTTGATGACAGATCATAACTTTTTTTCTCTCTCTAAATTAATACCTTGGACTTTGCCCATCCAACTTCTTAGTAGATGTGGCAGGGCTGACAGCTTTTGTGAAAGAAGTGAAAATGCACTCACAAATATGTTTTCATAAATATATTTGAAGGGGAATTGGTAAAAAAACACCAAAGGAACATTTTAACCCCAGCTAAATGGGTAATTTTGTCCAACAGTGTTGTCCAGATACCAAAAAGAAAAAATGGGGAAAAAAAAGATTACATTATAATCATTTCCATTCATCTCTATATATTGACCTCCAGTTAAGCCTAATCTTCTGAACTCTGCTTTTCTTTTGCATAGTCTCCTAGAAATTGGCATGACATACTTTTAGAATTCAAACTACATACTTATACATGCCCAGTAGCTGAACCTCACAAGTACTAAGACATTTATTCTGCAATATGTCTGTGAAGTAAGGATGCTACATTATTCCCATTTTATAGATGGGTAATTGAGACACACAAAATTTATGTGACCTCTTCAAGGTCATGCAAATAATTAGTAACAGAGCCAAGAAATGAAGCCGATTCTATGCTGTCCCAATGTAGTACTTTATCCCCAAGACCATCTATTATTTTAACTGCTACTTGCTTTGCTTTCCTCTTTGGTACTTTTTTTTATTCCCTACCTTTTTCTGTCTTCATATACAATTTATGCAATGGTTTTCCAAATTCTATCTGGAAAAAAAAAGAGTTTGCCTAATATTTATTGCTTCTACAGCACTAAAAATTCCTCCGGGTTTTGTTTTGGTTCTGCTTTTATGTTTTTTCCAAATGCATATACTTTAATTGGATCAATGTTATTCATTCCCTTCATGCCCCTTCATAAATGTAAAAGCTTCAATATTCTTTCTACTCGTCCATCACTGTAATTGATTTATTCTATGCTTTTCTGCCTGCATCTGCAGCATTTTCCTTAACAAAAATCTCAGCCCCACTCTCTTTTGAAAATACAATAAACAAAGTTTAATATAGCAATCAGCTTTGTGCTAGGTCGATTCACAAAGAAACTTCTATTTCTTTTCCCTCTTTAAAGTATCCTAATAATAAAATGATTACTCTTGCAACTCTGATTAAATTACACTATTCATTTTCTTTATTGTTTAAAGGTTTTAGCTGCTATATCATTAGTACATTTATTGTAAAACCTGGCTGTTTCAAAAGGAACATATGTGAATCTTGTCCTCTAGAATGTAGAATAAAGTGATGAACAAAGTTGTGTGATAAGTCTCAGCTCTAGCAAAACAAAACAAAGCCCCAACATCTGTAGCCCCCTCCCCCAGGTGTGGTTTATGCCTCCTTCCTCTTCTCTCCTAGATGCTTGCTAACACCATGTGTGGGTCAGTCTTGGATTCTTTTCTGGTGGATGGTGCCTCCACTCAAAGTGACTCTTTACTGTGCCATATACACAGTAGTGATATCCTCTGAGGCAATCAGTGAAAATACTACTAGGTGGCAAGTAGTGTAACGCCCAATACATAGGTGACAATAAAACAAACACAAAGGAAGGATACTCTAATGATAATGTAACAACAGACTGCGGACTTTCATAGAAACAGGAAAATAGAATTTGGAAAAGGGTTAAGGTTAACTAATAATTAATAAACATTTATAAATAAGCCAGTTCCTTTTCTCCTGACACTCACAAACTCCTACACCCCTCCCTCCCTGGCACTTTCCCAAGGCGGATGGTATAGCTGAGGATGCAGGTCCTGAGATGAACTGTTACAACACTGTGACATTGGCCAACTTAAACAAAAGCCACCTTACTTTTTCACCACCCTTTTATGGGACAGGGCCTCTCCTGACTCCTACCAGTCTTGCTAGTTCCCTGGCCTGAAATCATCTGAGGGTTTCTTTTGGCTTCTGGTAGCTGGTGTCTGGATGCTGGTCACTGCAGTGCTGAAGCTGCCTGATCCATGCTACAAGAGTCTCAGAGCAGTGTAAAACCTTTTTTTCAGGGGGAATGGACACTGTCTATCTCCTGGCTTGCAAACTCAAACTTTTTTTTGGTGAAGTCAGGCTGTCCCTTTTCCAGTTAATTTCCTGAGAATTGTCATCCCTGGCTTATAATTGGTCTATTGGACTGCTCATCCAGATCATGCAGAAAGCTCCCTGGTGTCCAGGGTTTCTAGTTTCTTCTATCCCATCCTTGACACAAATACAATATATATAGAGAGTGTAGGGTTGTAGGAGTTTGTAAGTGATAGGATGGGGAACTGGCTTATATAAATGGGTTAGGAAAAAGTGTTATATAGCACGGCCAAGACTTTCAATTTTAGGACCCTAATGTTAAATTACTTAATCTGTAATTAGGCACCTAAATAAATGGCCTGACTTCCCAAAATTCTGAGAACTTATCTTCTCCCATTGCTGTCATGGGAGTTCAATAGTTTTCAAATCAGGAGTGAAATCCTGGCTTGGAGATGTGAGGACCCACTATGGAGAAATGAAGTCCCATTGCACAGAACGGGGCAGTGATGTGAAAGCTGGCCCCATACCGGGAGCTCTGACTGACAAGAGAAAAGCAAATAGGAGAAACTGGCCTTCTCACCCCTGCACAGTTCTGTGTGGGTGGAGGGATGGAAGGAAATCCTGCCCCGATTTCTTGGGAAGAAGAGACAAACAAGGTAAGGGAAGGGGAATAGCATATCAAAACTTGTTAATGTTCTCTTTGAAAATGCCAGCGGGCCCTGCATTAAAATGGAGGCGGGACCGGGACTGCAGATGGGTTTTAGGAAGGAGTCAAAAGTGAAGAATATGCATCAGGGATTGTGGATGTGGCAATCAATCAGAGAGGAGAAGTAGTGGTTCTTGACCATGAGGAGTGCAAAAGTGAAGGAAAGAATAAATTAATGGTGGAGTAAATCCATGTCAACACAGCACTTTCTCCAGAGGTGCTCCACAATGTGAGTACAGGAATGGAGGAGGCAGGTGCTGGTGATAAACCAGAACTGGGATTGGTGGACCGATCTTGCAGCAAGAGAGAGGGACAAAGAAATGGGCGTAGTGAGCAGTAAGTGGAGAGCATCACTGACTGAACACAAACAGAAAGAAATGGCAAGTGGATGAGAAATAACGGACATCAGTAACTTGGAGATCATGGACTAGTTATCTGGAGGGGTAATGGGAAAGGAGCCATTGAATGAAATGAGGTGGTTGTCAAAGAGAAGGAACCCAGCAATGGAAAGATCAGAGAATGAGCAACGCTTAAGGAAGACAAGGTTAAGCAGGAGAGATGATTCACAACTGAAGATCATACAAGGAGACAAAGGCAAGGAGACAAGAGATGACAGAGTCAGACATGACATCATCATGGACATGGAAGTCACCATTGATGAGGTGGGAAATTGAGAGGAAGAGCCAGGAGTCAAAGTCATATATTAGAGCTCTCCCCCTCCCCCACCAAGTTGCCAAAAATGAGGGGTGTGTTACCCACACCTTACGAAAAACAATGGCATAGAAGACAAATACCAATTCAAAAATGATGCAGATATTCCTAGGTAAAATGATTCCCTGATACCAGATTAAACTAGCCAATACTGAAAAACAACAAAACAACTAACTGCAGTTGTAATGAAAGCCAGATGCAGATTTAATATATCTTAATTCAACTGATTTTACATCACACTATAGCACATGTATGACCCAGACATATAGGTCACTCAAGTCTGGGACTTTCTGCTTCCATTTACTTCAGATCACAATTCCTGAGCTTTAACCCCAGTGACTAAAATAATGCATTAGTTCTTAATAAGCATCATGCAAAGCTGCAAAATCAGAAATATTCTGAAACATTGCCATACTGAGATAGTTGAGAGAAAAGAAAGAGAAATGACTGTTTTTGTTGTCGTACAAATTCAAACAAAACATTGTTAATGAGAATTCATTAAAAATTTTATTTGCTTGAAAAATACACAGTTGAAGTATTTGTTTGTTTTACCTTGTTAACTTTCCAAACACTATTCAGCAAAATTAGGTGCAGCTTTCTTTTAAAGTAACATAACAACTCATCAATGTGACTAGCATGTGCTTTGAGAGAGTGTGTTTCTATGTATGAGTCACCAATCTTCTCAATTTAAAGATATTATTTCACCCACCAATCTCCTTTAATTTTCAGATAATATTTGTAGAAGGTTGCATTTGTTTTTCCCACCCTCCCTTTGGTTTGTTTCCCTTTTTATTTTCCTAGAGTTAATTGTTTGGAGATAATATAGGAGAAAAACAAAAGTAATGAACAAGAAAAATGAAGACTCCATTTTTGTTGAGTTTTGTGTGTCTTGATTTTTCATGAGTAAAATCTATAGAAATCCATGCACCTTTGAAATGCAGCATTTTCAGTAGTAGATCATATAGCACAGTGTCTGATTTCCAGTATATTTAGTACCTAATGGCTGAAAGTTATTCACAGAGCTTGTCTTATCAACCCACACACACACCCACACACACACACACACACACACATGATTGAATCAGCAATATTAAACGACAATTCCAGTATATATCAATTTTGTATTGATGAGTTAGAGCAAACATGAGATTACTATTATTCTATATTGATTTATATTCTATCTTTCCAAATCGATGCATAAATTACAACACATATGTAAAGGGATTACTCCATACAACCACTGACAAACAGCAATCATTGGAGTGGAATGCAGCAGCCATTCTAAGTTTTATAACAAGCTTACACACCAGTTTAGAGACATGAAATGAAGAGGTATACATTATCCAATTAAAGTAACAGGGGAATTTAGGTAGAAGGAATGTGATTATGTAATTTATGAAAATCAACTAGTGGTATGGGGGGGGGGGGGGATCCTTTTGTTCACAATGACTAGTCAGACACAAACTGCCAGGAATTAATGTGGAACTTTCTTTAGTAAAATAGTAATAGCTAAACAAAGAAGGAACAAAATTATGGCACAAGTGACAAGTATCAATTCAATCATGTATCCCATCCCTTAGATCCGGTAAAATTTCTTCTGACAGGGGCAGAAGGCAGGTTGCAAGGATCCGCGCCAGAACTTTGCCTGCAATGTTTAGGCGGGAGATACAGAGTCACAGAGTGGTTTCCGACCATGTCGAGGAACTGTGGATATGGCCTTCACAGGAAAGCAGCTGCAAGAAAAGTGTTGGGAGCAAAACCAACCACTGTACATGGCTTTTATTGATCTAACTAAAGCCTTTCATTCAGGGAATCGCCGTGCCCTCTGGATTGTACTTTCTAAGATTGGATGTCCTGATAAATATATCAATGTCCTAAAATTGCTTCATGATAACATGAAAGCGACTGTTCTGAGCAGCACTGGCTCCCAGAGTGAACCTTTCAAAGTACAAACAGGAGTCAAACAGGGCTGTATCATCATACCAACCATGTTTGTGTTTTTTATTGCCATCATTCTTTACCTAATTGTTGGGAAGTTGACAGCTGGCATTGAAATTATTTACAGAATGGATGGAAAGCTGTTCAGGCTTAGCAGGCTGAAAGCCAAGAGTAAGATTTCCACAACATCTATTGTGGAACTTCAGTATGCTGATGACAATGCAATCTTTGCCCACTCTGAGAAAGATCTTGAAACTGTCTTGAATGTGTTTGTCGATGCTTATGCATGTCTTGGTTTCATTCTTAATATCAAGAAGATTAAAGTGCTCTATCAGCTCTCTCCAAATGAGGTATTACGTGCCTCATCTATCGAAATCAATGGAGTGGCACTGGAGAATGTCGATCACTTCCTCTACCTTGGAAGTCATCTTTCATCCAAGGCAGATATTGATGCAGAAATTCAACATTGCCTGAGCTGTGCCAGTGTATCTTTTTCTCGTTTATGGCACAGGGGTTTTGAACAGACATTCAAACAGACACCAAGCTTCTTGTTTATCAAGCCATTATTCTCCCAATACTGTTGTATGTGTCCGAAACTTGAACAACCTATAGACACCACTTGAAAGTCCTTGAGAAGCACCATCAACGCTGCCTTTGTAAGATTCTGAAGACCAAATGGGAAGACAGGTGCACCAATATTAGCGTTCTGGAAGATGCAAAGACCACCAGTATTGAGGCAATGATCATCTGTCAGCAATTCCGCTGGACTGGTCACGTTGTCCGGATGCCAGATAATCGCCTCCCAAATAGGTCCTTTTCTCTCAGCTGAAAGCAGGGTACCATAACGTGGGTGGACAATGGAAGCGTTATAAGGACTTGCTGAAGGACAGCCTAAAAGGTGTAATATTTACATTGACACTTGGGAGACACTTGCCCAGGATCTCTTAAAATGGAGTGAAGTCCTACGTGATGGTCCCGTGCATTTTGAACTTGCTCGCCGACAAGCTGAAGAGGACAAGAGGCGCAGGAGGAAGGAGAGACTGGCTCCCAGTCATGGTCAACAGCCTCCTGCTGAGCCTGAAAACATCTGTCCTCATTGTAATAGAACTTGTGGTTCAAGGATTGGCCTTATTAGCCATCTGAGGACCCATAACTCCCATGGAAAATGATCATACTTGGTAATGAGTGATCGCCCCATCATCCCTTAGATCCATCCTCCCTCAAAGGTAATCCTTAATCTTGGGGTTTTTTTTTTACCTCATATGAAGAATATATTGTAAAATTACAAATGGCAGGAAAAATGGCTGGCATGGAATAAAACAATCTGTTAAAACTCATCATATAACAATGGAATGAGTTGTAGTTCTCATTTTATACAGCGAATAGGCTATTTTGAGAAGACTGTAAAAAGAGAGGGCCATGTTATATATGATTGATGGTTATTGTTTCTTAAGGAATTTATCCCATGTTGCTCAGTGATAAGTTTTGTGTAATGTGGGGAATGAATAAATGAAAACTTAAAAAAATGAATATCAGAGTAACAATTTGGGAGACCTATTCTTTTCCTTTCAAATTAAGGTGAATGGGAGTTTGCTCATTTAACAGGAAGAGACTAAATACCTTGAATACAATGTAAGTAAATCACTGAGGATCAGCTCCATCCTAACATGTGGTTTACACCGATGTCAATGGGAAAAGAGTGTGCAAGTATCTGAAAACAGAATTAGTCCTCCAGGGCAAGACCCCACTGACTGCAATGAGGATGAATGGGTAGTGAGTGCAAAACGTAGCCCTAGGCTCTGATTCTTCAATGGGATCTGATAGTCTGGCCCCCTGTGACATCATGGAGTCTCAATGAAGTCTGTTCCAGCTTCACAGGGTCTGCAATTGTGTATCATATTGCGGGAATGTACCCTTAGTGTGTATATTACTTTTACCTTGGAATTGTAACAATGGAGAGATCATCTGAAGTTCTGTAATTGATAAATCACACAATACACCTTGGCAAAACTGACATTTTGCAAGAAGCACTCAATAAGAGATCACTACTTACAAAGCAAAGGAACATATTCTACATGGTAAACATTGTGAACTACTGCATGCTTTCTCCCTCCATGTTAACAAGGAGTCTACAGAAACATTTATACAGAAATATTGACACAAGATTTTTTTCTTTTAGGACTTCATCTACAGTAATCTAGATAGCTCACCGGGTTGGTAATAGTTACAGAATCTTTCAGCTCTAAGCCACCTGTTCAAATTCACCACTTTTCAGTGGTGGCCAAAAACTTGTAATCTCATGGCTCTTTGGCAGCTGATGTGTACTGAGTTTTGGTTGGCTTGCTCAACTTCCTAGTCGGCTGGTGGTGTCCTTGTCGCAGTATCAGCAAAGAGATCATATTATGAATAGATATGGAAACTCAGGGCTTGTCTACATAAATATTTAATTCACAGTAAGCTTGAGTATGAATTTAGTCACATGAGCCTGCTGCAGGCCAACTGTCCATGTGAATCCTTAAAACGTGCTTTAACAGTTCACTAGTGTGCTTTGATCTAGTCCTGTTTCAAAGAGGACCACGACAGGCTAATGTAGGGTACAGTCATACCTCCAGCTTGCATTGAATTGAATGTTTTTGTAGAGAAGCCCTAAATTACCATCTCCCCTTTCAGAAAATGGTTTAAGCGTAATTGCAGGTCAGAGGGCTTGTCTGCACGAACACTTAGTTTGTGGCAGGCAGTGGTGTAAATCTACCTCTCATTAGCCTGCTGTGTCCTAAATGTCTGCATGGAGAATGTATGTCAGCATCATCACACATAACTTGTAGGTACCTAGAAAGTCTCTGTGATTCACAAAGCCTGAGTTAGGCTCCTAGACTCCTTATACAATGAACAGAGGGACTTAGGTGCCTCAGAATGGAATTAACAAAAGCCAGCATGCTAGGTGGCTCATTGCCTAATCTAGCCAAGGAGAGATGCCGGGGGAAGGTGTATTCTAAGCCCCACCTCTCTCCGGGCATATGGTGCATAATTCTGGGCAGCAGGGAGGTGTCTCCACCTGCTTGTGATTCTCAGCTGCCAACCCTCTCTTGTCAACAGGTGCCCATGCAGTTTTTGAAAGAAGCTCCTCGAGAGATGGTGAACCTCCCTCATCACTTTTAGCCCAGTTGTTAGGAAACTCATCTGGGATGCAGGAGAGTCCCAGTTCAGGGCTCCCTGTTGTTGAATAATTAAGAAAGTCAGTGGAAGAAGTGCCTAGGTTAGAGCACTAACCTCCAAGTGCTCTAACCACCTGGCATACAGTTGTTATGCTTGTGTGCTTTCTCTTGCTGGCACAATGACTTTAAGTATTTATACACAGTGGAACAGCTTCAGCAGGAGACTGAGGGAGCCCTACATCAGAATGTCCTGTATTCCACAGGGTAGGACACTCACCTGAGAGGTGGCAGAGCCTTGTTCAAACCTCTTTTCCCGCTCATGCGGAGGGGGGAGGTGAAGGTGCCCATATTCCAGGTGAGTAACCTAACCCCTGGACTAAAAATTCTGGGGCCGGTCCTCTGCCCTCTCCCTTTTGTGTAAACTCACTTATACAGGCTGGATCTGGTAGGTGAGCTCTGAACACACTCATCAGATTGGGCTCTGCTGGTGAGTTAGGTGGAGGGAAGTCTATCTTCCCCTTCTTTGTGCATTGCACTGGGGCTTATGCACCTGGCCACATAGAATGGAGCAGCTATGTGCATATGCAGTGGCAGAAACCTAGGCACTTTTGGAACTTTTACTGCACAAATTTAGGTGCTGAGCGAGTTTAGGCACCCACAGGATTAGGGGGCAGCTCATCCAGTGTTTTGTGGGACCAAATTATGGCATTTAGGAACCTATAGTAGCAGTTGGGCACCTAAGTACTTTTGTGAATCTCAATGGGACTGATTTAAGATAAACTCTCTACTATAGATAGCTGCTTTTAAAAAATAACAGAGGGTCCTGTGGCACCTTTAAGACTAACAGAAGTATTGGGAGCATAAGCTTTCGTGGGTAAGAACCTCACTTCTTCAGATGCAAGATGACTTGCATCTGAAGAAGTGACTTGCATCTGAAGAAGTGAGGTTCTTACCTATGAAAGCTTATGCTCCCAATACTTCTGTTAGTCTTAAAGGTGCCACAGGACCCTCTGTTACTTTTTACAGATTCAGACTAACACGGCTACCCCTCTGATACTTTAAAAAATAAGATATTTTAGCAACTGGATACAATAAATGTGAATACAAATTACAATGATTATGGAAATGTTTAATCAGTGTTTACTAGCCTACTACTAAAAATAGTGACTTACAGCTTTCTGGTCAGACAGATCAATGCATACTCATTTTCTTGATTATACCAACTGCTCACATGGGTCTCAATCTAGCCAAAAATATCTCAAACCATCTATGTAGTGAAAGCCCCAGAAGGCCTCTGATTCTGGATCCAAAGCAGATCAACCCATTCAGCAGAAAGGCATTCCACTCCCTCTCGGAAAACAAATAAATGCACTCTACCACCGCTGGGGCTGCAAATTGTGGTTCCATCTGGGAGTTCATCTCAGAAAAATTAACTATCTGACTCCTACACACCACAGCTCCTAATGGTTGGCATCCCAGACATGGCCCCAGTAGCCTATTTCCCACTTACAGGGACACATGAACACTTCCTTCTATTCCCCTACCTGTATCACAGGGCCAGAAATTTTGTGATGTGGACACTTTCCCCGGCTCTCGCAGAGGCAGCTGTGGCAGCATGGTGGGGTGGAGGGAACATATATTTAGAGACTTGAGAGCCACCTTCTGATGTGAGCAGGTCTCTGCTAATTTTGTCTAAGGAAGGGGGCTGCTTCTGTGGGGTTGGCAGGTTGATGGGGGTCACCTGTAATGGTGGGTCACCTGTAATGGTGAAGGTTAGCTGAGACACCTGATTACAACCTCTAGGCACTAACAAAATACAAACAACAACTCCTCTTCTATCTCTAGCCACACAGCAAGTGTGAATTATTCCAGCTGTAGGCTTAATTAAATTAGCAATGGGCATAGTTGTTGTTTTTTTGTTTTTTTATTTTTTTTGCTGGTGAACAGATACACCTGGTGAGACTGATGACCCATTTTTCCATAGCAGGCTTTCCCCCCCCCCTCAATGAGCTCCAAGGAGGTGGTTCTCCACACCCTCTCTTCCTACTGACCAGAATGACCTTGGCTCAGTTTATCCTCACCTGCAGAAAAACCTAAGAGAAGGTCTCTATGGGAGGAAATCTCTGCCAGAATCACCTTCAGAGATTCTTCCACATCATCTCATCAGGGGAGAGGTAGATCCCCAGAAATTTATGTGGATCCCGGGGGATCTGTAGGAGGCCAGGACCACCCATAGAGAGTCCATATGCATTGTTATATGGTCTGGCTCTCCACAGCCTCATAGCCTTCCTTGTAGTGCTATTCCTTAGTGCTAGAGTTCTATGGCTTCCCTACAGGCTGTTGTGGCATTTAAGACCTCTATTGGGGAGGTGTGGGGAGCTATGCAAAGAAGATAATATCTCCTGGCTATTATCTTTTTCACCTTATCTTTGTGGATCTGGAAGGAGATCTATGTGCATCTTCACATCCTTTCCTCAGTCCTACCCATTCCTCCCCTACAAATCATTGTTTCATACTTGGCTGCTGCCCTCCATATTTCACATGAGTAAGATTCAGACACTGTCCACTCGACAGAACCAATTTGTAATTGACTGTTCTTTGGAGAATATTATTACTATAATTAGCAACATAGATCATTGCAGGTAAAGTGCATGTTAAATAACTCGCAATTGCCAATAGATATGCATTAAAAGAAATTGGGTGAAAATTAATTCTGCCACACTACAAGGTAACATATATATATATATATATATATATATATATCACTATAAAAACATCTTCACTGTAAGTTTTAGTATGAAGTTGGGTGCAGGTTTTGACCCAGTGGAGGATATATTCTTTTATTGAAAAGAGTTGGTAAAAAAACCTACAAAGTACCTTTATGCACTTTGGTACCTGGAATGCACGTGGATGAATAGTGAATTTTTTAATTCTGTCAATACAGTATTGTCTTAAAGAGCATATTCATTCTATTTTTGTAAAAATAAATAATGTGACATTGTCCTTTTAAAATTTTATAATTGTGATTAGTAACTAAAATATCCATGGTTGTTTTTTACTGTATATATGATGAAATAAAAGTTCCTTCTTTGCAAAGGTTATTTTAATGTATTTTATTTTAGCAAATTAAATGCCCTAGTGTTTTCTATTTTTGTTGCTTTCTTCATTTTTAGCATGTCTCATTTTTCTTTTAAGGGAATTGAAGACTACAAATTCAATTACACTCAGGTTTTAGAAGTGCTCAATTTATGGGCCACGTAGGAAGATGGGAAGCCAAAATGTAATCATGTTGAACAGATGAGACAATATCAACAGCATATTAAAAATAATCCTGAAAAGCAGGAGACCTTGCTATCAGTACAGCATTCATTGTGCCAGACTTGCTTGACAGCAAATGACCAAAGAACAGAAGGAAAAGTCAAGATTTTTCATGTAGAGAGTGTCAGAGGAAGAGAACAAGGCACTTAAATAAACAACTCTCCTAGGACAATACATTTAAATCATGAACTACAACTAGACTTCAGAAGGTTAAAAAATGTGAGTACCAGAGGATAGAACAGCAGAGCACTGACAGATGATGAATGGCCAGTAGCAAATAAGACAAAAGGAGAGGGAGAACGGGGGGGAGGACATGCCAACAGAGGAGACAAACCTTACAAAAATAATATGCGAGTGATGCCACTTGAGGGCTATAAGACAATTACAGGCTATAAGGGGATAGCTGCTGCTGTTAATAAAATAGCATCAAAAATACAATTTAAACTGCCAAAGGATCTGACAAAAAATATGTAATGCTTAAAAGGAACTTGTACTTAGTGCTTCTCCTCCCTGAAAGCAGACTTGCCTTCTGACAAAAAAAAAAAAAAGCAGCACGCACCCTTTGTGGAAGACAAAAATTGCAAGCAACAGCTCAACTCCTCTAATGTATTAAAGTTGAACTCATGTCAAAATGGATTGTCAAAAGCAGACCAAGGGAGACTTTGAGAGAGAAATGTGATATAGCCTGACTGCTACAGATGAACTAAAGACAGGATAATACAAAGCAAAGCAACAGTAAAACAGACGCAAATTTACTGGCAGCAGAGATAATAGTAGAGAAAGGCTCAGGAAAATATGGTGCTCTGTTGTGCTGCCAGAGAATAGGCACTATGCATAGAACTTAAGAAGGTGGAGCAATTTCAGAAAAGCTACTAATTAACATAAAGTGGGGAAAGCAGGAAATATTGGGAAGTGAGCTAATGCACAAAGATCAGCACTTATGGATGTCAATTACCAATTTAAAAACTATTTCAGATATCTTATGGCATGCTTAAGCTATGCCCAGAGCATGACAACAGATTTTAGCATAGCAACTATGAGAACAAATTGAGAAAATAATGCAGTTATTATGGGACAAGTTCCCATGGAGATGAGGGCAGGTCCAAAGCTTAATTGGTTGGCATTGAAATTAGAGAGAAGCCAGGACATGCATGTCAAATTCAAGAACCCATGAATCTGAACAACGCTTCTCATTTTGCTTCAACCCTGCAACCAAAACTTATGGACCTTAACAAAAAGAATCTCTTGCCATATTTCTTTATCACTTGGAAGTGATGTTCCAAAATGTATATTTTTGTTCTGATAGGTGCCTTATTTTCTTCCTTCCTTCTCTGTTCCCCTTCCTCTACAAGAACCTCCTCTCCCACCACATATGGTACATTCACATTGCAACCAGGGATAGATGTACTCTATCTAGCACACTATAATTAAAAGTGAGGATACTGTGGCACAGGCTTCAGTGCCATCTCCTCAAGCGAGTACGTACCCAGGGGGATTTGGTGGGGTTGTGCAGCCCGCACTGAAGCCTGCACTACAGAGTTCTCACTTTTATTTTCAGTGAGATAGCTAGAGTACAGCTAGACTCATTAAGGCTGTGAGTCTGTCATGGAGGTCACAGAAGTGACGGATTCTGTGACTTTCTGGGACCTCTGTGACTTCCACAGCTGCAGATACCCAGGCTGCTGACCCCAGGGCTGCCCAAGCAGCTGGTCCCAAGGCAGCCGCTCGGGTGGCTGGTGGGGCAGACTGGGGCCAGCTGCTTGGGTGGTTGGTGGGGCGGCCCCGGGGCCAGCAGCACCAGGCGCTGCTGGGGCGGCCCAGGACAGATGGCCCTGAGGCCATCTGAATGGTACCTCATTTTTAGCATGGGGGCTGCCAGAGCAGCAGTGGTCCCAGAGCAGCAGCACTCCAAGGCTGCTGAACGGGAGAGAATCTTTATAAACACAAACCATTCAAGGTGGCAAACAAAAGGAGGAACAAACCAAAGCTTCCCCAACCTGGGTGATACCTTGTGAGGCCTGGGTTTATCTCTCTAAAGACCTGGGTGACCATAGTTGAGGAGAGCAGATGGAAAGAGTTCTCTTTTTTAGGAAGCACTCTGAAAAGAAAGCTGAATGGGGAAAGGCTTTTCCAGGCATAAGCTAGAAGCCTAACTGAGGCCCTGCTGGGTTGGAGCTTGCTGGAAACTCTGAATAAGGGAGAAGAGTGCCACCCCCTGGACTGGGAGATTGATTGAATCAGGAAGGAGCAGCAGCAGCAACACAGACATACTATTCTGAAGGAAGAGACACACACAAAGTGAAAGATGTTCCCAAGCCACAGTTTGTGAGGCTGATGGGAATTCAGCTCATAAATATGTGCATTCTAAAATACATCGGGTACTTCCAGACAAAGATCATGATGACTAAAACATAAAAGTTGAGAGAAAAACAAAATATATAAAATACATTTGTGCAAAAATATTAATATCAACTTTGTGAACATTTGCATGCAAGAAAAAAGGGATGGGGAAAAATTAATAAACTTTCCCAGAGCAAAATATTTTATTTCTGCTGGGAATCCAAAGTAACATTTGGACACTTTGAATGAAGGGCTGTCTCTTGGGTCCTAACCTATGTCTTTGGAGCAGATGAATCCACAGTCATCTAATGAGGTGTCCTGCAGTTTCCTCCCATCTGTTGATCTTCCTGACACGAATATGTGCTAGAACTCCAGACTGTTAGGATCGCCTTTTGATCTGACTTATATTGAGTGCAAATCCATTCAGCAATATTTTGCTCGAAAATTGTAAACTCAGTGTGCAGGGAGGTTGTCCTAAGCATACCTTGAGAGTCACATAAACGGATATAGTAAAAGTTGCTAGGGGTTGTAGTGCCATTCCCTCAGAGGGACAAACAGTAGAAGAGGGATATCTTGGGATATATGCAAGCTATGTGATACCTCCAGAGGTGAGACTGGGGTAAGCACATATTTCTAGAGGTTTTTGTTTTGAACCTAGGTCTACTAAATCACAGACCAGGTACTGATAGTGGCAAAGAAATGGGAGGAAAGGCTTGAAGAGAAAATCATTATTTTATAATTAAGTTGTTCTGCACACTCTTTTCCTGCATTCTTAATATCTTGTAAATCTGTCATCAAAGTTTCACGCACCCTTAATGCTTACCTAATCTGTGCTAGAAAAATTCCACATCTATCACTCTGAACATCTTGAGACTGCTAAGTATTAGCTATCACATTCAACAGATAGCTGACCAGCTTCAACTTGAAAATAACAATCTAGTAAAAATGTTTATTATATAGAATGGGTACTGTAGATTGTAAAAAAAAAAATACATCAATATCCTTGATCATAAGTCCTTTGCTTGGACAATATAACATACAGATTAGGCATCGATATAAAAAGTGGTATTGTCTTATTATGAAGATACATAACTAGAGTATGTTAGGTTGTTTTTGGTTGTCTGGTACACAGGTAGGATGAAATTCACCGCTCTTCTCAAAGACTGAGTAGCTGAGATTTGGGTACAGAATTCTATAGAGTAGCAGGGGAACAGGATGAAATTTTCACTTTCTCACACCTACACACACCATGTTGTAATACCTCCTGTTGGACAAATTAACAACTACTGCTGTCTTTCCCCAAATGTAGAGGCTTTGAGCCACTGGATCTGCATAGTCATAGATTACATTGCCCTATCCTTTTCTGCCAATTCAGAGCAGATTCATGTAAGAAATACAGTGGCCGTCCTTTCTAGCAGTCAGATCTGGGCAACTTCTACTCTTTATTGTTTTGTAGTGAGTAGTACCATTATCAACTCAGTAATTAAAAAAAAAACGAAAAAAACACCTCTGACATTGAGGTTTTAGAGCAGGGGTGGGCAAACTTTTTGGCTGGAGGGCCACATCTGGGTATGGAAATTGTATGGCAGGTCATGAATGCTCACAAAATTGGGGGTTGGAGTGTGGGCTCTGGGGTGGGGCCAGAAATGAGGAGTTCAGGGTGTGGGAGGGGGCTCCAGGCTGGGCAGAGGGTTGGCGTGCGGGTGGGAAGGTGAGGGCTCCGGCTGACGGTGTGGGCTCTGGGGTGCAGGAGGGTGGGACTGAGGGGTTCAGAGGTTTGGAGGGGGATCAGGGCTGGGGTGGGGGGGTTGGAGTGCTGGAGGCAGTCAGGGGTGCAGGCTACCAGCGGCGCTTACCTCAAGCAGCTCCCAGAAGCAGCGGCATGTCCCCCCTATGGCTCTTACGCAGAGGTGTGGCCAGGCAGCTCTGCGCGCTGCCCTGTCCGCAGGCAACCATGGACAATGGGAGCTTCGGGGGTGGAGCTTCCTGGCTGACCCTGCGTGGAGGAGATGGAGGGGGAACATGCTGCTGCTTCTGGGGCCGCACGTAGCCACAGCATGCACGGAGTGGGGCAAGCCTCGGACCCCGCTCCCTGGCAGGAGCTCGAGGGCCGGATTAAAACATCTGAAGGGCCGGATGCAGCCCCCGGGCTGTAGTTTGCCAACCCCTGTTTTAGAGTCAGTGTGCTTTTGTGAATCTCTATAATTTATTTGCAAGCATTATTGCTGTGAATTTCAGTGTGAGAGCAGTAGAACTCTGAAATTCATTTGTATTGGTTATCGATGCATCTGAGGCCCTATGTTGTGGGACTTGATATTCCTATGCATGTCATGGCTATGAACTTTGCAGTGGATCTATATAAGGCAAAATGGAGGAGGGATAAGTGGCTGTGTTGAGGACATGACTGTAGGGGTGAAAATGGACTTATAAGAGGAGCAGTAGGTAGCTTTTGCTACTTCCCCCACTTAACCAGCATATATGAATTATATTGGCATAAAAAGAACAGGAGTACTTGTGGCACCTTAGAGACTAACAAATTTATTAGAGCATAAGCTTTCGTGGGCTACAACCCACTTCTTCGGATGCATCCGAAGAAGTGGGTTGTAGCCCACGAAAGCTTATGCTCTAATAAATTTGTTAGTCTCTAAGGTGCCACAAGTACTCCTGTTCTTTTTGCGGATACAGACTAACACGGCTGCTACTCTGAAAATTGGCATAAAAGCAAATTTCAGTCTAAGAAGCTGAGTCATGCTTGTTCAGGATGATTAAAAAAAACATACTTATTCCATTAAAACCACCAAAATCATGCAATAATAGGTGCTTCAAATTTAGGTATTCAAGTGTGCATGAACTAAACAGCATTTTCAAGGCACTGCTGTACAGAAGTAAGGTGATAATGTCCAGTCAGTTAATTCAGGAAGTCATCTAATTCTATTAGGCTTCTATTTATTACTGGGTATTATGGAATTAAACTCAATTTACTTCATGTTCAGACTGTAATGGCTCATCGTCCAGCCCAAATCAAAGTCTGTCCTGCCATCTGTTTACTTGACTTGCAGTAAACCGAACAGCAACAAGAACTAGAAGTAAGTGTGGCCCCTATGTGAGAGTTCTGGTGGTTATGGTGGACCCCACACAGTAGTTTGGGAAAGACAAATTATATCTAATTACAATCTTGCCATGGAGTTCATCTTCAGAGGCAACATGAAGATTTGTAATCTAAGGAAACTCAGTGACAGCACGAGCAGTCAAGCCTTCATACATCCCCATCACATTAACCTCTCTCCACCAGGAAGTTACTCTAAACATCTTCAATCGCTGCTGCTAGGTGATAAGGGTCAGTTGTGTTGGTGGTAGTGGCACTGAAGAACTGTTAACAGCAGTATTCCCAGTAAAAATGATTCACAAGATCAGGTGTGTCTATCTTTTAAAGCAAATGCATATTTGAAAAATTAGCTATATAAGAAATATTCCTATTTTACACTATAATTATTTACATGCTTAGTTTGGAAATCTTTAACATTGCATAAAACAGTGGGGACCGCATTTTAAAAACTCAAATGTATAATTAGTCAGACACTTGTTAGATCTCAGGTTTGACTCTGTACTGTATGAATGAGCCTGATTTTTCTTTGCAGAAGCTCAAATTTTGATCTGAATCCAAACCCAAATTTATTATGTGGTGCCCATCTCTTGTTTAAAACATGTACCATGATGACCACTTTAGCACTCTGCCATACCTCCCAAGTAATCTGAGACCAAATTCTCTGCTGATATGCAATTGTCTTCAGTGGAGTTATATCAGCAGAAAATTTGGCCCTTGTATTCAATTCCTTGGTTTCAGCTCTCTCTCAAGGATAGTAATGGCTATGAGGGGAGTATGCTCAGTCCTAGCTGGGACACCTTGAATTGCTTTCTAGATGTGGACAACATACTGTAAAAGCAACATCAAAGGGTTCTAGAAGGCCCAGCCAAGACAGTAAAAAATGCAGTTTTTGAAAGGGGGCAAATGGAGAGGAACACAAATAGACTCTTCCCCCAAATGAACACCTTCCTAAGAGTAGATATTTTGATCTCTAGGGTAGAGTGGGTTTTTCCACTTCTATTTTTAAAATATAAAAATAGGGTTGGGAAGCACTGTGAGCTAGTGCACCAGCTTTCTGCTTCTTGAGACCTAGAATTCAAACCCTGAATCTAGATAGACTACAATACACCGCAAATTGGTGTAATTAAAAGTAAGGTTATGTTTTAATCATGGGTATTTTTAGTAAAAGTCACAGACAGGTCATGGGCAATAAACAAAAATCCACGGCCCCATGACCTGTCCATGACTTGTACTATATATCCCTAACTAAATCTTAGGTGCTATGGAGGCCTCCAGGGTGCTGCTGCTTGGGGAGGCTTGGGGGAGAAGGGGTGCAGCCCGGGCCCCCACGGCTACTCCAGGAGGAAGGTGGGGCTGCTCCAATGCGCCGCGGTTGCTCCGGTGGGGGGGCTGCTCCGGCATCCCCCGGGTCAAGCTGTCTGGGGCCGCCGGAGCAACAGCAGGTGCGGTGGGCCTCATGGCTGCCCCAGCTGACCAGACTTGGGATCAGCTGCACCACTACTGCAGAAGTCCTGGAGGTCCCGGAAAGTCACAGAATCTGTGACAGACTCGTGGCCTTAATTAAAAATAATGAATAAACAGAGGTGTTGCAGGTCAAGACAGAAGGGCTGAGAGATAAAAAAACAATGAACACTGCATATCTGGTTGGAGATTTTATTTACAAATAAGATGGGTTGATATAAGATTCTTTTAAAGACAGAAACAGGCTAAAAGGCTTTTTTTTAAATGGAACCTTTTTAGACACTGCTTGACTCTATCCAGTGATATCAGTTCCTTGTTTCATAAGCACTGACATCCTGTTTCCGGAAAACACTTAAGCACATGTTTAACATTAGGCATGGGAGTAATCAAATGTTTCAGTGCTTTGCTTAATACACATGTGCTTAAGTCTCATTGACTTCAACATGTAAAGTTAAATATGTATTTAAGTACTTTGCTGATTTGGGGTCTTGATTCCCTTTTTTAATGAAACCCAACAACTACAAGAGTAATTAGGTCTAAAATACTGTAGCCTACATAACCTTAAATACATTTGGATTAAGGTTGTGAAAAAAATTGTAACATCATTATCAGATTATCATGAAGTACACCTCTACCCCGATATAACGCTGTCCTCGGGAGCCAAAAAATCTTACCGTGTTATAGGTGAAACAGCGTTATATTGAACTTGCTTTGATCTGCCGAAGCGCGCAGCCCCACTCCCCCAGAGCACTGCTTTACCGCGTTATATCAGAATTCGTGTTATATCGGGTCACGTTATATCGGGGTAGAGGTGTATTTAAATAACTTGATCTGATCATTTTTGCACTGAATCTTTTTAATTTCCTCTGACAAGAAATTATAGTTCATCTTGGGCAATGCTTATTGTACAACTTGAGCAAATGAATGAGTTCTGATTTTCTAACAAACATTAATCACAAATCCTGTACTTTACAAACAGATGAACATTACAGTGGTAGAGATTTGGTTAAATTAATATTAAGCAGAGCCCTAGAAGTTGATTACATAAATTCAGTGTGAATTTCGAAGCAAGTCCCTGTAAAACTAAGAGATTTATACAAGACTGAGTGGCAGCCACTGAATTGACCTGGTCCTGGCTTCTTTTAAACAGGAAAAGAATGACACAATTGTCATATCACACTGGGTTAACTCTTGACAAAACTCTGAGCAAGGGGTGGTACATAAATTGTGCTGCCTAAGGAGACCCTAAGACCCAGACACCCTTTTCAAAATTCCTTCCCCGCTTCCTCCTTGCTGCTGCCTATATTATGATTGAATAATGACACAACTTGTGCCATCACAGCTATACTGGCTAGTAGAGGGGTTGGAGGCAATGCTCCATCTATTCCCTGCACTCCTGCCCCTGGGAGGGTGTAAGTGGCACAGATCACATGCAAACACTGATATGGCTGGGTAGCCTACAGAGTTGTGAGGAGAAAGGGGAAAGGGATAGCTCTGTGGTTTGAGCATTGGCCTGCTTAAACCTAGCATTGTGAGTTCAATCCTTGAGGGGGACGCTTAGGGATCTGGGGCAAAAATCAGTACTTGGTCCTGTTAGTGAAGGCAGGGGGCTGGACTCAATGACCTTTTAAGGTCCCTTACAGTTCTAGGAGATAGGATATCTCCATTAATTTATTTTTATTTTATTTATTTAATGCTTATGCCCCTGTGTGCGTAAACAGTTAAGTCACAATCTAGCCCACAGTTATTCAGCATCCACATCTGTAAAGTGATTGCAAACTGATTACAGAGTGTAATATGCACATTTTCAAGTAAAATCTGCAATTATACTGTGGATGCAGTTATCTGAATAATGCTACCATGTTATTTGATCTAGAAACCATTCCATTTGGCATGACCTACCCCAACTACCTAGATTCCTACAATGTCTTCCCATGAATGCATGTGGTACTCTTTCAAGACCCACCATGCTGAATATGTGGGCATGTGGGGGTGCTTATGCACTTTCCTAATCCTGATTGTGTGTGTACACAGCTCATCTATATCTATAATTTATTATTACCATAGCAGCCTTTTTTTAGTGCATAATTTTGCCAGCCTTTGTTTTTCATGAAACATTCATTCTCATTAATCATAGATTAATTTTCCCTTCAGAAAAAGTTTTCCTTTTCATGTAAGCTCCCTTATTTCTGCTTGATACCTGGAATTGTGCTGCAAGAGAATGTAGGACAAACCTGAAACTAGTTTTCTTCAATTTTTAGGTTGAAATTTGGAGCATCCTTAGCACTAGCCATCATTGTAATGGTTTTTGTCATAATTTGGTTAAGTGAATTTACACTGCTGTGAAAACGGTTTTGGTTAGGGAGGTGTCATTCTTCCTTCTGGTCCCTTCAATCTCACTTACACTTTAAGTTCTGAACTCCTGTCTTTGCTGAATCCTTTAGTGAACCAATTTGCTCACATTATGCTATTGTTATATCCTTATGCTCCCTTCCAGTTTTGCAGTTCTTATCACTAGAGTTGGTTGAATAATGTATTTGTTTTAAAATTTTATATTTGTCTACATGCTTTTGCTTTATTTGACCAGTTCTACTCATTACCAGAAAAATCACCACTGAGCATTTTCAACATAATTTATAAAAATAACATTAAAAACAGCACTCTCTGTAGTTTTTAACTGTAAAGTATGTTTCTCTGCCTGTACTTAGAGTGAATTTTAGTCAGAAGATCTTGGTAGGAACAATAACTACTATGTCTGTAGCCTTGAGCATAAAACTTTATTATTCAATAAATAACAATTTTATGCTACATGTTTGGATCAGTGTGGTTTCTACTTTTATAAATGCAGAAATATAGCTTCATCTATCATTCATGATTTTTCCTGAAGCTTGTTAATATGGGTGGAAGTTTACTGCAAATGACTTAAAATACATTTTTATGTACACCTAAATTGTGCATATTCATGCATTTTAAATTTTTTCATAAAGTGAAAAATCATCAATCAGAATCAGATCCCTGTTGTATTTAAGTTCCACTGTAGTTCGGGGGGTTGTGGGGAGGAAGAGGGGGAAGGGAGGAAGTAAGGTGAAGACAGGAGGGCTATATATTGAAGAGTCACTACAAAGTTAATATTTACCAAACATGATCATACAGTTACTATAGATGTCTCCGTTTTTAAGTGGAGAGGGGGAAGGATTTGTAATATGACATGTCACACCATAGTAACTTGACAAATGCTGATTTTTATAGCAACCACTGCATCTCAAAACAGCTAGTATAAAGATTTAAGCTATATTACTTAAGCCTGGTCTACACTAAAAAGTTAGGTTGGCCCAGCTACATCGTCCACACCCTAAAGCAACATAATTAAGCTGACCTAACCCCAAGGGGAGACAATGGCAGTTCAATGGAAGAATTCTTCCTTTGACCTAAGTACTGTGTTTTGGGGAGATAAATTACCTATGCCAACAGAAGAGCCCCTCATTTTGTTGTAAAAAGTGTCTACACTGAAACATTTCAAGCATTTTATAGTCTCAATGTTGTTTAGAGTATCCCTGAATGCCTGTTAAAGGTGATAAGGTCTCAGTTCTCTGCCTGCTGCCATGCTTTATTTTATCCAGAGGCTGGATATACTGATGAATACAAAGCAGTTGACATAAAAAAATAGTAGTCAGGAACTTAATCATGCTATTTCATAGTGGGTTTTTTAATAAATAATGAGATGCAGCTCCTCTTTCTCAGAAATAGATTCCTTCCCCTCCATTTTACTGAGTCCAATAGGGACATTTATTGTAACTAAAAATTCCTTTCTTCTAGCAGGTAAGTCCACATAGAATCATAGAATCATAGAATATCAGGGTTGGAAGGGACCTCAGGAGGTCATCTAGTCCAACCCCCTGCTCAAAGCAGGACCAATTCCCAACTAAATCATCCCAGCCAGGGCTTTGTCAAGCCGGGCCTTAAAAACCTCCAAGGAAGGAGACTCCACCACCTCCCTAGGTAACGCATTCCAGTGCTTCACCACCCTCCTAGTGAAATAGTGTTTCCTAATATCCAACCTAGACCTCCCCCACTGCAACTAGAGACCATTGCTCCTTGTTCTGTCATCTGCCACCATTGAGAACAGCTGAGTTCCATCCTCTTTGGAACCCCCCTTCAGGTAGTTGAAGGCTGCTATCAAATCCCCCCTCATTCTTCTCTTCTGGAGACTAAACAATCCCAGTTCCCTCAGCCTCGCCTCATAAGTCATGTGCTCCAGACCCCTAATCATTTTTGTTGCCCTCCGCTGGACTCTTTCCAATTTTTCCACATCCTTCTTGTAGTGTGGGGCCCAAAACTGGACACAGTACTCCAGATGAGGCCTCACCAATGTCGAATAAAGGGGAACGATCACGTCCCTCGATCTGCTGGCAATGCCCCTACTTATACAGCCCAAAATGCCGTTAGCCTTCTTGGCAACAAGAGCACACTGTTGACTCATATCCAGCTTCTCGTCCACTGTGACCCCTAGGTCCTTTTCTGCAGAACTGCTACCTAGCCATTCGGTCCCTAGTCTGTAGCTGTGCATGGGATTCTTCCGTCCTAAGTGCAGGACTCTGCACTTGTCCTTGTTGAACCTCATCAGGTTTCTTTTGGCCCAATCCTCTAATTTGTCTAGGTCCCTCTGTATCCGATCCCTACCCTCTAGTGTATCTACCACGCCTCCTAGTTTAGTGTCATCGGCAAACTTGCTGAGAGTGCAGTCCACACCATCCTCCAGATCATTAATAAAGATATTAAACAAAACCGGCCCCAGGACCGACCCTTGGGGCACTCCGCTTGAAACTGGCTGCCAACTAGACATGGAGCCATTGATCACTACCCGTTGAGCCCGACGATCAAGCCAGCTTTCTATCCACCTTACAGTCCATTCATCCAGCCCATACTTCTTTAACTTGGCAGCAAGAATACTGTGGGAGACCGTATCAAAAGCTTTGCTAAAGTCAAGGAATAACACATCCACTGCTTTCCCCTCATCCACAGAGCCAGTTATCTCATCATAGAAGGCAATTAGGTTAGTCAGGCACAACTTCCCCTTGGTGAATCCATGCTGACTGTTCCTGATCACTTTCCTCTCCTCTAAGTGTTTCACAGATCCATTACAATGTGTCTTAGTCTGGTTTGCATCATTTGGAGACAGATTCCAGACCTCTCAATCAAGGTAGGCTGGGAGTGGCTACATGCATGAAGATCCAATCAATTTGAGATAGCTCAATGAAGCAGTTCTGGAAGTAATTCTTTTTAACTTTAAATTAACAAATTATTAGATACAAGAAAATTCATATAAACACTTCCTTCTGCAGGGCAATTTCAGATTTCACTCCAACTACTGGAAGGTGTGTGTATATATATTATGCTTGAAGAAAATTGAGGACAATATAGCAGTTTCAGCTTCCCTGAGAACTATACCGTTTGCCAGATGGGCTGGATCTGTAGGCTTCGCCATCAGAAGAAAGGAAATTTTGGTGTCAATGAAGATACATTTTCCTATTCCTCCTTGCTACAGGGAGAGCCCACAGATCACTGCAATAGGATGTCTAATACTGTGTCACCAGGGAGAGAAACAAAGGATGAATTATGACATTTTTTTGTTATATATATCAGCTACTGGGTGAGCATAGTATGTAGATCTAGGGTGACCAGACAGCAAATGTGAAAAATCGGGACGGGGGTAATAGGAGCCTATATAAGAAAAAGACCCAAAAATCGGGACTGTCCCTATAAAATCGGGACATCTGGTCACCCTATGTAGATCTCACGTTCCAATGTCAAGGACTGATGAGGCCTGCTTGTTTAATTTGTAACACTTAGTGAAGGTGTGAAAACATGACTGGGGGCTACCATACATCTCTTTTCATATGATCCTTGAAACCAGGAGACTTCCATGGTCTGTCTAAATTTAAAGGGTCAAGGGGAAAAGAAGTTTCTACCTTAGAAAGCTTCTGAAAAGTACCAAATTTAGCCATCTAATAGGTGAAGTCGTCAGCTTTTTAAAAAAAATTAATGATGACCGTTAGATCAACAGAGCTAGAGATATTCTGAATTGGGTACTGCATTCAATTTTGATTTGTAGAACTCTCCTGACATCAAGAGTATACCAGAGGGGTGTGCACATTCTTTTTTAAATTTGTTTTGAGGATATTTTTCATGCGAGAAAAAAAGGATGGAAGGAAAAAAATAAGATATCGGATTATGTTTGGAATAAAGGCTGTGTTAACAACTTTCCTTCATGAGAAGTGAAGTATTGTTGGTCTGCAATAAGACCTTAACTCCCAAAAATTCCTTGCCAAAAAAGTGATTACAGCCAGGATGACAACCTTTAAAGATAGAAAAATCTAAGGGCACTTCTGAACAAAGGAACAAAAAAATGTTTAGTCTGGACAGTTAATTCAGGTTAAGGTCCAAAAAGTGAGTTCTCCTTGTAGAGTTGAGCAACTATAAGATATCTTATATCTGAAGAGAAGACAATCCTGTTGCTGCTTGCTGTCTCCAGTGAGCTGGAAATGGCTACCACTTGAATTTTAGAGGCTGGGGGCTTAGACCCATAAGAAGTCTTTACTGTAAGAATTCATTCCACATGCCCCCCCCCCCCCAAACCAGCAACCCAACAACAACAACTAAACCCTGCTTTTCCCTTGTCTTGATTTGGCTCCATCCATGCTAATGACTTAGCACTATGCCTTATGTCTAGACCAGGCCCTTGAAGATGCCCTGTTTTGTGGACTTCCTTCTCAAGGCTAAAGTTTTTATATAATCACATCTGAATATTCCATTTTTACTGGTACCTCTCAAATGTCATGTAAAGTAAATTTAAATTTCTCTAGTCTTCTGTGAGGAATTTTGTCATTGAAAGCAGATCCTCCTTGCAAAGAAGGTAAAAATAGAGTGTGGTTACCCTGTGAATTGGCTATGATCTCCCTGGACAAGTGGGGGCACCCAGCTCACATTATCTTGGAGAACATTAACGGAAACAGTCATGCTTTTGACCACAGGAGGAAGTATATGATCATAGCTACAGCCTATTAATTTCTTCATGTAGAATAAGACTTTGGTACCTTTTCTGGATTCTGGATTTAAATAGGCCCATTGATGGGCAGGTAACCCAGGGTTCAACTGTCTACTTGAAATCCTTGAAATGAGGATTCACCTCTCCCAGATCTATTTTTTGTTTTGTTTGGCTGCTTAACATAATTAGCAGCGGGCTATTACCTATTTATGAGTAGTGATGGAAAATATATACTTTTTTTCACCTCTCCTTTCTTCTTTTTGCCCAGGAACAGGGAAGATTAGATGATCATAGCACAGTTGAAGATGTGGCACCTCTTTTCTAGTTGATAAAAGCTACTACAAAAGTATTAAGCCATTATCAGATCATCTTGGCTGATCAGGATTATAGGTTTAGCTCTTTTAGGACATAATGTATTGCTTTTAACTTAATCCAACTGATACCGTATGAAACGTCTTCTCTTCCAATTAACCGTGGATGAAAAAAGTGTTCCCTGAATGAGCTTCCCTGCTCTTGAAGCTGGCATTGATTTTTCTCCACCAATCCACTCCAATTCTGACATACTGTGACTTTGTGGATACCCCCCAATAACAGGATAAGGTAAATTAGGGATGATGGGTTCTGTGGGCTCAAGACACTAGTTAATCTCCAAACTCTCCTACTCTCACCCACAGCAGTATTTTGATGCAAGACACCATCATTCCGATTCAAGACCACTGAGCCCTTGTAGATAGAGCTGCAGAATGAATATCATGCCTGTGGCAAACAGCTTCCGAATACTGACCCCTAATAAAAAAAAATAACTTCTACAGCAGTTGATAGTTATGATGGGGCCCATAAATAAGACTGCATATATATAACAAATCCATGTTATTCCAGAACAGAATTTGGGCTGTGCACAAGTTGCTTTGTGGCCCTTTTCCACAACGGGAGCAGGCTGTCTTAGAATGGCAATACATGACCACTTTTCTGCTTGTGAAAAAGCAAATACACACTTGGAGAGGGAGGTGGGCCAAAAAAGATTAACATAATGAAAAGACTTTGAATCAGGAAATGACTGGGCAGAGAAGAGATATGCAGGGAGAAACCCAGAGGGGCTATATACAGAATAGGTTCCAGCAGAAGCCAGGGAACCACCAAAGCCAAATGTTTTGTCAGGATCAGGTCTGTGTGGGACTTATGAGGCACCAAAGACTTTGTAGATGAAGAAATTAACATTGTAGCTACAATAATGCACTTTCTGCAATGTCTAAAACCATGACTACTTTTCTGTTTACACTGTTCTCCTGGAAGCTGTTCCACTGTGGGTAAGTGTGTATGTATGCACCAGCATGAGAATGATGGTGTAGCATGGTGGTCAGGGCCGGCTCCAGGCACCAGCCCACCAAGCTTGTGCTTGGGGCGGCACCTGGAGGGGGGCGGCGCGGCGCGGCGCTCCGGCCGCCGGGGAGAGCGAGGCCACGGCCGGGCTCGCCGCCCTCCCCCCGGCGCTCTGGCCACCCTCCCCCACGGCGCCCTCCCCCCGGCCGCCGGGGGGAGAGCGGAGCCCCTGCCGGGGCTCGCCGCCCTCCTCCCAGGGCTCCGGCCGCCCTCCCCCTCCCCCCGCGCAGGGGGGGGCGGGGGCGGCCGGAGGCTTTTTTGCCTGGGGCGGCAAAAAAGCCAGAGCCGGCCCTGATGGTGGTTAGTGTACTTACCTCAGAAGTGGGTGACCCAGGATCCAGTCCCCTACTCTACTAGGCTTTTAAAAATCATTTGTCCACACTGAAACAGCTTCAACAGGAGAACCCAAGGGCTCCCTACTTCAGACCAGCCCATAGCCCGGTGGTTTAGGGTACTTGCCTGTGAAGTGACTGATTGCTGTTCAAATCTTTTCACCCACTCAAACAGGTGGTGGTGGTGGACTTTAACTGGTGGGTCTTCCCCTTCCCAGGAAAGTATTCTAACCACTGTGATAAAAAAGTTATGAGGCAGTTTGTCTGCCTTTTTTTTTTTTTTTTTTTGTGAATCTAGCCTGAAGTTCCTACTGTTTAGTATCGTATACTATTAAGGTCTAGAACAGGGATCGGCAACCTTTGGTATGAGTCCCATCAGGGAAAACTGTGGGCAGACCGGGGGCTGCAGGAATCAGTGGCCAGCACATCTCTTGGCCCACGCCACTTACCGCAGCCTCCATTGGCCTGGAACAGCGAACCGCGGCCAGTGGGAGCTGTGATCGGCTGAACTTGCAGGTGCTGTAGGTAAACAAACCAGCCAGGCCCGCCAGCGGCTTTCCCTGACAGGCCCCATGCCTAAGATTGCCGATCCCTGGTCTAGAATAATGGCAGGTGTGTAGACATGTGAATACTTCCTGATTGTTTTCATTGCAGTTATGATTGCTCTTATGAACCAGTCACAAGGAACATTTTTTCTTGAACTCCACCTCTTTTTATAATGTTAGTGATTTTTTAAAGAGCCATTGCCCTTTTGCAATTAACGGCTTAATTAGGAATATTCAAGATATTCCAGATGGAGTAATTCAGCTTTTAGAAAGGTTTTATTTGTATATTTAATATTTTTGTGTTCAGTTTTGCAGTGGAGTCTGGGTGCTCTTTAGGCCATAAGCATATATAAAAATAACCATGTGTACACTGACAACATTTCAGAGAGCACACCCTTGGAAGGAAATATTTATTTCAACAATTTTTGGTTCATGTTTACCTCTCAGGTCATCAAATCTTGATTTCCATCAAAACATATAATCTGCTTACTGTCTAATTAAAATCCTTAGAAAATGGCCTTGATCCAAAAGCAATGCATCTAAAAAAAATAATGAAGCAAAGAATAGAAGATGGAAGGTTGTGAATGCAAAGGGGGGCAGAGTTAAAGTACTTGGGCATCTTACCACTTGCCAATCACTATACTTCCAAACATATGAGTTTCTTGTAAGTATAAACTTAGCTGTCAGTTTTCTTGGTTTCCATTTCCCTTCCTGCCTTTACTTTCTAAATGTTCTTGCAAGATTATACACTCAAAACACTGAACATCCCTGCAAGGTTAGCTTATGCTAAACAAACTTTTTTGAATGATATCTGCTTATTGTGGACTGGAGAAGCATCTTGAAATTCAGCTAAAGTAGCTACAATCATCCAGGAAGTGAAGTCAGAGGTTCCCTTGGAAGACATAAGTTATACCAGCCCTTTACCCACAGAAGTTTACTTTCTCCTTTGTACTTGCGCAGCTCTGCTGGCTGGTGCATTGGAGGCAGAACCAACACTCCACCCACTCCCTGCCCCTTCCAAACCATTCCTCACTTACCTGCATGAGAGGAGGAATAAGAGCTCTGTAGCAGATCAGCTCCCCATTGTGTAAGGTCTGATCATCTTCTCGTGTCCTTGTCACAAACTAGATATTTTTTCCAGAACCGTGCACAAGTCATGGCTCTTTTTCTCACTGTAGCAAGGTCCTCCTTCGTACAGGTCTCTCCAAGGAGTCAGCAAACGAGCAGGTACTCCAGGGTCTGCACTTCACCGTACTCGCATGTATTCATGTCATTAGAGTAGCCCCATTTGATCCTGTAGTCTTTGAGCTACCAGTTTATGTATGCAGGCGGTACAAGCATCGTCAAGTTGACCAGTCTGTATTCGCCCCTCTGAGAAGCTCCTCCGGGGGTTCCAGATCTATTTCAGTCCAACTGCGCATAATCTTTCATTCCATAACCTCAGTTGTGCTTGCCAACTCTTATATCCAAAGGCATAACACTGGTAAAAAAACGTTCACAATTTAAGGTGTTTTGTTACTCCTATCTGACCATATAATGGATGCTTTAGATCTACTGCGATCCTTCTCTTTGGCTTGCTACCTTCCTTCCAATATCAGGTGGTGCAATGCCAACAAGTACAGTCTATCCTTTGCTGTTGGGTTTAGACATCCTGTTATTAAATGACAGTTGTTGTGTAGAACAGGGTCTAGTTTCTTAGCATGGACAGATTGTTCCCACACTGGACATGCATACGTCCGCTGTAGAGTAGCATAAGGCGATAGCAGTAGTTCACAAAATAGCTGGATTAGCTCCCCTCTTTGAGGTGTCCAGTTTTCGGAGGATGTTGTTGCAGACACTAACTTTCTCTTTTATCTTCCCTACATGTACTTTGAAGGAAAGTGTCCAGTCCACTGTCACCCCCATGTAAACAGGGTTCGAGTGATTAGCCAGTGTGATTCCATCCCAGGTTGTTACCGAAATGTCAGGTCCGCCTAGCTGAGAGCCAATAACAGCCAGACAGGGATAAGGAAAAGGTAGCTTTATTCTGCAGAAGAAAGGAGAGCTTTGCACCTTGGTACAAAAACTCTGTCTTACACACATTTTACAGATCCTTTATACACATTCAGACAAAGGCCCTTGCCGTGTTAACACTTGATTGGTGGTTGTCAGACCTGTGCTTCTGCTATCTGGTCAGTGAAAACTGGCTTGGAGCTAGTTCCCTCTGCCTCAAGGCAGAGGAGAGAAGACAGTTCAAAAGTTCAGGCTACTGTGTAGTGAGGTATCTGCTTCCCCCTAATGGCCGCTGGCTGCCATAAAGGCTGCTAGCTGTTAAGGGGGGGTCACTAGTAACTTTCACAGTCCCCCCTTCGGGCCTGACAAGCTCAAAAATTGTCAGGCCCATTACGCAATTTGTGATCAAGCTGGAGGGAACCATCTGCCTTAGTTTTCTCTGTACAGTTGCCAAGTCCACCAGGGTATCGGCAGTAGTTTAATTTTCCAGATGTCTCGGTGAATTATCCAATTCCACATGCATCCTCTCCATGGACCTGGTGGGATTCGGTATGTGGGAGCCCACACACCCCTAATTGGTCCATATGCTTGGAAGGAGCATTGAGAACGTTTGCACTTCCACCCAGAAAGTTTCCAACTATGTCTCCATGGCCACAGATCAGATAGTACTCCTGATGTGTCTGTAAGGGCAGTGGGCCAAGCCTGAACATGCTAGATCCCACTCCAATGCCTTCCCAGCCTTAGTGATATTCAATACCATTTCTGTCAGCAACTTCTGGGTCATAGAACTAAGGGCGGAGATAACATGTAACTCACCAATTCCAGCCTGTATCTGGGTTAGCTGTGCCCCAGAAATAAGGCTAGTGGCCTTTTCTAATTGCCCCAATTTCTCATCATGTTCTTGGTTCTTAAAAATATTCCAAACTGCTGCTGCACTATTGGCCCCATCACAAAGGGATCCGGTCAAGTCTCTCTTCTTTCTAGAGGAAATAACCCAAGCCCTCTCTTGTGCTAATCTAATGGCAGCCCCCTGTGAGCAATTTGGGTATGTAGAGGTGATCTGGAAACTGGATAAAGGTAATGAAAATTTAACAGTCCCTAGTGTAGTGTTAATCACAGTTCATTGATATCCTAATACATTTCTCTTTGGTGTAGTACTATACCACATTCCCAAGCATGGGACCCACAAGTTTCTTCCTGCCAGTGTATAATTCTTTGTTTCTTCACCAGGGTCAGTTCTTAATGTCTCTTGTAGGCAGGAATCCCTGGACTTTGGTGGTTCCAATGAAGCAAGTGTTCCTTCTTCTCTTTTCCTGAAACAGTCATGGTTCAGCATCATACAGGGGAGAGGTTACTAGCACATCACCCTGTAATGGTTTTGCGTCTTCTAAAAAAAAAATTCAAAGGCACAGTAGGTCTGTCAGTGGACAAGGGAGAGGTTACTAGCACTTCACCTTGTCTTTTTTCCTTTTTCCTGCTGTCCAGAAGGCACAGCAGAGCTAGAAGGAGAAATAGGCTTATCAGTTGGAGAGTCCTCCCGAGGTGGAGGGGTCTTTTTACAGTGAGAAGTATGGGTGCAGTTAGGCGGTCCTTGGCACTTCACAGCGGTGTTGGTGGTTAACAGGACTTGGAAAGGGCCTTTCCAGCATGGAGCCAAAGCAGTCTTTCGTTGGTGGATCTTTACATAGACTCAGTCCCCTTGTTTCAATGAACGGCAGGGCTGCTAGGGTCTTTGGGTAGCACTTCTTTTATCTGTGAGAAAAGAAACCTAACACATTTCATTAATGCCTGACAGTGTTTTGCAGATCTCATAGTTGCTTGGGCACATTCAGGCCCTCCTTTTCTTGGCTGTCAGCCAAGTCTTAGCTGTGGGCAGTGTCCTTGGATGGGGAAAGCATCTTATCTTTGGACTGAGCTTGCTAGCTATTTTTTTCCAGTTAACTCGTTCTGTTCTTTTTCCTTCTCCCCTTCTTGGGTTCTTTTAACCTACAAAGGAAACTTCCACTCTTCACTCATACACCTTTTCCCAACAATGAACACATACACATTGCCATTATACAGTACATTAGTCTTATTACTCAATGTATGCCATGTACACCCTTCCAGTAAAATAACTTTATTACAGAGTTTTGGAGCAACAAACCAGGACAAGCACACCCACTTTTGAGGAGTCCACTCGGTACAACCTCTGGTGTCCAATAGCTTTCCTCCCTCCCCAGCCCTCTGGCTAGAAATCTGAGGTAGCCAGAAGGATCCCATGGGCAATATGGGGAGTGGGTTAACCTTCCATGTCCTTGCTTCCATAGACTGTTGGTATGCATTTTAACAACAATTTTGGCCACAGAACACAAAAATAATTCCTATTGTGCCAGTAAATGCATGGTACGTTGAATGCTATTCAGCTGGCATCCGTTTTCTCTGATTATCTGAAAGACAAAAGAACAGAGGTCTACCCCTTCTGGGCAGTCAGTCATTGCTTAAAATATGTCCTTTATATACACATACTCTTGTTGATTTTAGGCAAAACAGAGGAATTACCCCATATTTCCTTGTATTTGTTTCATAGGCAGCCCAGGTTTCAGTGGCTTCTACCTTATTAGTTAGAAAATTGCATTAATACAGATGCTTTCTGGCTTGCTTCCAGATCCAAAGCTATCCACAGCTTAAAGCTTCTTACTTAAAAAGGGACACAATTAACTTTCCCAGACTTTTGATTGCCTTTTACTTCTAACTTCTGCATTCAAACACACAGTGATCTGAAAAAGACAACACAACCTATATTGGTAGGTTTGCATTTCTTTTACCTCTACTACAATATACACTGCATATGTTCTGGGGAAAATGCACATCCTCTCCACAATTCAATTTCCACAACACTAGCCACATCAATTTTTACACAAGGTGTAACTATTTCTTTTTTGAACACCGGGTAAAGGCCATTTACTTAACATATAATCCAAAGGGCTATCCTTAGAGGGTTTTACCAGAGACCCGCCCATCTGCCTGCTGACACTCTAACAGAGAATTACACAGAGAACAGAGGGAATTATGGCCTAATAGGATCCTATTACAGAAATTTCTACTAATACTGACCGCTACAGGGGACGGGACAGAAGGATCCCAATTCGACCTCAGAGCTTCATCGCACGCGATGGCTTCCACTCTGAGGAATTACGAATGAGAGGCTCAGTTCCGTCCACACACCTAACGCCCAAATGTATAAGACAGAAATTCATTAACCGGTTAACCAGAACAGAACCAGACCAGAACCAGAACCAAATAGTGTCTCCTTATCCTATTAGGACTCACCTTATCGGAACACGAACCCCACGGGCCGCGGTGAAGCAGAGAAAAGGGGCAAAACACCCCATTGGCACCGTTCCCAGTTTGCCGCAGCCGTCCAGAGTCCAATGTCCGAGCTAGGAAAGTCCCATCTGGGTCGCCAGAAACTGTTACCGAAATGTCGGGTCCACCTAGCTGAGAGCCAATAACAGCCAGACAGGGTGTAGTGAGTCGGCGTGGCTCCCCTCCGCCTCCGGCAGGGTAGAGCTGCTTCCATCCCCAGCGTGGGCGGAGCTACCGGGTCCGGGGGCCGCCCCTCCGAGGTCACGGCCCCGACCCGGAAGTATAAAAGCCCGCCACCAAAGCTCAGTAGGAGCCAGCCGGCCGGAGAGAGCAGACGTTCCGGGCCGAGCTCCCGCTTGGGAGACACCGGCAGACCGCAAACCGCCTGCTAACGCCCCGCGCCGGTCCAGCCTCCCTCTCGCCAGGTACCCCGAGGAGGACTGGCCCAGCCTGCCCCGGACCCGGTACCCCGAGGAAGACTGGCCCAGCCTGCCCTGGACCCGGTACCCCGAGGAGGACTGGCCCAGCCTGCCCCGGACCAGCGGCCCCGAGGAGGAGTCACGTCTGCCCCGTGCCAGCTGCCCCGGGGAGGAACTACCGAACCAGCCCCCCAGCCCCGCCACCGAGGAGCCGATGCTGTTGGACTGGCCTGAACCCAGCCCGGCCGCCGAGGTAAGCCCCGAGGGGGAACAAGGAAGTAGCCCGGGGGTAGCCGACCCCGGTCAGGCTGCAGAGGCCTGTGAGCTGATGTCAGTGTGTTTCGGTCAGGATACCCCTAGTAATCGCTGCTAGGGCCCCGGGCTGGGACGCAGTGGAGTGGGTGGGCCTGCGTCCCCCCCTGCTACCCCTACGCACGGGTGGCAGGCTTCCCCCTCACCCAACGCTCAGGTAGGAACCTGGGCCTCCTTTAACTACTTGTCTGCTCAACCCCTGCCCCAAAGGGCTTGAGCTGTGACCGTTTGTGCCCCGCCCTGACCCAGGGCCTGGGCTCCTAAACTGCTGTTTGCCCAGCCCCTGCTACAGAGGGCCTGGGCTCCTTTAACTGCTGTTTGCCCAGCCCCTGCTACAGAGGGCCTGGGCTCCTTTAACTGCTGTTTGCCCAGCCCCTGCTACAGAGGGCCTGGGCTCCTAAACTGCTGTTTGCCCAGCCCCTGCTACAGAGGGCCTGGGCCCTTAAACTGCAGTTTGCCTAGCCCCTGCTACAGAGGGCCTGGGCTCCTAAACTGCCGTTTGCCCAGCCCCTGCTACAGAGGGCCTGGGCTCCTAAACTGCTGTTTATCCAGCCCCTGCTCCAGAGGGCCTGGACTCCGTAACTGTTGTTTTCCTCAGCCCCCACACCAGAGGGCCTGAGTCCTGAGCTAACCGGCTGTTGATTTCATCTGCAGTGAGTCGGCGTGGCTCCCCTCCGCCTCCGGCAGGGTAGAGCCCCGACTCACTCTACTACACAGGGATAAGGAAAAGGTTGCTTTATTCTGCAGAAGAAAGGAGAGCTTTGCACCTTGGTATAAAAACTCTGTCTTACACACATTTTACAGATCCTTTATACACATTCAGACAAAGGCCCTTGCCTTGTTAACATTTGATTGGTGGTTGCCAGACCCGTGCTTCTGCTATCTGGTCAGTGAAAACCGGCTTGGAGCTAGTTCCCTCTGCCTCAAGGCAGAGGAGAGAAGACAGTTCAAAAGTTCAGGCTACTGTGTAGTGAGGTATCTGCTTCCCCCTAATGGCCACTGGCTGCCATAAAGGCTGCTAGCTGTTAAGGGGGGGTCACTAGTAACTTTCACACAGGTGATGATTAGTTTCCGCTTTGCTTCTTGATGGTGTAGGTAAAGAGCCGTCGGGTTGGTGTGAAGCAGGCTCTTATTGTAATAAGATGAGAGGATGCTCAATGCACGTCAGTCTGTTCTCAACAGTGGTGACATCCTTCTCTTCTGACACGATGCATAAATGAAGCTCCTCATATTGGTCTGTATGGGCTTATCATTGCTATATACAGTAACTCCTCACTTAATGTTGTAGTTATGTTCCTGAAAAATGCTACTTTAAGTGAAACAATGTTAAGTGAATCCAATTTCCCCATAAGAATTAATGTAAATTGGGGGTCAGGGGGTTAGGTTCCAGGGACATTTTTTTCACCAGACAAAGGAATATATATATATATATATGTATATATGTATATATATATGTAAGGAATATATGTATATATATATGTAAGGAATATATATATATATATATATATACATACACAGTATAAGTTTTAAGCAAACAATTTAATACTGTACACAGCAATGATGATTGTGAAGCTTGGTTGAGGTGGTGAAGTCAGAGGGTGGAAGAGGGTAGGATATTTCCCAGGGAATGCTTTGCTGCTAAATGATGAACTAGCACTCGGCTGAGCCCTCAAAACTTAACACATTGTTGTTAATGTAGTCTCACACTCTACAAGGCAGCAGGGATGGAGGGAGGGGAGACAGTATGGCAGACAGAGACAGAGACACACACCATGTGTGTGTGAGAGAGAGATGTGCATTGCCCCTTTAAGTACGCTGACCCCACTCTAAGTACACTGCCTTTTTAAGTAGATCAGCAATTTGAGACAGCAGCTGCTGCCAACAAGCTCCCTCTGTCCTGAGCCCTGTTGTCCCCTCCTCCCCCTGCTCTGTGGAGATGGGGTACAGGAGCAGGAGGCAGGAGCAGGGGGAGGGGAGCATGTGACATTACCACCCCTCTTCCTCCTGCCCTTGCACAGCAAGCAGGATGCTCCCGGGAGCAGCTCCAAGGCAGAGGGCAGGAGCAGCACACGGCAGTGTCGGGAGGGACAGCTGAACTGCTGGGCAATTCATAGCCTGATGGGTGGCTGCCACACAGGGAATTTAGGGGAGCGGGGAGCTGATAGGGGGCTTCCAGTCCACCCTGGTTCCAAGCCCCCACCAGCTAGCTCCAATGGGCTGCTCTTTCTGCAAGCAGTGGGCAAAGCAGGCGGCTGCCAAACAACGTTTTAAGGGAGCATTGTACAACTTTAAACGAGCATGTTTGTCTTGTCTAATTGATGAGCAATGTAACAACGTTAATCGGGACGATGTTAAATGAGGAGTTACTGTATATTGAAGAGGGCTGGTGATAGTACATTGCCCTTTGGGAGGCCATTTCATTGTCCTCTCCAGAGGCTCCATTTCTTCCACAGTTCTATGTAAAAACATCACTAACAATTGTTTACATAGTTTGATGATGTAGGTAGCTCACACAGAGGTGTAAGGGTGGCTTATGTGCCCTTATTCCTTAGCATGGACACACAGCTGAACTCAGAATTGAACCCTGTCCAGTTATTCTGTACACTTAGTCATTTAGGCCCCAGTTCTGCAATCTGATTCATCTGGGCAAACCCCTATATCTACATGGGTCCACTGAAGTCAGTAGGACTGTGTATAGGTGCATGAGCTGGCTTGTGCAGATCAGATGTCAGGATCAAAGCCAAGGCATTCACTAAAAAAGAAACAGAAAAATACATAAGGAGAGCCGGATTTAGAAAAAACTCCCTCACCCCACCTCATTGTCATGGCCTTTCTAAAATAAAGGTACACTGTAAAAAAAAAAAAAATTAAATAAACACCAACAAAAAAGACTGCACCTCTTTCAAGCCTTTGTTTAAAGCACTGCTACCCATTTAGTGGAAAATATTAATGGTGAATGATCAAACAAAATTTTCCACCAATAATTAATATCCTGTTCTAATACATTTGTCAAACCAACAGCCTTATCTGTGAGTGCTCTCAATCTATCAATCATGTTTTATGAGGTAGGGTTCTGTCAGCTCTTTATAATTTAAATGAGAACCAAGTCAGGTTCTTAATTTCTCTTATTCCCTTTATTTTCCAAGATGTTATGTTAAATACTGACATTTTTCTCTTTCTTTATATCTGAACAGAAAACCCTGCACAACAATTTAAAAAATATCTTCAGTTTAATAAATTAGAAAAGTAGAGGGAACAACACAACTGTTAATGATTTTACAGTATTGTAAAGACTGAGTAGGAATGGGTAAGAGTAAGGTGCTGTGATACCATGGTGACTGACACAACATAAGAAGCTTAATAGTGTGAAAAATAAGATTTTCCTTCTATTAAAAAAAGGTACAGCATGAATTGTCATTCACATTAGCAATTAGCACTAGTTTACTTATTAGCCTCAAGAGAACCTCTTATGATAAATAAAATCAACATGGAAGGAGACAATTTGCTCTTGAACTGACTTCTGTCAAGTGACATTCTGACAAGGAAGAAGCACCACCCATTTTGAGGCCCCACTAATAATTTTTTTGGGGAATCCTTCATTTCAGAAATGTTCTCTCCATTAAAAAGAAGCTCACCACTTTTCTTAATAACAGAAGAGCAATTGAGCAGCTACTTTGAGAAATCAAAAGCTTAGTTGAGAAAGGAAAAATCTCACCATTTGTATCAGAGATTTGCATGAGAAATATCATGGAATTACTCAGGTGGGTTTTTTTTAAACATTCCTTCACAAATAGGGCATGTGTTTTTGTTTCTTTTTGATTTTGTTTTTTTAATTCACAAATTATAAAACTGGATTTTTAATACATCTGTTTAAAGTACTGATTTCCTTATCAGGATCCAGCTTTAATTTTTTTAAAACAGTCTCAAAAATAAATAAGGCATATGGGCTAGTGCTCTAAAATTCAGGTTTGAAGAATCAGTTTAAAATCTTAGCTGGATTGTCACAGCACTTATTTGTTTCCCATTATTAGAGAAATACTTAGTAAATACAAATTCAAAACTATCCTGAACAGTACAGAATGCATTTCCAATAGCCCACAGCTGAATAAATTTGATCCAAATATAGGACAAACACACCCCACACATCAGTCCCCTCCACAACCACCTGCTCAGCAAGGCTAAGTGTGGCAAAACACACAACAGCCTTACTCATGGGGGAGGCATATCTCAAATTTTTAAACTGAATCAACTCCCCAAAGGTAGAGAACACTCTACACAGAGTCTCGAGGCAAAAATCTGTAACCCGTGGCCATGGATTAAACTCTCAGAATTCACAACAAACGGAGGTCTGTCCACCTCACATGACCATGTCAGCATAGAGGGCAGACAAGTGTTTTAAAATAAAATAAATCCCGAAGTTAACCAATAAACAGCAAAGCACACCCACTCTCAGCCTCACTTCCACAATTCTCAGAGAGAAAGAGGAGCATACATAGACCAGTGCTCAGGACACCAAGCCAGGCAAGAGGACAGCCACATTAAATGTAAGATATTATTAAATAGGAGTAATTATAAATAACAAACAAACATTCAGGAGGTCTAGAAATTAGAAAGTGGATCAATATTTTTAATTCCTTTCTCCTGTTTATTTCTACTTTCCTTCCCACTTTAGCAGAAGACAGGCTAGACTGAAGCTGTATATTCAGCATTTGCTGTCTCTCATCTATCCCTGTCTCTTCCTTCATATCCTGCTCCCTTTCTCTTGTTTGTTTACCTGCCTGACCTGCTCTCTGAACCAAGAGATGTGTTCAAAATGGAGGACAGACCACTTATAGAATGAGCTCCTCAGCATGTATGAAATCAATTCTAAATCTGAGAACAGCCAATCCGGGTTAGTTGCGGAGAATCAGGATGCCTTCCTTAAGATATTTTTGTGTGTGGCCATGTTTAATGTAATATGTGCTCCAGGTTGTCCTGTTGATTTTTATTCACTCTCACCTACACTCTGTAATCGCTTATCTTTTGTAACAAGATAACAGATTTGATGACTTAACTGTGCCGGGATCTAGAGCCATACAATAGCAAAATTAAACCTCAATTCTGGAAAGATGCACACTTGTGCTTAACTTTCAACATTGTGAGTAGTTCCGTTGATTTAAATGGGACTACTCACATACTCAAACTTATGTATGCACATAAACATTGCCACATCTGAGGATTGGCATTCAGGTTGGGGTTTCTATAGGGAACCCTGACAGTGGTCCTGGTTGGAAATCTGATCTGGCACTTGGACAAAGTGGTGGAAATCTTGTGAGAACACCTGATTTTGCAACATTTCAGTCAGTTGTGCTTTTCTTTCTTCCCTCCCATCTGACACTGTTTGTCTTCTTGTTACTTGCTACCTTTGCTTTATCCTGAGATGTTAGCCCACAGGATTCCCATCTCCCTAACCACTGCTCCCTCCTTTCCACTGTCTCTTTGGGACATCTGAGGAAGCTCAGGCAGCCATTTAAAAGTGAGAGGATGTAACCCTTCCGCTGGCAGGTGAAGCTGGCAGCAACCAGGGCTGGGTTACATATCTAGGGATTCCTTTTCAACAATACAACACAGAACTGGCTCGAGCCCCCACCCAGTTACCTGGGAAACTTACACACCAACCCGGGCACCTCAGAGGCAAATACTTCCCTACTCGCAAGCACAGAGTCTAAGTGCAGAAAAGAAACTTTTAATGAAACAAGGGAAGTTGCCTGACATTAATTAGGGAAAATGCCACAAGCACAATTCATAATCATAAAACTGTGAGCAGGATACCTACCCCAGAGTGCCTGGGGCAGGGACTTCTGCCTCATGTTCTTGAGTTATACAACTAAAAATTCCTTTACTATGCCCCCCTCGGCTCCCTCACCAGACCCCACTCACAGTGGTTGTCCTTGGTCAGTGAGGACCCAGGGTTCAGAGGTGCATTTGTGTGAATTCACCTTCCACCTGGGGAAGAAGGCACCTTTCTTGCTCTGTCATCTGAGCACTTGCTCAGTCTGGCCACCCTGCCAACCAGGGCCGGCTGTAGGTTTTTTGCTGCCCCAAGCAAAAAAAAAATTTGGCTGCCCCCCACTCCAGCACTGGGCTCTTTCCCCCCCCCCGCCACCAGTGCCCTCCCCCACCCGCACCCCCTGACGCCCCAGCCCTGGGCTCTCTCTTCCCCCCCCACCTGCACCCCCTGCTGCCCCAGCCCTGAGCTCCCCCCCCAAACATGACCTCCTTGTTCACCACAGCAATCCCCATTTACACTTGCAGTGGGGATCAAACCGTTTCTCCTATTTCTATTTCACTTTAGTATAAATCTCGCCCCTGCAACCCCATCTTTAGTGCTCCAAATGCACATGGAAGGCATAGGGACTAACCTTCAAACCTTGTACCCAGAAAGGGATGGGGAGCTAGTAAAGAGGGTTCAGGCAGAGGAGCGGGTGTGGGGGTGCTTGGGGGCTCTACACTGGCAGAGAGGCGGGGTGTGATGTACTTGCGGAGGAGGAGAGGGGGTATCAGGAGGGTTGCGGGAGAAGAGGTGCAGGAGAGGGGGGAGGTGCGGGAGGAGAGGGCTGGGGGAGGGTACAAGGGGAGAGGTGTGGGTGAAGGGAGAGTACAAGGCGAAGGGGTGCAGCGAAGGAGCAATGGGGGAGGTACAAGTGGAGGGGCTGCGAGCGGGATGGGGGGTACAAGGGCTGAGAGGGGCAGGCACTGACAGCTGCTTCCCCAGCCCCGTGCAGGCAGAGCCGAGAGGACAGAAACTGACCCCCAGGTGCCTAAGCCGCGGAGGTCCCCCGGCAGGGCAGTATCCCCCGCTGCCCCGCTCGGAGCCGGGCTCTGCCTCTCCCCGCCCAGGGCAGGCAGCGCGGGGCTGAGGCCGGGGGCAGGAGGGGGCGGTAGCAGCTCCCTGGCAGCTTGGGCTGCCCAGCCACTCGCCCTATCAGCATGCGAGCCGGGATCTGCGCCCCCTGCCCAGCCCGGCGGCACCCTGCACAGCCCACTCGGGCGGGGAAACGCCGCGCCGCCCTGGGGAGACTCAGAGCAGCAGCGGCAGCAGGACCCCACCTCCCTCCCTGCATCCTGGGCCCCACTTCCCTCCCGCCCTCCCTGGCTCCTTACACCCAGGCTGGACTGCAGTTCAGGCTGCCCGGCTGCTGGAGAGTCAGAGCATCATCCCCCGGAGCTGAGCCCCTCTCGCTGCCGCAGCCCGGGCTCAGCTCCGGGGGATGATGCTCCGGCTCTCCAGCGGCAGGGCAGCCTGAACTGCAGTCCAGCCTGTGCGACTCCGGCTGCCATGAGCGCCATCTAGCCACTGCAGCCAGAACTGCAGCGTCAGTTCCAACTCAGCCTGAAAGCCTCAGCTGACAGGGAACATCTTGGTTCAGGGCCGGCTCCCGGCTTTTTGTGCCCCAAGAAAAAAAAAAGAGGGGGGGGGGGGCTGGAGTGCCGCCCCTTGGAAAGTGCTGCCCCAAGCACATGCTTGGAGCGCTGGTGCCTAGAGCCGGCCCTGCTGCCAACCGTAGTTCCTCGCCACTTGGCCGCCCCACCAGCCACTCCCGCTGGTCGACTACTTTCCACTTTCGCCGGCCACCCATCAGTTACCTTCTGCTGCCACCTGCCTCTGTTCTGTGACGTGTGTTCTATCTGCTGGATATCTTGGCAGAGTAGGTGTGTTCGTGTAAATACAGTTTTCTCCGGAAGTCTCTCCCCTCCCAGCTAGCTGTCAGGGGAGAACTAATTCAGACCCTGTTTACAGGAAGCTTGGGAAGATGGTACATACCCAACCCCTCTGCCAACACATATGTGGCATCAGGGAGAGGTACAGTCAATTGCCTGATCCTACCACTGCCCAGTGGAACTACAAACCCCAGAAGCCTTGCCATAGTTCTGGATACAGATTTTGGGGTCAGGCAAAGGTCTTAAAAAAAACCCCTCACATTACCACTGTGCTTTTTATTTAGCATGAGATATGGATATGACACTGTTTTTCTGCCATCCGCCACGCCCCCCTGCAAAAGGAGAGACAACAGGCAAAACTAATTAAAATAATTAGAGTTTGAGTGAAAGATCTGCATTAAATATCACAGAAAATCCCAATTTGCAATAGCAAATTGATATGTTAGATAATTAGTTTGTGCTTTCTCAAAGAAAATTTTAAAGATCTCCATAGACTGTACTGAAGAACAGCTTGAACAATCTACCAAAAAAATCAAGGAAAAGCTTTTTATGAAGTGGTTCTGATGTTATTCTATCTAGTTTTATAGAAATTTACATGCTTCTTTTCTACAAAGTCAAAAATTATTACTCAGTTTAATGTCTTTCTAAACAATCTTTCTTTGGAATTATCTAATTGATCTCACAATCACCGGGCTAATGCAAAGGCCCCAGTGAATAATTTGGAAATGAGGTGGTGAATATGACGTGTTTGCATAATGTACTTATGGTATAAATCTCCAGGGATTGTACCAAATTTACTTGAGATTTTGGGGGGGCATTTGGATGTTTAGATTAGCAAGTGTAGGCTAAATCTCAGCTTGGCCAGCACAGGGTGGATAGAGGATGCTCAACAGATCATCTGAAAAAAAAGAATCCTTCTGACTATATGAGAGGATGTGCTGTGGGGTGCACTATGCTGCTTTTCTGAAAAGGAATAAAATGTGAACATTAGAGATGCCATACTGGGACAGACCATGGTCCATCTTATCCAGTATCCTGTCACTAATGGTAACCCACCTATGCTTCCGGAACAGTATACCGAACAGGACAATTTGGAGCGAGCCACCCTTGTTTTCCACTCCCAGCTTTTGGTAGACAGAGGTTTAGGATTATCCCAACAATGGGGTCATGTCCCTGATCATCTTGGCTAATAGCCATAGATAGGCCAGTCCTCTATGAACTTTTCTAGTTCTCTGCTGAACCCTGTTATACTTTTGGCCATCACAACATCCCATGACAATGAGTTCCATAAGTTAATTGTGCATTGTGTGAAAAGTACTTCCTCTTGTTTGCATTAAACCTGCTGCCTTTTAGTTGTGTTGAATGACTCCCTGATTTTTGTATTGTGTGAAAGGGTAAATAACACCTCTGTATTCTTCTCTCCCACCATTCATGATTTCATAGACTACTATCATATTCCCTCATTCTCATTTCTTTCCTAAAATGAACAGCCCCAATCTTTTTTCAGTCTTTCCTTGTGTGGAAGCTGTTCCATATCCTCGATCATCCTTGTGTCCCTCTCGGAACCTTTTCCAGTTCCACTAGATTCTCTGAGATAGAGCTACCAGAATTGGAGAATATTCAAGGTATGGGAGCACATTGGATTTAGATGGTGGCTTATGATATTTTGTCTTACTTTGTATCCTTTTCCTAATAGTTCCTAACATACTGTTAGCTTTTTTGACTGATGCTGCATATTGAGCAGATATTTTCAGAGAACTATCCACAATGACTCCAAGATGTCTTTTTTGGTTGGTAATAGTTCATTCATAACCCATCATTGTACGTAAATTGAGGTTATTATTTTTTTCCAAATGAGCATTACTTTGCACTTATCAATGTTCAACCATCTGTGATTTTGTTGCCCAGTCCTCCAGTTTTGTGAGATCCCTCTAACACTTCACAGTCTGCTTTGGACTTAATTCAATATTATTCAATATAGTTATCTGCTAACTTTACCACTTCACTGTTCACCTCCTTTTCCAGATCATTATTGAATGTTGAACAGGACAGGTCCTAGCAGAGATACTTGGGGAACATCACTGTTCCCCTCTCTCCATTATGAAAAGTGACCACTTATTCCTACCCTATGTTTCTGATCTTTCAGTCAGTTACTGATCCATGAGAGGACCTTCCCTCCCATGGGTACTTAATTTCCAAAAAATCTTTAGTGAGGGACCTTTTCAAGGGCTTGCTGAAAATCCAAGTACACTATATTTACTGGATCATTCTTCTCTACATGCTTTTTCAGTCCCTCAAATAATTCTAATAGATTTGTAAAGGGAAGTCATGCCTCACCAAAGCCATATAGACTCTTCCACAATATATCACATTTATCTATGTGTCTAATAATTCTGTTCTTTACTATAGTTTCAATCAATTTGCCTGTCTCACCGGCCTGTAATTGCCAGTAATCTTTGGGTCGGCTAGAGTTCCCTTCATTACCCTTTTCCGGTGCATAAAAAAAAAAAAACCCAACTCCCATAGAAGAGTAGCTGGAGACCCAGAGTTCAGTCTAAGGATTTTGAGCAAGGATTGCATAGGGTCAACCTCCCCACATTCAAGTCCCAAAAGGCACTAAAGAAATTAATTTAATTAAATAACGTCATAAAATCTTATGATGAAAAAACAAATAATTTAATTTTTACAACATGACATGACTATTTGATAATCCACAGACATTACTTTCACAAATATACATAAACATAAATAAAGAAAAACAAATTAAAATCTGAACAGTTCAGTCCCCACAGAAATACAGTGAGAAGAAACTGAAAGTTCACCTAAGTCTCAGTTAGAGTCTTTGATCACCAAATCTATGCAGTCTGCTGAGTCTAAAACAACATCTTCCCTCCACTTGCTCGTAGGAATCTTCAGCTGGAATCCATGCAGACTCTTCCTCTGCTGAAATCACTGCTAGCCAGTCAGCTAACTGATTAACCAACCACTCAGTTAAGTGTATAGAGTTAAAGAAAACCCTGCTGCAAAATACTTTGGAGTTAGAGACAACAGCCTGCTTCCTCCTCCTGGGCTCAGCTTCTCCAAACTCACACAGGGCACATGGCCTTCTGCAAAGCAGCTGCCCTGACTGTTTGCCCTCATGGAGTCTGACTCCAGCAAGAGTGAACCTATTGGTACATACCCAAAACTACCACAGGCAAACACCTAGCAACAATGACCCATACACAGCTTACTCCTACCAATGGATCTCTTAAAGAGATATCTCCCTATTAGGCACATGGGTTACACCAGCACTGTTGCCTTTTTTGGGGGGAGGGGGGAAATGGTGTCACATTAGTTACCTTCTAGTCCTCTGGTACAGAAGCTGATTTCAGTGATAGGTTACATACCAATTAGTAGTTCTGCAATTTCATCATGTTTCCTGCTTAATCAGGTTTGGATCTAACTGCCACTATTTTTTTCTATTAAATAGTTTATATGTATACAGTACCATTTATAGAATACCAAGGTAGAAGGGACCTCAGGAGGTCATCTAGTCCAATCCCCTGCTCAAAGCAGGACCAATCCCCAGACAGATTTTTGCCCTAGATCCCTAAATGGTCCCCTCAGAGATTGAACACACAACCCTGGGTTTAGCAGGCCAATGTTCAAACCACTGAGCTATCCCTTCCCCTCAGGATCTAGGTGTGCTACTATGCATTTATTGTATCATTTTTCAAATTGGCATGATAACGATATGGCTTTTAATTTTCCAGTGGATTTAGTGCTCATGACCGAAACCAGACAAGCAGTACTAAAGGGTGCAGCCTCTATTTATTCACTGAGCAGACACAGTTCAGATAGCTTCACTGTAATCTTTCCCATGCTGTCCCATCAGTATTCTTCAAACCTGCCACCTAAACCCTTGGAGTGAGAAAATAGCTGCATTTACCATAATACATTGCTTTTCTCTAGGAACCCCCAAAAGAATGCCAATTAATATCAGTTATAGTAATTTTGCGATGTAATTACCTAGCTACTGGAAACTGTATTGAGACCACAAACTCCATTCCCATCTTATAGAACATATTGCACCTATACTCAATTAACTAGAGCATAAAAAAGCATCTGGAAAAAAACCACAAGTTCTCCAGTTTGGCCAGTTGTAAATTTCTATATCAGAGAAATAAATTTAAAGTTTTGAACTAATTGTAACAATTCCCTCCATTGCTTCCTCCAACCTGTGCAGATATGGTACTTGTGCTAAGACCCTACATGTCACTTTCAACTCAAACCTAAATCTATGATACTGTTATAGTGCCTCACACTCTAATGTATTTATCTTAACTATCCTGTGAGGTAGTAATTTTCTATTAACCCATTTTACAGGTGGGGAACTGAGGGGCTAAGTGACTTGTTTGAGGTCACACAGGAAATCTGTGATAGAGCACGGACTTGAACCCAGGTCTACTGAGTCCTTCACCAGCACCCTAACCACTGAACAATCCTTCCTCTCACTTAACTATGTTAGGTGAATTTTTAAACTAGACAGCAAGGTTCATTGACTCTGCAACAGAACTTTCAAGTTTTATATGTATTTTTCAGCATTCTATTGGATAAACTAAAACACTAGCTTAGGAAAAAAAATATTTCCACTAGGAAATTAAAGACATTTATCAAACAAAGATTTAATGACTGACTGAACAGCTTTTCAGGCAAGTTAATATATGTAATCATTGGTAGTGAATGAATTCCTCAGATTTCTGAGAATTGTCTTTCTCTTTATGAACATATCCTAAGATCTAAATAATTGTTTTAGGCCCCAATCCAGCAAACACTTAGATACATGCTTAACTTTAAGATTACTGTAATGGGATCTGCTATGTGTGTGACCCTCCTGCCAGGTGCCAATTGCAGCAACAAAGGGCCCTTTTAAAAAATAAATAAAAGTATGAGTTGATACCCCATCTGGAGCTCTACTCCTACTTCTGGCTATGGAAAATTAAAATATAAGCCCCCAATTATCTTTGCAAGTGTTGCCCTCCACACACTTGCAAGCACTCAGGATTTCCTTGGAAACAAAGACACAAGTATCTTTTTTATTTGGGGTAAAACAGACAAAAACATAAAAGTGTGTCTGCACACAATTTATGCACATATAAATAAATTTGCATATAAGAAAATGGAGTTTCCTAATCAGTACATCAGGAGTCTGGTCAAGCACTCACTCCCAAATACTAAGAGTTCAATTTATGGAGACAGAGTGCTGTCTCCCCCCAAACTCCACTCACGAGTTGCTAGTGTCAGTGGTAGTCAAGGAGAGTCTGGGGTGGTTGTCTTCTGGCAGTCTGCTCCAATCTAATAAGATCATGGTCAGTTCTGTGATTTTAGTTCTTCTTTCACCAGTCAGGTGGGCTGGAGCACTATGAAGTCATTTCAGCAGACAGGGCCGGCTCCAGGCACCAGCCCACCAAGCATGTGCTTGGGGCGGCGCCTGGAGGGGGGCAGCGCGGCGGGGCTCCGGCCGGGCTCACCGCCCTCCCCCCGGCGCTCCGGCCGGTCGGGGAGAGCGGGGCCCCGGCCGGTCTCGCCGCCCTGCTCCCAGCGCTCTGGCCGCCGGGGGCTCTCCGCCCTCCCCCCGGCACTCTGCCCGCTGGGGAGAGCGGAGAGACCCGGCCGGGCTCTCCGCCCTGCTCCCGGTGCTCTGGCCGCTGGGGAGAGCGGAGAGACCCGGCCGGGCTCTCTGCCCTCCCCCCGGCGCTCCGGCCAGTCGGGGATTGCGGGCCCGCGGCCGGGCTCGGCGCCCTCCCCTGCCGCGCTGGGGGGTGGGGGGGGCAGCGGGTGGCTTTTTTGCCTAGGGCGGCAAAAAAGCCAGAGCCGGCCCTGTCAGCAGAGGCGCCACCACGCCCCGGTATCGTCAGGCCTTGCTGTGAAGTCAGTTCTGCTTCTGCTGGCCTGCTTGGCCCAGTTCTGCAGATTCCACCACACATAGACTCATAGACGCATAGACTTTAAGGTCAGAAGGGACCATTATGATCATCTAGTCTGACCTCCTGCATGATGCAGGCCACAAAAGCTGACCCACCCACTCTTGGAATAATTCTCTCCCTTGACTCAGCTGTTGAAGTCCCCAAATCATGATTTAAAGACTTCAAGTTGCAGAGAATCCTCCAGCAAGCGACCCCTGCCCCATGCTGCGGAGGAAGGTGAAAAACCTCCAGGGCCTCTGCCAATCTACCCTGGAGGAAAATTCCTTCCCGACCCCAAATATGGCGATCAGCTGAACCCCGAGCATGCGAGCAAGATTCTCCAGCCAGACCCTCCGGAAAAAAGTTCTCTGTAGTAACTTTTAATATCCCATCATTGACCATTGTTACTAATTACCAGCGATGGCACGTTATTGACCTATTGACTAAAATCACGTTATCCCATCAAACCATCCCCTCCATAAACTTATCAAGCTTAATCTTAAAGCCAGAGAGGTCTTTCGCCCCCACTATTTCCCTCGGAAGGCTGTTCCAGAACATGTTGCAGAATCTCCAGGTGGAGAACAGAGACTAGAACAGGAGCTTGGACAGAATTCTTGCTCCCTAGGGTAGACAAAGACTTTTCCCTTCACTTTCATTGCTAAGCCGAAGCTTTGTTACCAATAATAGCTTTTGTTTGGGTGTCCTCTGACCCAAGGCATATCCTGCACAATTTCTATGCCCTTTCATGAGTTCAGTAGTGATAGTCTATCATCAACTTTAAATATCAAAAACAAATTTCAATTAAAACAAAACTCAAACAAAAGTGGACTTATGTATAAACAATATTGTATTATCCTTTGTGTAAATGAAGTTGGACATAGCAGGTTTTTTGTTTTCACCCCTACAGAGGGAGCAGAGGGGCTCCATTCTTCTAGGTCCCTAGCCATGGGATTCACATAGATTAAAGTTAAGTACATATGCATTAGAGTTGGGGCCTTAGGTTTGTTCATTTTGCATTTCAGAAATATCCTGACCTTCTAGAGAATGTTAGAATGACAGAAATCTGCCTGAAGTCCTAACAGAAACGGTAAGTACCCATATAATCCAAAAAGAGAGTCAAGCAACATCTTCATATTAGAAAAGAAAATGTATAACTTTTCATTTTCATGTTGGAATTAAGATGGGAATCTTCTGATCTAAACCTGTTCATCTGGTTTGGATTTCTTTAGTAAAATCTAAACCTTTAAAGGGACCCATTTTCAATTTCTGCTTTAGAAACTAAACCCCCCCAAAACTTTTCATTTTTTGATTAATGGGACCCATTCTCAAGTTCATAATAAGCTACAAGAACCTGAAACATGGAGTCATTTTTTTCGTAGATATTTCACACACCTGTGTGCACACACACAGCATTACAGATGTGCTTACTCAGGCAAAAACTTGCATTGACTTCAAATAAGTAACAGAGAAACAGTTTCTGAAAATAGTGAATACTTACCATCTCATCCAAAAGAGATCACTTACATTTCCTCAAACTAGTGCTGCTCAAAAAGGAAGTTACTGCACCTAAAATTCATAATTATAAGAAGAAATGTGATTAAGTAGATAGGCATCACACTGGAAATCAGGAAACCTGGATTCTGTTCTCGGCTCTGCCATTGCTCTGCTATATGATCTTGTCCACGCTGTGATTCTGTTCACCCCCCCACACACACACTTTTGTGCATATGGTGTCTGTAGATTGTAAACTCTTTGTGGCAGGGACTCTTACTATGTGTTTGCACCTTGGGACTCCCACCACAGTTGGGACCTGTACATGTGGCTGTAATAAAAATAAATGATAATACAATGATCAGACCACTGCCAGTAGGTTACTAAGTCATTTCAGTCAATGAAGAAAGCCAAGTTTTATCCTTTGACAATGAAATAATGGTGAAAATAGTAAACAAATATCATCAACTCTGCCTGAGGCCATAGATTTGAAAAGGAATCTTGCTGAGTGGCTTGAACACTGAGGAAGAGATTTGGTGTTATTTTGATTTTGTTTTGTTTTAGTGGGGGTAAAATCTTGGAAATCTGAAAACAAGCAGGGAAGTAGAAAAAAATCTTGGTGTAATTTCAAAAAGGTTAGCAGAACATGAGTACAAGTCATGACCCTTTTCAGTTACAGCATTTCCTGCCCTTTGCTGGGAATAGTCTTACTCGCCACACTTGTTCTGAAAGCTCCTGTGGGTTTCCAGAGTGAGACACTGCAACATGTCCATTTATTTTCATGGAAATACAAAAGAAGTGGAAACCGATTTTGCAGAAGATGAAGCTTTACATTATAATTTAAAAATTGTTGACACCCCTCACCACTAGTTAAAAGTAGGCTCTGCCAACTAGTCTTGGCACAGCTCCCATTCAGAGCACACATTTTTCACTATTTATGCCATCAGGTCCCAAAAGCACCAACTGCATGCCCCCCCTCCTTCCTGCTTGACAAGGCATACTAATATAATGATATGCTGAGTGCAAGCTTCCCTGTGTAGCTCTTCAAGACCTTACATCTTGACTTTTAGCCCCACAACTATTGTTTCCATTTATTTACTTCCAATTAATAAGCTTCTTTTGTTAAAGAACGACACTAAAAATTACCTTACAACTACTGTGTATCTATAGATATACCATCTCCCATCAAAATATGGCAACTGTCTAGTTTTCAAACATTTACATCATTAACATAATTAAAATTTAGGTCTGGTAAAAATTTTTTAAAAATAATTGCAATTAATCATGAGATTAATAATAGTCATGATTAATCACAGTTTTAATTGCACTGTTAAACAATAATAGAATACTAATTTAAATTATAAATATTTTTGGATGTTTTTCTTCATTTTCAAATATATTGATTTCAATTACAACACAGAATACAAAGTGTACAGTGCTTACATTTTATATTTTTGGTTACAAATATTTGCACTGTAAAAAAATAATCTACAGGTTGAAGCAAGAATGGACATACAAATGTTTAGCATATCTGGCACATAAATACCTTGCAACACCGACTAGAACAGAACCATGCAAACACCTGTTCTCACTTTCAGGTGACATTGTAAATAAGAAATGGGCAGAATTATCTCTGGTAAATGTAAATAAACGTTTTTGGGGGTTTTTTTTAGCAATTGGATGAACAAGAGGTGGGATTGAGTGGATTTGTAGGCACTAAAGTTTTGTTTTTGAATGCAGTTATGTGGAAAACTAATTCTACATTTGTAAATTTCACTTTCACAATAAAGAGATTGTACTACAGTACTTTTATGAGGTGAATTGAAAAATAGTATTTCTTTTGTTTTTTTTTATAGTACAAATATTTGTAATGTAAATAGTGTAAAGTGAGCACTGTACACTTTGTATTCTGTGTTACAATTGAAATCAATATATTTGAAAATGTAGAAAAACTTCCAAAAATATTTATAAAAAATATAAATTGGTATTCTATTATTGTTTGACAGTATGATTAAAACTGTGATTAATCAAGATTATTTTAATCTAGTTAATTTGTTTTGTGTTAATCACTTGAGTTAACTGTGATTGACAGCCCTATTAAGATTATTATAATTTGTTATGTTTGTGATAGTGCCCAGAGGTCTTGAACAGGATCAGGACCCAATTGGGCTACATGTTCTACTAGTACATACGGAAAAATCTTGACCATATTCAATAGCCATTCGAGGTTTTGCCATTGACCTTACTGGGGATACGATTTTAAATGAAATCCTAGCCCAATTTAAGTCAAAGGCAAACTTTCCTTACCTTTATTGAGGTCAGGATTTCTCTCATAGTACAACATAGAGAGTACTGATTTCCTGAGAAAACTACAATGCATTGGTGATCTCCCAGAAAACACCATCCTAGCCACCATGGATGTGGAGGCTCTCTACACCAACATCCCACATACAAATGGAATACAAGCTGTCAGGAACAATATCCCTGATGATGCCACAGCACAACTGGTTGCTGAACTCTGTGACTTTATCCTCATGCACAATTATTTCAAATTTGGTGACAATATATACCTCCAGACCAGTGGCACTGCTATGGACACCCTCATGGCCCCACAATATGCCAACATTTTTATGGCTGACCTGGAACAATACTTCCTCAGCTCTCGTCCACTCATGCTCCTTCTCAACCTACACTACATTGATGACATCTTCATCATCTGGACCCATGGGAAGGAGACTCTGGAAAAATTGCACCACGATTTCAGCAGCTTCTACCCCACCATCAACCTCAGCCTGGACCAATCTACACGGGAGGTCCACTTCCTAGATACCACGGTACAAATAAGTGATGGTCACGTTAACACCACCCTATACCGAAAACCCATCAACCGCTATGCCTACCTTCATGCCTTCAGCTTCCATCCCGGACACACCACACAATCCATTGTCTACAGCCAAGCGCTGAGGTATAACCGCATTTGCTCCAACCCCTCAGACAGAGACCAACACCTACAAAATCTTCACCAAGCATTCTCAAAACTACGATACCCACATGAGGAAATAAAGAAACAAATCAACTGAGCCAGACGTGTACCCAGAAGCCTGCTGCTGCAAGACAAGCCCAAGAAAGAAACCAACAGAACTCCACTGGCCATCACCTACAGTCCTCAGCTAAAACCTCTCCAACGCATCATCAGTGATCTACAATCCATCCCGGACAACGATCCCTCACTTTCATAGGCTGCCAATCTTAAGCATATTCCCACCAGCAACCACGCACCACACCATCGTAACTCTAACTCAGGAACCAGTCCATGCAACTAACCTCGATGCCAACTCTGCCCACATATTTACACCAGCGACACCATCACAGGACCTAACCAGATCAGTCACAACATCACCGGTTCATTCACCTGCACATCCACCAATGTAATATACGCCATCATGTGCCGGCAATGCCCCTCTGCTATGTACATCGGCCAAACTGGACAATCCCTACGTAAAAGGATAAATGGACACAAGTCAGATATTAGGAATGGCAATATACAAAAACCTGTAGGAGAACACTTCAACCTCCCTGGACACACAATAGCAGATTTAAAGGTAGCCATCCTGCAGCAAAAAAACTTCAGGAGCAGACTCCAAAGAGAAACTGCTGAACTTCAGTTCATTTGCAAATTTGACACCATCAGCTCAGGATTAAACAAAGACTGTGAATGGCTAGCCAACTACAAAAGCAGTTTCTCCTCCCTTGGTGTTCACACCTCAACTGCTAGAAGAGGGCCTCATCCTCCCTGATTGAACTAACCTCGTTATCTCTAGACTGATTCTTGCCTGCGTATTTATACCTGCCTCTGGAAATTTCCACCACATGTGTCTGACGAAGTGGGTATTCACCCACGAAAGCTTATGCTCCAATACGTCTATTAGTCTATAAGGTGCCACAGGACTCTTTGTCGCTTTTTACAGATCCAGACTAACACGGCTACCCCTCTGACACTGTACAACATAGATAAATATCTTAGTCTAATCACAGCAAGACATACCTTGGAAATATAAAATAAAACAAGGGAAGGGAGAATCGTGGCAATGAAGAAAGATCATAGCAATATATAAGTTAGCTATGTACTTCTGGGTGGTTCCTGGTAGTTCCTAATGATTGCAGATCTATCTTTTTTTTTTTTAAATAATAGAATCAGTTATCCATTAACTGATGCACAGTCAACCCACTGTGAGCTGATTAACGTTCATTTAGGTCAATGTGTCACATCATGGTGACTAGTAATTTAAGATGCACATCGCACAGGACAGGACTTTGTCCACCCTGAAGTTCGGCACGGCCCAGAGCTAGCTGAAAACTATATAGATGTTTGAAATTTAGTAGTTTGTGTTTCATGGATTCAAAATAGATCCGCTTTTTGTTTTAAAAAAACCTAACATTGAAAATGTTATTGAAAACAGTACTTGAATTGTTAACAATCTTTTCCTTTTTTTGAAAACTGGGGTTTTGATGAGTGAAAAACTTCTAGAATCATTCCAATATTTGCCAAGGGGGACAAAGAGTCAAGATATTTTTAAAATGTAACATTCTAAAGGAAAAAAAAAAGTTGTCACTTAATTTTGGTTTAAAAAAAAATACATTTCTGAACATTTCCCCTGTCGCCCACAAAAAACCTAACCAACTAAAAAACAAAAAACAAAACCCGCACTTGTCGTTTGAAAAATTTCAGCCAGCACTACCAATGCCACTGAGAACAAAAGGATCATCAGCTATTGCAGTACAGTGACAGGAAGCGGATTTTTTTTTTTAAATTATATAAACTGAATTGCTTAAAGCAGCAACTTTCTTTTGGCAATGCATCTTATTTACAATATTGGTATTTAAATAAAAAACCTCTTACAGAGCTTCATTCCTCTAGCACATAATATAAATCACAGGTAAGGGAGTAATCTTTGGGGAATGAATTTTCCATTAACAAAATATTATTATAAATGCTGTTGCCACAGTTCTTAGGAAAATCATTTAAAGCTGCTTTTAAAAGTTCCATATATACCAACTCCTGTTATATTTTCTTGACAAGTGACTTTTGCATTATTCTGAGTTACCCACCAATTTTTCATGACAGTGAAGAACTAATTGAAAGGAATAGAAGCAACCATGATCTCTGGTGTTATGCTAAAACCACAACATGACCTCTGGGCAATATATAACTTGTTTTGCATGACCATTTTAACAGAAGATCACCAATAGTTGTGCAAGTAGGTCCACATTTTTTCTGTTTTTTTTTTCATGTTATACAGCTTGTGTTTTTCTGAATATACCTCAGTGGCCAAATTCATCCCAGATTCATACTTTGAACCTAATGGAGTTGTGCCCACTTACACCTGAGATGTATTTGGTTCTGTATCTTTAAATTCTATAGCCCATAAACTATTACACGGGCATGAAATCATTTTAATACTCCCTTCCTTATGATTCAGTGTTGTGCATGTGGAATTATAGGTGACTTATTTTTTTTATATGTAGATATTCTCATCTCTACTCTACCTTTTTCTCTGACACCTGATAGCTTTAAGTGTAGAAAGAGAATCACATTGAAATGAACCTATACTGATAATGCACAAACATTTACGACTATGATACGGTATCTAAATGATAATTCAAAGTTTTACCCATATTAAGCCTAATACCCAATACTTGTGATCTCCAAAATCTGACAATTCAGATAAAGCACAGATTTGTAGATTACTGATAACTATCATGTTCTTAAATGCACCTGTGATATTGAAAATCTGCATCTTCAAGGGGTGAAAGTATTTTCAATTTTATACAAATAGTCGTGCAGTTTTGTTTGAAATGGACAGTCAGCGTTTCTCTACTGGGTAAGCTATGTAACAAACACTAAAATGCTTTTCACTTGTGAGTGTCAGTGGAATATGAATGCACAATTCACTAAACTCCATCATGGTCAATGGAAATTTTGTGAGCTAGGCTGACACATCTACAGTAGCTAACACATGTTTCTTTCACATCATGTTTCACTTTCTGAACGGGAGTTAATTTATGCTCATATCTGCTGCTGTACACTATAAGCCTGATCCTGAAAAGTGTTGAGTGCCTTCAACTCATGCTGACCTCACAGGAACAGCTCAGCATTTTGCAGGATCATGTGTTATCTCATGAGTAAGTAGGTGAAGCATATCTGTATACTTAACCTGTCCAAATGTTATCATGGACTGAGTACCTAGTTTCTCATGCCCAAATCTATCTATCTATATATCTAGTTCTAAATACCTCCTCTAGCTCTCATGCTGAAATGTTCTTCTTTCTGCTCTCCAGGCAACTGGAGTGACTAACGCATATTCAACGAGGAGTCCGGTGGCACCTTAAAGACTAACAGATCTGAAGAAGTGGGGGTTTTTACCCATGAAAGCTTATGCCCAAATAAATCTGTTAGTCTTTAAGGTGCCACCTGACTCCTCATTGTTTTTGTGGATACAGACTAACATGGCTACTCCTCTGATACTTAACGCATATTGTGAAGCATGAGTACTGAATTAACCAATGCCCACAAACATAGGCCAAACATATACAGAGGCATCATGCCATGGATGAAACAAGTGACAATTCTCTGTATGGCACTGGTTAGCAGAGGCGTAGCGAGCGCCCTCCGTACCCTCCGACCGGAGGGGGCCCCGCAAGGAAGGGGGCCCCTAAAAGTGGCAAAATAAATACCGCATTCCAGTTTCTGCATTGTAAGGGGCCCCGCCCGGACATATGTTCGGAGGGGGCCACCGTTCGGAGGGGGTCACGTTCTTTGTTGCTACGGCCCTGCTGGTTAGAGCACATCTACTATCTTAGACACAACTCTGTCCTCCTTCATTACTAGAAGGCCATTGACAAGTTAAGAGCAGCTCAGAGCAGGACTAGAAAAATGTTTAAACAGTGAAACTTAACTAAAATAATGTCTTAGCAAAAAATCAATTAAATGGACTACAAATAATGAAGATATGGGGGATATTTAAACACCAAAAATGGAAGAAGGTTTTTAGTGTTATCCAAAGAGGTATAACATGAACTAATGGGATAGAAATGGAAACTTAGGCTGAATATCAAGAAGTATTTCATAATAGGCTACCTGATTATGGAACAGTCTTTGTCGGGGAATGATGGAGACTATTCTATGGAATAATTTTCAAAGGGCTGGTCAAAACATAGGAAGATGCACACTTTCTTCTTATCTATAGGTCAGGATACCTATCACCAAAATATCTTCACGCCTTAGGAGCTGACATCATTATTATGGAAATGCTTGTTTAAAGAAACTTCTTAAACAACATTTTTAAATTGCACATTGAGCAACAATATAAATAATAAGTTTCAGTCAGGTAGCATTCTAATGGAAAGGAAAGACTATAGTTTAATACGACTTATATTGTAGTAAAACTTTCAATTCCAAACATGTGTGGAAGAAATATTTCAGGATGCAAGACGTTCCTTCACAAAGATATGCACAGCATACTTTTGTTCTAACAGATACTGTATCTTAATCTTGGAGAGTGATTTATTTAATAAACTTGGCAGAAGACAGTATTTCCCACAAGCATGATAGTCCATAGTCAGACTATACTTCAGTTAATTCATTTCAGTTCATTTTTTATCTCCAAGCTCCTCTCCCCATCCAGTCCAATTATAATTTGAAATAAGTTGGCAGCTATTGTGCTCTAGATGACCTACTGTAGGTCTATAGAAACTAAACCATGTTAGTTATAAATGAATTGCTCCTTGCTGTAAGACATACAGAGATCAACTCCCAGCTGACAAAACCTTAGCTAAGATGTTGAGTTCGGTTAAATCTTGTTATGGGTTGAGCTGAATCCTCATTGAAATTGAGGTGTCTTTCACATAAGTTAGTTGTGGTACAGATAAGGGGCCACCCATAAAATAAGGCTTAATAGAGCCTGCCCATGAATTTTGGATTGGGGGGGGAGGGGGAAAGGCTTTTTGGTTAGTATTGTTGTGTGTAAAGTGTATACTTGTGAGGGAAGAGAACACGCAGAAACCAAGGATAGAAGAAGAGAGGGACAGAGACAGACAAAAAGCAAGCCAGGCAGTAGCCTGTGAGCATAGTGACATGCTGGGAAAAGCTAAAGAGGACTTTTGGGTCGGTTGGCTAAAGAGGCTTGAGGCTGTAAGCTAAGAAACTGTTCCTTTTGTTCTTGGTTGCAGGAGCAACAGGAAGAAGCAGGACTTTGCATGCTCCTTGTAAAGAAAGAAGACTGCATCAAAAACACCAGTCTCCAATTTTTCCTTCCAACTGGAACATTCTCAAGTCCCCCAAATTTGACTAGCCTTTTGGGTCAAAAAAAAAAAGGGCAACGCTATGTTCTGTACAGTGATGGGCATATGGATGATGCTCAAGAAATAATGTCCTATGAGCAAGATCAAGATTAAGCTCTGTTTTGGTTCACATGGTACAGCAAGTAGTGATTGGAGATGAATCAAATGTATGATTTTCCCCTGAATATATCAAGTATCAACAATATTCAAATTAATATTGTAAATGTTGTTCATGTTCAGAGCTGGCGCCATATTTGATTTAGGATTGGAATGGGTTCTGTTGCTGAATAACCAGCAGACCCGCACAGTGAACTGATAGGTGGCCCAGCAGTGGGAAGATATGACTCCCTGAAGTATGTGACAGCAATTTACCAATGATGCATAGTGATCAGCCAAGTCAAAAGCTTAACATTGTTTCAAATGCAAGGGAATTCTGTGCTGTGGCTGTGACAGGATTTGCCTCTGAATAAACTTGCATTTTTTCTACCAAGTCATTGAATACGGTCACACTAGCAAAAATACATGAAATTGAAAGTCTGAAAAAAAGTTGTAAGGGTTTAACAAAATAAACAAAACAATAGTATCTATATAAAAAGTTGAGGATTGTCAGTTTGTCTATCCATCACTCTGAAACCTGGAATATCCGTTGAATCAGAGTGAAGCGGATACAGACGGTTTAGCGTGGTTGAGAGCTCTTTTTCATAGAATCATAGAAGATAAGGATTGGCAGAGACCTCAGCAGGTCATCTAGTCCAACCCCCTGCTCAAAGGAGGACTAGCACCAACTAAATCATCCCAGCCAGGGCTTTGTCAAGCCAGGCCTTAAAAACCTCTAAGAATGGAGATTCCACCACCTCTCTAGGTAACCCATTCCAGTGCTTCACCACCCTCCTAGTGAAATAGTGTTTTTGTTTAGAATATCAGCATGTTAAAATCATCCCTGGGATTCATTTTTTTACCATCCACTTTTTAAATTCTCAGGCATTTTTGGCTCAACCCTCCCCACTCCTCTTCCCGCTCTCCCTCCCCTCCCCACCTTTTTGAAAGCAGTCCTGCAGAAGTTTCTGCAAATATGGGTATACAGCATTGATAAAGGCTGATACTGGAATACTGCTGGTGGTTCTGGTGTCCATACTTCTTAAAACATGTGTTGAACAATGAGATGGGGTACAAAAAAGATCCACAAAAGTTATTCAGAACACTTTTAATCAGAATTTGCTAGTTTGTCAAAAACTACATGTTTCTCAGAGATTATTTGATTTCACCTAAGTGACTATGGTCCATTGGAAGAGTCTGATGGAACTCTGATTGCCAGGTAGATTTCTTTTGGAAACCAGCCCAGTTTCTTGCCAGCTCACTTGGCCAGATCCTCAGCAGTTTGCCTGCCAGGGTGACTTGGAGCTGGGGACTTCAGGGTTGGTGGCTCTGGGACAGCCCACCAGGCAGACTGCCCTGATCCAGAGCTCCATTCCATTTTGCCAGAGAAATTTGCATTTCAAAATGGGGGTAACGGAGTAAAAATGTACAAAGGAGATCAGAATAGATGATCTAATGGTGCTTTCTGGCCTTGAAATCTATGAATTTGTTAATAAAGTATTGAGGCTTATTTCCCTCATGGAGTTTCATTGATTCTGTTAGTGTGTCCTTTGCAGAAAAGGAACTCATAATACCAGTTGTGTTCAACTCAAAACCCCACTACAACATTACAGGACAGTTCTCACATTCCCCCTTCTCTCCTCCCTCCCCCTCTCCCCAGCTGGAGAATGGTTATAATACAATACACACAGTTTATGTTGGACAAAGTTCTGTTCTTAGATCTGCACAGTGGATCTCATTTCCAATATTTCGTTCTCCCAATGATATATCACTCAGATCCATGCATAGAGGGAAAGCAGAGAAGCAAAAACTGAGATCTGTGAAGATATGAAAGAAGAATTCCATCTTCGGTTTGGACAAATGTTAATGTAAAAGAAAAAGCTTATGCCAGCACTGAATGCTTTAATGATTTATCTGACCCCTAGTAGCAGTTTAGCTTGTTTGATGTTAGTGCATTAAAACACAGATGAATATTACCATGATCTGATTTAGTATGGATATTTTCCCCTGACATTTTTATGCTCACATTTATGTACAGAAGCATAATTAGAGATAACTGAAAAATGAAAACACAGGGCAACGTAACATAGGTATTAGGATGACTGAAAATATTATGTTTAGACAAATCCTGCTGTCCAATAGTTGTATGAAAAGCCAGAATGGTAATTTATATTAATCATTATAAATGTTTATATAGCACCAACAGTAACTTAGGCACATTATAGATAAGTATTAATTGAAGAAGACTAGGTCCTTAACTTGAAGATTTTACAATCCTAATAGGCAACACAGAGATGAAAGGATACTATTCCACATTAAGAACCTCCCTCCCTCCCTCACTGAATAGGAGTAAGTATTGGTTTTCCTGTGAAACTGCTTTATAAGTAAATTGAAACCTGCATTTGTTTATTTACTTGTTTAATAATTTTTTAGCAAATGTTTTTGTTTTCTTCTCTTAACAAAATGGCAACCACAACTGTTATACCAATAGAATAAAAACCAGCAGGATCTTATTAAGAGGGATAAGGCAAAGATGCCACATTTATAGTAAATATACTGATAAAGCAAAAGATAAAAGTAAACAACGTTGTTTGACTACTTATTTCTTATACATACACACACACATATATATATATATATATATATATAGAGAGAGAGAGAGAGAGAGAGAGAGAGAGAGAGAGAGAGAAGTTCATTCACACAATCATTCATTCAAGTTCTGAATAGGTGTTATAGTTACCAGCCTAGAAGTTGCTCATGCCAAGTTACTGGCCAGGTATCTTGGTCATGAGGATGGAGCCGAGTCTGTGTCAGGTGCACCTGATGCTCCTGGAGGTTGGCAGCAGAACCAGAGACTCAAAGTCATCAGTCTTGAGAGTCCATTCTTATAGGATTTAATTCCTATGTTAGTCAATGGGAGCTGTTTCATTTTGCTGTTGCTGACTCAATCAGCAGATGGCACATTCCTGGACACATTCCTGGGCACATTCCTGGTGGCTCCAAACTGTCCAAAGTTTGTGTTTCTCATCCTTCCAGATGATGGGGTGGATCCCAGTTTACCCTCCGGGGGTTGTCTGGTCATCCACTTGACACATTTTTCAGCCGATGGATACTCCCTTTTTAGGCTGGCACCTTCCTAACCATTCATGTATATCAAGCATTCATCAGCATACATTCCATATTTTAACCATATTTTAATCTACTGTCTCCACCACTTTTGGGGTGTGTGCTAATTCATTTGAGACTCCCGGCCCTTTAATCACAGAGGGTGGGGGTCTGTCCTAGGAGCCGTTGCTATTACAATGAAGTGAAAGTCACTTAATGGCGTATAGTGTTTGTTTACATTGTATCAATTACTTCAAGAACAAAGTCAATTAACTTGTTTGTAAGTTTTACACAGTAATAAAGTATCTTTCACAGGATAGATACAATCAATGGTTTCTACAGACAGTAGCTTACAAGTTTTAACAGAAGACCCAAGAGATTTTTGTACTTGGTAAAACTGTTGGATTTTAAAGTGTGGGGGACAAATTATGAGGGGGTCACTGTCACTTGGGGGAATCACTGTTAGTACCTTCTTTTATATCCCTACACAACAAGAGAAACCTGACAATTGTGCAAAACTTTATTGGAAGACATAGGCCACAATCCTATAAAATATGTAGACACCTGAGTTGAATTCTATGAGTTATGCTCACGTGCATAACAAGTTACTGACATGCATCAGTTCTTGCAGGATTAGGGACTAAAACAGACATTCAGTATAAAAGTAATATTCATAAAAAAAGAACTGTACAATATATAAATTTTGCAGCTCAGCAGAGGTGTGCAATTGAAGGAAAGTTTCAGATTACAGTAAGCCTATCTCGTGCATTTTGGGAATTCAGCAGATCTGCTTGGCCCCCAATGAAAAGACTGTAGTAGAAGATGTTAAAGACTGAACTGGGAAAAGTTTTAAGCAGATAAAGAGATTGGAGTTTCCAGAGCCAGTGCTATGTCTGGAGGTGAGACCAACTACATCTAGTTGGTACTTTTCCACCTCTTCCACAAACTCTGGCTCCTTTCCCCCCAGCAAAGTGACGTTCCATGTCCCTAGAGCCAGTTTCCATTGCGGAGGACCAGTTCATCATGGTGCGTTCCTGCTGCTGCCATTCTGGCATCACACCCACACCTCACCTTTCGCCTCACAGGGGGTGAGCCCATGAGACAGGTCCATGTTGCCTTTTTGGGGTGAGTCTGGTCAGGTTACCTAGGTAGCCTAACCACCAAATGGGGTACCTGACACCATCCCCAGGGGTAGGTCTGGTATCCCTAGTCCAGGCAAGGTTCATGTGGTTATTTTTGTGCTTTCATATTGGTAAGGCAGCACAGGCGGATGAGATTCACCAAGAGATGTTGAAAGCACTGAACAATGTTGGGGTGTCATTCTTAACGTTTCTCTTCAATGTTGCATGGAAAGCAGGTGCAGTATCTATGGACTGGCAAACGGGGGTGATGGTCCCTGTAGTGGGGTGGCTGCCCCACTCCTGAAGAACAGGGGTTAAAGCAGCCCTGGAGAGGGCTGCGGCTGTGAAAGGCTAGGCTGATTGGGGAAGGAGCCACAGCTGGGGCCACGCCCCAATCAGGCCACAGCTGGCCCTATAAAAGGGCTGTGAGCCAGAATCTCAGGAAGAGTCTCTCTCTAGCTGTAGAGAGAGAAGGACCTGGCTGCCTGGGAGCTGAGCAGGGTACATAGAGTGGAGCAGGCTGGAGGAAAGGCCTGGAAAACCCCCAGGCTGCAGGCCTTGCTAAAGGCCAGGAAAGGTATGGGGGCTACAGAGGTATAGCCTAGGAATAGGCAGAGGCAGCTGGTTCAACCCCCCCTTGCCGATGATGAGTGGTTTACAGACTGCAGTCTGCCCCTGTGAGTGGGGGGTTAGATGATGACTAGCAGTAGCCACTGAGGGAAGGTGGGGATAGAGGGTTGGGGGGTTCCCCTGGGTGGGGAGACCTAGGTTGTGGGTTACTGCTGGGGGCAGAACCCTGATGTAGAGGGGCACCGGGGTCCTGGAAGGACATGGGGACCAGTGGCAGGTGAGAAACTGGCCTGCAGAGGGTGCTCCGGGCTGGAAGAGCTAATTCCTGAGATGACCAGGCGCCGCACCGGTGTGTCATCGCGTGCTACAGTCCCATTCTTTAAGAAAGGAAATCAGTGGGTGTGTTCCAACTCTAGGGGATCACACTCCTCAGCCTCCCCAGCAAAGCCTATGTCAGGGTGCTGGAGAGGAGGTTATACCCATTAGCTGAACCTCAGATTCAGGAGGAACAATACCGATTCCATCCTCTCTGAGAAAGCAAAGAGCTGATCCGTTGTTCCCCGGCCAAGATGGTCTTTTAGGTTTGGAGTATGATTTTTTTAATTGTAATGAATGTTCTTAACTCCTCATGTCCTGGTCTTCCAGATATTGAGTTTGAGCATTTAAACACTAATGATTAGGACGGATACAAAGACAACATGACAGTGTTATGTGGTCCCAACATTAACTTCAGCTTAATGCCCCCACAACCCCCTTCTGGTGAACGTTCTTTATGACTTTTTTCTTAGCACAGAAGTTATCCTCTTTCCTTTATATGAACATGGTATAATAACAGTGAGACACCTAGTTTTAAAGTCCTCCTTATGATTATTTTACAGCTTTAATCAGAATAAAAAGAGACTCCATGGTATAATGGCTTATACAATGATACTGACATGTCTTTTGGGAACTACATATTAACACAAGTTACTTCATAATATTGGATTCTGGTGTTACAGTTATATAATTATAAAATGAATAGTTTTTGCATTGGTTTTGGAAGAAGCAATTAATTAACAATATAACAGCACTAGTCTTTTAATATTGAAAGCATATTGTAAAGTTAGTGGAAAACAACCATCCCCACAGAATTTGAAACATCTGAATTGTGTCTTGTTTATAATAAGAAAAGCTGTTTGAAAACAAAAAGTTAGGATGCAACATAATGACTGATTATTCCTTATATTCTCACAGGATATAAAAATATTGTGCCCATCATAGTACCTAGGTACATATGATATATTGTGGGAAAGGCTAAAACCTCAAAGACCGGGAAGGAAGGCCCTAAAGGAAAAAAAGAAGGATCAAGAGGATAAGAGGAGATTACAGACTTACAAATATAATGGAAGAAAGAAAAGCAGCAGATACTTTACCAAAATCCAAGTATATTGTATTTTATACAGATTAAAACCTATTTAGGAAATTAGGACTTAATCCTGCAAACCCTTTATTTACATCAGGAATCCTTACTCAGATCTCTGTTCCAATGAGACTGCTCACCTCAAGACTTTATTATTATTTTTTTAAAGCATTTTCCGCATCAGCCATGTAATTTTTTTGTGAAGGCACCAGATGGATGAGACTTTTCATAAGCAGTTCAGTATATTTGGCTTAATCCCCTGCCCAGTGGTGAAAATTTCAACTAATTGTTCTATAAATAGACAGTTATCTTTGTAAAATGCTGGGTTTTAGTTTGGATGATGGCCTTTTAGAAAGCTGTTGCTTATATACCACTTAAGTGTAAGTGGAAGCAGTCCATCTGGATCAAGAGCTCAGAGGTTACCATTGGGGAAAAATGTATCCAGGTTACATTGAAAATGTCTGCTGGTGCACCAGTGCATGTAGTACCCACAGAATGGTATGGGCAGTTAAAGATCTCAAAATCTCTTATGATCATGTGGGAGCAATTGCTTGTAATCTACGTGAGCCTCTGCATGACCAATATATAAGCACCCTGCATTGCATAAGCTAAACACAATGAGGGGTCAAGTTGTCTTAAAATTGTTCATCACAAAAACAGAAGGACCACTAATGCTTGGTCTCAGAGCGTATATGCATCTTAAATTGATCCAACTGATACCCACAATGGGAAACACCACAGTTCTGAACTTTCTAAGCTGGGCGTCTCTTTATGTTCAACAGGTTTACAGGCCGTTTGGACTAATAAGTAGATCTCCCTGTTTCTGATAGAGACCATTTAGACTCTCTGCCTTAAAGTTCTTTAAAAACATTAGAGTGAATCAGAACAACAGGACAGTGGATCCTTTGTGAATGAAAATTAGTGACGGATGAGGTTGATAGCCCTGGGAGCTAAAATGAATTTTTCACCTCAGTATTAACAAAAGCAGCAGATGGGTAGCTTCCTAGAGACTGCACATTTCTGGAGGGGAAAAGAAATGTTACAACATTCTACCATTCCACTGGAGCAGATAATTAGGCAATTAGAACTATTAAGAGCTGACAAAAAAACAAGGCTTTGATGAACTTTCTAGTTAGCATGTGGTAGCAGCTGTGATGATCCAGGTAGAGGCTACTGAGCACATACGCTACTTCAGACTAACCGACTTACTGAGTGAATGTACACCTCTGGGTTGTGTTGGCTAGGCATCGTTACCTTCCCCATTCAGCAACAATGTCTGGTTTTGTCTTAAGGCTCAAGGCAAAGCTAATTTCCTCTCATAATATCTCCCCATCCTCCTTACTCCACATAGTTCTGTCTCAGATTAATTCCAAATAGTCACACTTTTGCATTCAGCACTCTCTCCCCTTTGGATGCCTGTTAATTTCCCCAGTGTCTCCTGGAGACAGGAACATTTATGTAGTTACTGGTGGAAGAAGGAAAATGTGTCCAAGGAAATGATGGAAGGTCCCAATTCTGAACTCTGGAGTAGTTTCACTGATATCCATTGAATTACACCAACATAAAACAGGATTCATGAAAGTGAAGATTTATGAAATCCTGCTAAGCATCAGACAGCACTGTGGAACCAGCCAAAAATTATGAGACAATCTTGAGTAATAAGGTCCTTGCAAACTGTCTTAATAATGATAAAGATGCTGGGGGGGAAATAGATAATATTTGAGAGTTCACAACAGTATTTCAGTCAAAGATAATAGGTTCAGAGGGGGCAGATGACAAAAGCCTACAGGTAGGTATAAAAAAGTACCTGAACAGGGGGCTAAATGTATGTGTCGAGGGGGCCAGGGGAAGAACAATAATACGAGTGATAACAGTGGGGCAATCTGATAGACATTTAAGATGTCTCCACACAAATGCAAGGAGTATGGGGACCAGGAACTAACTGGAAGTATTGGTACATAAGCTAAATTGTGACTTAATTCACACCACAGAGATTTAGTGGGATAAATCTCATGAATAGAATATTGGTAGAGGGATATAACTTGTCCAGGAACGATGAGGGGGACAGGGAAGGAGCAGAATGTTGTGCTGAGGTGAAGAGGGAGGTGAGAGGCAGACCAGTTGAAAGTTTCAGGGCAAAGATAAAGCGGGGGAGGGAAAAAAAGACAGGGGTGACATCATGGCAGTGGTTTACTATAAACCACCATATCAAGAGGAAGTGGTGGGTGAGGCATTTCTAGAATAACAGAAATATCCAAAAAATACAAGACCTGGTAGTAATGAAGGATTTCAGCTACCCAGACATCTGTTGGAAAAAGTAACACTGGGCAATTTGTGTTTTGCTGTAAGTACTTGGAATGTATGGGGGATAACTTTTTGTTTCAGAATGTGGAGGAAATAAAGAGGGCAACCAATTTAGATTTGAACAGGCAGGAATTGGTTGCAAATCTAAAGGTGGAAGTCAATTTGGGTGAAAGTGATCATGAAATAATGATTTCATGATTCTAAGGAAAGAAATGAGTAAGAGCAGCACAGCAAGGAAAATGAACTTAAAAAAAAAAACCCCAAACATTAACAGACTCAGATAACTAGTGGGTAAAGACTAGTGGGAAGAAAATCCAAGGGAAAAATAAATTCAGGAGAGCTGGTAGTGTCTCAAAGAGACAATATTAAAGATACAACACCAAATTCTCCCACTGAGAGAGAAAGAAAGAAAGATAATAGTAAGAGGCCAATATGGCTGCATCTTTAATGACCTGAAAAATAAAAACAGGAATCCTACAAGATGAAGTGGAAAACATGGACAAATTGCTAAATAGGAATACAAAAGAATATCACAAACATGTAGAGACAAAAAGAGGAAGGAAAAGGCAGAAAATTAGTTACACCTAACAAGGCACATAAAAGGCAATAAGAGGAGGTTCTGTAAATACATTAGGAGAAGGCGAAAGACAAAGTAAATTGTAGGTCATCTACCTAGTCAGGGAGGAGCGATAATAGTGGGCTGACATATTTAATGCCTATTTTGCCTGAGTCTTCACTACAAAGGTTAATTGTGACCAGATGCTTGACCCAACTAAAATTAATAACAAGGGGGAAGGAACAAAAGTCAAAATAGTGAAAGAATGGATTAAAGAATATTTAGATAAGTTAGATTCATTCAACTTGTCAGGGCCTGATGAAATTCATCCTAGGGTACTTAAGGAACTAGCTGAACACTCTCTGAACTGTTAGCAATCATCTTCGAGAATTTATGGAGGACAGGTGAGGTCTCAAAGCACTAGAGAAGGGCAAACAGTTACTATCTTTATAAAGGGGAACAAAGAGAACTTGGGGAATCATAGACCAGTTAGACTAACCTCAATACCTGTAAACATACTGGAATAAAAATTGATTGCTTAATAATTTAAGCACCTAGAGCACTGGTGGGCAATCTGTGGCCTGCGGGCCGCACATGGCCCATCAGGGTAATACGCTGTCAGGCCACGAGACTGTTTGTTTACATTGACCGTCTGCAGGCATGGCCACCCGCAGCTCCCAGTGGCCGGGAACAGCGAACCGTGGCCACTGGGAGCTGTGGGCGGCTAATGCAAACAAATTGTCTCGTGGCCCGCCAGCAAATTACCCTGACTGTGTGTGGCCCACGGGCTGCAGGTTGCCCACCTCTAACCTAGAGGATAACAGAATGATAAGTAGTAGCCCATATGGAATTGTCAAGAACAAATCATGCCAAACCAACCTAATTCCCTTCATTGACAGGATTATTTGCCTAGTTGGGGAGGGAGTAGTTATGGCACATCTTGATTTTAGTAAGGCTTTTGACAATCATCCATGATATTAAAATTAAAAAAAACACTAGGGAAACATTACTAGATGAAATTATTATAAGTTGGGTGCAAAACTGTTTGAAGGACTTTATTCAAAGAGTAGTTATCAATGTTTCACTTTAATACTGGGAGGATTTCTCTAGTGGGGTCCCACAGGTCTTTTAGCACACCTGTACTTGTAGGTAATGCTTGACAATTGTAGGATTTAGATGCCCTTTTCCTCACGTAACACAGGATATGAGGGTACCTTGGGATAAGAATTGTTACTTTAGGCCACCTACCTCTACAAGTAGAAAGAATATCATATTAAACATTGAAAATGGTACACATAACCTTTTCACATCATAAGTAAACAGGTTATTAAGGCTTTGTTCTAGTATAATCAAGGAAAGAGTTTTTTTCCCCCTTTGAATTGGTGCTAAAGAAATAAATGTTTGTCTATTGCATGGAGAGTGATAGCTAAAGGTTTGATACAATACAATCATAGTGAAATTATTTTTGAGCTGTTGTAGGAGAGGTAATGGATTTTGAAAGTATAATCAAGGTAAAGAAAATTTCAGACTTGTGGAAATGAAGTAATTTTACTGAAAATGTAAGCTGAATGTTGGAATTACAAGTTTTATAGAAAGTAATGTACTTAAAGTTTTACTGTAAGGCAAGTAACTTAAACATAACATAAACAATGCACTGTAGATCTTTGTGCTGAGTATAAAGTTAAATGTTCTTTGATTTGAGGAAGAGGGAGTTGTGTTTCCCTCCATACTGAATTATATAAATAAGATGACTCATTTGAATCAGTATGTAAATGGAATCTAGTTCTATTTTATGAAGTTTGATTCAGAAATGTTCACCATTGATATCAGGGACATCAGACTTCTGTTTACTTTTTTTGCTTAAGTTCATCATAGATCAGGGAAAACAGACACACACACAATCCTGAGATTTACTTGAGGTCACCTGTGGCACTGAAATTTCCTTCTCCTACATCACTGATGGCAATTTTGTAGAGTTGGTGACAGACAGATTTGCAATGACTCACTGCATTGAACTCACTTCTATTTCTCTGCTGTACGGTATCCAAGCCTCCATTGTCTCTCACCTTTACTCCTGCAGCTCCATTCTCCAGATCTCCCCAAGTCTTAGGTCTCCACACTCTAGTATGTCTAGAGAATGCGGGCAGCAGCATTCTCCCTCTTGCACATGCTCTTTCTCTCTCACACACATACACACACCCCTCACCTTTGTCCTTTCCCCATCACTGTTGCATGTCACCCTTACTCACCCTCCCACCTCATTTTAAAACTTCGATTGCAAGCTCTTTGGAGGAGGGAGGTAGGGCTGTCCTTAGGCATACGCAGCATACATGGCTGCATAGGGCACCTGAAAATTTGGGGCACCCCCGGATCATAGTGTCCACCCTCCCACTTCTTCCTATCCCTGTTCTGACCCTTCTGGCAGGCTCCCGCAGCTAGTTGCTGTAGCCTGGTGAGTCTTCCTCCAGAGGGGATCTAGTAACTTAAAAGTGAAAAAGCCTCCAGCCTGCCAGACCTATTAGCACAACACTGAAACTGTTAAAGAGCCATTCAAGTGGTAATGAAGCCATTCAACAGGCATTTGCCAACCCCCAGGTATATACTGTCATTTTCTGAATTTACTGACAAAAACAGTTGTGCATTCCTATAATATTTACTCAGATCCTGTTCGTCTACAGATCCTTAGTTTAAAATTTGCTTTAAAAATATTTTGTTAGTGTGTTGGTGAAGATTATAAAATCACATCTCTAAAAAAATCCTTGCATAGATTTTTAGATGCACAGTCTGAGTATCCATCTTCAGCCTTAAATGCTTGGATCTTCAGACATATAGTTTTTTTTTTTTCTTCAATAAATCCTTCAAAAGACCACCTTTATCTAAATTACACATTTTAATTTTAATTACTATAGTACAAAAAACTTGCTTCCAAAGTCTTCCTGTCCTTTCTGTCCATCCCTTTCTCCCTTCACCTCCCTGTTGAAGAGAGCCCTTAAAGGGACAACACCCCTTTCCTTCCAGGTAGCTGGACAAATGAGTTTTCCTTTCTTTACTTCTGACTATTTGATGAAATAGTTTTAAGAGAACCCTCCAGTAAAATCAGTACCTTAGTAAGATATAAAATTCTTTGTTGTGCTTAAAATCTTTGGAAACATATTTTTTAAAGATGGTGAAATTTCATAAACATGTCTATTGTTATGGAGATCACAAAGTAAATTAGTGTTCCCTTTTTCTAAAAACAATGAACATTGTTATGAACACACTAAACCTCTGTGACTGATTAATTTAAAATAATGTGTTTGTTTCAGTGAGTTAAATATGTAGTAATGTGGAATGATTACTTTATGAAGGCTTAAAAGTACATTTAAAATCAGCTTAGAAATACTGATTAAGAAAATGTAAAACAGAGAAGAGCTGCATCATGTATTCCATAATATTTAATGTTGTATTCAGCAAGACAGCTGACTTGCCCTTACTACAAAGTTTTTGCAAATAAATCTCTGACAGACTTCAGGGTATATCAAAAAACCTGTGACTGACATTTTTTATTCCCAAATTTAGTGCTTTTAATTAGGTGTCTTCTGCATGTCCAGTCTTCACCTTCTGGCATGCAGTAGAAAACATGCTCCATTTTCTTTAGAAAGAAATTGCAGAAGAGTGTTTTTTTCAAATGTCATTTGCTTGATTTAGGTTCAGGGATTTGGCTGGATGGGGGTGAGCAGGGTGGGGGAGGGAACAGAGGAGGGAGACAGTGGGGAGGGGCGGGGCCTGGGTAGGGTGACCAGATGTCCTGATTTTATAGGGACAGCCCCGATTTTTGGGTCTTTTTCTTATATAGACTCCTATTACCCCCCACCCCCTGTCCCGATTTTTCACACTTGCTGTCTGGTCACCCTAGGGCAGAGAAGGGGTGGAGTATGGGCAGGGACACAGGCAGAAGAGGCAGGCTGGGGAGCTAGCCTCCCCAAACAGCAGCTTCACCCACCGCCCATGACAGCAGGTAAGAGCAGGTCGGCTCCCGCGCACCCAGCGTGCACTGCAGTCTCCTTAGACAAGAGCTGTATTCACAGAGCCAAATGCGCCGGCGCCACGCATTCTGTGTGAGGGAGTGGGTACGGGGGTCTCTACGGGAACTGTGACTCTCCACCACCATGAGGTGGGCTGGGTGACTTGGTATCCTTTGCTGCCTGCTCCCTTCCCCACCAGGCTGCGAGCCTGGGCTGCCATCGGGCATAGGAGCAACAGTTTAATAATATTGCATAAATAATAATATTGCCCCATAAATCCTAAGGAAAGCCCTGGAGGGAGGCACCTTGTATTTCTATGCTTCTTTTAGATCGTTAGAATAAATAAACTCTAGTAAGAGGAACTGTAGGGAAGTTTTGGTTTTATGAGGACTAAAGTAGTTTCTGCATTAAGCATCTCATGCCTACAACCTGAGGTGACACTTCATCTGATGATAGGAGACGATGTTTCCCAGCATGATTCCATGATAGCAGTAATGTATGCCCTGATCACAAGCATCAGAATTATTCTCATGCCACTTTATCTTTTTCATTTACATTTTAAAAGAACACTGCAAGTTAATGGATATTTGTCTGTTTTGACTATACATTTTCTTGCTTTTGGGTAATTTAAAGTAAAGACCCTAATGCTATTTTAAAACATACTGCTGGATTAATGGAGTCTCATCTTGCACCCACAAAAGAGCTCTTTACACATATGTAGGAGATAAAGCTGCAGAATCTTCAGATATTTTAACCACATGTTCCAGGATTAGCTATATTTTTTTAAATGCATTGCTACAAATCAGTTATAGAAAACAAAATGAAATGCTGTCAAAGACAAATTATTTTTTAATACAATGCAATTTTACTATTGACATAAAGAAATAGCACTTTTCTGAGTAAGAGGATAAAGCAATTGTACTCCACTGTAATTTATGGCTTTTTAAAGACAAATGTTATATATAATTGTTCACCTAATATGTTTATGTAACCAACCTTTTTCTGGGGAATTGCTGGATTATATCTTGTGACAGACCCAGACCAGTGGGGTACAGGAGTCTGGTAGAGGGCAAATATACTGGTCACTGGATGAGTAGTTTTCTGTTCCCTGAGTGACCAGAGCAGGGGCTGCACTAGTGTAATCAGGAACCTGCTAGAACCAGTTAAGGCAGGCAGGCTAATTAGGACACCTGGAGCCAATTAAGAAGAAGCTTCTAGAATCAATTAAGGCAGGCTAATCAGGGCACCTGGGTTTTAAAAAGGAGCTCACTTCAGTTTGTGGTGGGAGTGTGAGGAGCTGGGAGCAAGAGGCGCAAGGAGCTGAGAGTGAGAGGGTGTGCTGCTGGAGGACTGAGGAGCACAAGCGTTATCAGACACCAGGAGGAAGGTCCTGTGGTGAGAATAAGGAAGGTGTTTGGAGGAGGCCATGGGGAAGTAGCCCAGGGAGTTGTAGCTGTCATGCAGCTGTTACAGGAGGCACTATAGACAGCTGCAGTCCACAGGGCCCTGGGCTGGAACCCGGAGTAGAGGGTGGGCCCGGGTTCCCCCCAAACCTCCCAATTGACCTGGACTGTGGGTTCTCCCAGAGGGGAAGGTCTCTGGGCTGTTCCCCAACCCACATGGTGAATCTCTGAGGCAAGAAAATCCACCAATAAGCGCAGGACCCACCAAAATAGAGGAGGAACTTTGTCACAATCTTTATACACTCTTCAACAACAATGCCCAAACAAACTTCTACCAAAAAAGGTTTCAAAACAGAACTTAAATTATATCTTTCAGTGCTATCAGACACTAGATGCACAATATACACATAGAGGCTGAACACTAACATGTTCTGTGAATGTTTCCATTTCTTGCTTTATAAGAATAGGTTATGCTTTCATATATACAGCATGAAAAAGTGTTTGTCCCCCGACCCTACTCCCAAGTATTCACAGTACATTAATTGGTTTGATTACTGTTGGTTCCTGACATTTCACGCTGAGAATCTCTACCAAATGTTGATGCAATAAAATGTAATGTATTTGTACACTTTATTTGGATAGTGTATAGCAACTTCACTCTGTTTATGCTAGTATGCATCTCTTTTCCATGATTGAGAACCCATGCAAACCTTAGGAAACTCACTTCAATATCAAATAGTACATACATACAAAATATCCTTATTCTTTAAGGGTGTGTGTAAGTCATTATATTAAGGTTGCAAAGTTAAACACTCAAAAGTTACGAAATGCCAGAGTTAAGAATGTCCGTGTAACCTTAATTTGGCCAGCTTGTGCATCTGCGTTATGATCCAGGCCTTAATTACATGACCCCTGTACCGGATCTGGTGATGAGTCAGGCTTATGTAATGAGAGGGAACCTACAGACAATTCTATTTTATTTTCTTTTTTCTGGACATTGGAAGGTGTGTAATTCCAACAGGTCAGGTTGAGATCTGTCCCAAGGTGCCCCATAGCTCAATGATTAAGACATTTTCCTTTGAGGAAGGGGACCCAGCATCCAGTCCCCCTACTGCAATGACTTGCTCATTATTTATTCACAGCAGAACAGCTTCAACAGAAGATTCACATCAGAATATCCCATAACTCAGTGGTTAGAGAACTTTGGGGTGGACACCCAAGTTTAAATCTGGTCTTTTTATCTAGGGGAGAGGGAATTGAACCCTGATCTCCCACATCTCAGATGAGTGAGCTAACCACTGAGTTAAGGTTCGGGGAGGAACAGCACCTTCTCCTTCTCTGGCTGTTGTGTGGGGGTTTAGGCATGCTCAGAGCATGCCTGCTATCATTGAGCCCTGCAGATGATATAGGATAGAGAACTCCTACTTTGGGGATCCTGCTGGGGCTTAGAAGCAAGATAGGTCGATAGGTGCCATGAGTGAGGCATTGTGTGCATGCTCATTGGCAGCAGCTTAGGGACTTTAGGTATCTATAGAGTTAGGCAGTGGCTAAGCAGTGGTTTTGAGGATAGCATTGGTGCTTAAGTGTTGGACTTAAGCACATAAGGTGACAGTGTAGGTGCTCAAATTCTTTAGTGGATCTAGCCCCAGGTCCCTTTACTGGGAGTTCGTCATGGACTTCAACAAGTGACGGACTATGCCTTGAACTGAGAAATGTTGCACAACATTTCACCGTTTCAATTTAATACATATAATTATTCCTAGAAAGTCGCTAGGGGACAGATTCTGATTCCTTTACTCATGCTGAATAGCCTCTTAGTTCACAAGAAATCCAGTGGGTCTTAAACCCTATATGGGAAACAGAATCTGGCCCCAATTATTATTTGATCTGTGAACATTAATGTTCATTAATTCTTTGTCCTTGCATTATGTTTAATTGCTATGGCTGATTCCATTACCCTCCCATTCCTCTTTTCTAGCAGACCTTTTTTCCTTTTACAGTATAGAAAATATTTATCTTGATATTGCTCTTTATATGTTTCCCTAGTTACATTGTTTTCTGAGATACAGTATTTAGATGTTCTTTATAAGAATATGCATTGAATCATCTGCAAATGGAATAAGCAGATATCATTTTTCAGATTAATGTTCTAATTGAATGTTTCTGAAATGTACCTTTTAGTAAATCTATAAAATTCTTTATACTTGTCAAGCATACTGTTAAAAACTGAGTTAAATCAAAACATCTAATAAATTGATCAGCTTCTACATACTTCTACAATTTGAGTTATTTCCTAAACCCTTCTCCATAAGAACCTCTGGTAAGCTGCTCAAAAAACTGTCAAAGTGAACACTTTTGTAATACCTGAGGAATGTGCATCCTTCCACAAAAATCAGTGTCAGAGTAATTCCCATCCCCAATGATCAATGTTTCAAGCTTTGTTAAAGATCTTCCTCATATGTATAAAATATTTTTCTACTCTTTTTTCAAGAAGCTCATGAGATCGACAGTTACACCTTTGCATCTTTCTTAGGGTATGTCTACACTACGAGAGTAGTTCAATTTTACTTAAATCGAATATGTGGAATCGATATTACAAAGTTGAACGTGTGTATCCACACTAAGGACGGTAATTCGACTTTGTGAGTCCACACTAACGGGGCAAGCGTCGACATTGGAAGCGGTGCACTGTGGGCAGCTATCCCACAGTTCCCGCAGTCCCCGCTGCCCATTGGAATTCTGGGTCGAGCCCCCAATGCCTTCTGGGGAAAAAAATGTGTCTAGGGTGGTTTTGGGTAACTGTCGTCATCCAACCGTCACTCCCGCCATCCCTCCCTGAAAGCGCCGGCGGGCAATCAGTTTGAGCACTTTTCTGGTCAGTGACAGCGCGGACGCCACAGCACTGTGAGCATGGAGCCCGCTGCGACCATCGCTGCAGTTATGACGGTTGTCAACACCTCGCACCTTATCATCCACCTTTTCCAGAGGCAGATGCTGAGAAATTGGGCGAGGAGGCTACGGCAGCGCGGTGAGGACATGAAGTCTGAGAGTGGCACAGACCTGTCACAAAGCACGGGACCCCACGCCGTGGACATCATGGTGGCAATGGGTCATGTTGATGCTGTGGAACGGCGATTCTGGGCCCAGGAAACAAGCACGGACTGGTGGGACCGCATAGTGCTGCAGGTCTGGGATGAATCACAGTGGCTGCGAAACTTTCGGATGCGGAAGGGAACTTTCCTGGAACTTTGTGAGTTGCTGTCCCCTGCCCTGAAGCGCAAGGACACCCGGATGCGAGCAGCCCTGAGTGTCCAGATGCGAGTGGCCATAGCCCTCTGGAAGCTTGCAATGCCAGACAGCTACCGGTCAGTCGCGAACCACTTTGGCGTGGGCAAATCTACCGTGGGGGTTGTTGTGATGCAAGTAGCCAACACAATCTTTGAGGTACTGCTGTCAAAGGTAGTGACCCTGGGAAACGTGCAGGTCATCATAGATGGCTTCGCCGCGATGGGATTCCCAAACTGCGGTGGGGCTATAGATGGAACTCACATCCCTATCCTGGGAGCGACATCACTCTGATGAGGATTTCAGAGACCGAGAAAGAATGGCTGCTTCGGGAAAGCCTGCAAAGACCAGGGCCGTATGCCGCCCTGCTCTGCAAGGCAATGATCCCGGAGTATACTTGATGATCTCCTGGCGCGGAAACATTTCATACTACGGAGGACACAATAAGGCCGCTCTCCCAAGGAACCTCATGCAAAGGCTTTCCAATTACCTCCAGGAGAGCTTCATGGAGATGTCCCATGAGGATTTCAGCTCTATCCCCGGTCATATAGACCGAATTTTAATGTAGCTGCACTGGCAAGGACTAAACAGTAGAGCTCCTTGGGCAAACCAATCATGATAAACCGGAGATTGTTAGATTTTTTTGCAGTAGTTGCACTGCCAAGGACTGAAACATTAAGCGCCTAGGGCAAACAAATCATGAAAAACCCACTGTTAATATGAATGTTCTGTTCAAAATAAATGTTTACATGTTTAAAACACTTACCGACTGATCCTTCCGCTGATTCTGGGTCAGGGTTAACGCCTGGGGACGGTTGGTAGGGGATCTCTGTGAGGGTGATGAAGAGATCCTGGCTGTCGGGGAAATCAGCGTTGTAAGCGCTATCGACTGCTTCGTCCTCCTCATCTCCTTCCTCATCTTCCCTGTCCGCTAACATCTCCGAGGAAGCGGCCGTCGACAATATCCCATCCTCAGAATCCACGGTCAGTGGTGGGGTAGTGGTGGCGGCTGCACCCAGGATGGAATGCGGTGCTTCGTAGAAACGGCATGTCTGGGGCTGGGATCCGGAGCGTCCGTTTGCCTCTTTGGTCTTCTGGTACCCTTGTCTCAGCTCCTTGATTTTCACGCGGCACTGCGTTGCATCCCGGCTGTATCCTCTCTCTGTCATGGCTTTTGAGATCTTCTCGTAGATCTTTGCATTCCGTCTTTTCGATCGCAGCTCGGAAAGCACGGACTCATCGCCCCACACAGCGATCAGATCCAAGACTTCCCGATCAGTCCATGCTGGGGCCCTCTTTCTATTCTGAGATGCATGGCCATCTCTGCTGGAGAGCTCTGCATCGTTGCCAGTGCTGCTGAGCTCGCCACGATGTCCAAACAGGAAATGAGATTCAAACTGCCCAGACAGGAAAAGGAATTCAAATTTTCCCAGGGCTTTTCCTGTGTGGCTGGTCAGAGCATCCGAGCTCGGACTGCTGTCTAGAGCGTCAACAGAGTGGTGCACTGTGGGATAGCTCCCGGAGCTATTACCGTCGATTTCCATCCACACCTAGCCTAATTCGACATGGCCATGTCGAATTTAGCGCTACTCCCCTCGTTGGGGAGGAGTACAGAAGTCGAATTTAAGAGACCTCTATGTCGAACTAAATAGCTTCGTTGTGTGGACGGGTGCAGGGTTAATTAGATTTAACGCTTCTAAATTCGACATAACCTCCTAGTGTAGACCAGGCCTTACTCTCTGTACTTTATCTTAAGTTGTTCCCACTTCAGTGATTAATTACAGATACTGTTATCTTTTGTGGTCACAATGTCCTAATTTACACTCACTATCATATTATTTTTGATTAGCTATTGGGGACAGATATTAAGTAAGTAGTCACTTTAAATGGGAGTTCTCTGATACCATGTTGATTGGGTGTGTGATGAGAATCTAAATAAGATAAGAACATATATGAGATAAAATAAAAGTGTGATCTTTGTGAACATTGCTTGCATTGCTCATGAGTAGTCCACCTGCATTTAAATGAGGTTACCTATGTGAGTAAGAAAAGTAGGATTTAGCCCTAAGTATCTAGGACGAGATTTTTAAATGTCACCTGCAGATAGCTAGGCACCTACTGGAGTTTTCAAAAGCTTCTTGGTGCCTTTCTTCCATTGGATTCAATGGAAGCTAGATGCCTATGTTGTTTTGTAAATTTCATGGAAAGTCAAAGGGACTTAGGCTCCTAGGTCACTTTTCAAAATGGGCCTGTGAGTAAGATAGTGAAGTCCCATTTTAAAAAGTGACACCACCTAATCAAACCTGTTAACCATGTCACTACTGATAACTGTACCAGAAGCTTCCAGCTACAGTGCTTATTCACTTTTGCTTGGTAACTTTAGTGCTTAGCTAAAAGTGCTGGATTTTCTTTAGGCAGTCTATGGGATCCAGCAGGTTATTGCAGAATGTTGTGTGCATTCTCTGCAATTTCATACATGCTTTTAGAGGCGCTCTAGTGTAAATGGCTGCAGCATCCCTCAGCTTGTCACACTTTCTAAATATTTGAGATATATCAAAAAGGCCAAGCATACTGCAGCAACGTACACAGCTTCTCTAATAAGTACCTGTATACCCCTCAGTATAGTATCGGAGCAGCTCATAAACTCTAATAAATGTATCCACAAAACACTCCTGTGATGTAGGGAAGGGTTATTGTGACGGGTTGGATCACAGAAACCCTGTTGGGGCTGCCAACTGATGTGCCAAGACTACTTCTGCCCCTGCCTTCCTTGCCAGCTTGGGACTCCAGAACCCTACCTGGTTGTGCCAGACATGCTTGCCAGCGACAAACACAGACCCAGGTCTGAACCACGTCCCACTAACTGCAAGCTTAATTAAAAGCAGCTTAAGAAGTGTTCCTGTCTTTAACACTCAGATGCTCAACTCCCAATGGGGTCCAAACCCCAAATAAATCAGTTTTACCTTGTATAAAGCTTATACAGGGTAAACTCATAAATTGTTCGCCCTCTATAATACTGATAGAGATATGCACAGCTGTTTTCTCCCCCCGCTCTCCCAGGTATTAATACATACTCTGGGTTAATTAATAAGTAAAAAGTGATTTTATTAAATACAGAAAGTAGGATTTAAGTGGTTCCAAGTAATAGCAGACAGAAAAAAGTGAATCATCAAGCAAAATAAAACAAAAGACACAAGTCTATGCCTAATACAGTATTAAAACTGAATACACATAAAACCTCACCCTTACAGTTGTTTCATTAAGCTTCCTTTTACAGACTAGTCTCCTTCTTTGTCCAGCAATCTCTCACATCCCCTGTGGTTACTATTCTTTGTTTCAGTTTCTTCCAGGTATCCTTTGGGGGTGGAGAGGCCACCTCTTGAGCCAGATGAAGACAAAATGGAGGGGTCTCCCACGGGCTTAAATAGACTTTCTCTTGTGGGTGGAGACCCCCTCTTCTCTTCTATGCAAAGTCCAGCTCCAAGATGGAGTTTTTGAGTCACATGGGCAAGGCACATGTCCATGCATGACTCAGTTTTTACAGGCAGCAGCCATTGCCCACATGCTATCTTGAATGTCTCCAGGAAGACTTCTTATGTGGATTGGAGCCTTCCAAGATCCATTGTTCATTAAGTGTTTCTTGATTGGGCACTTAATTTGCATATTCCTTTCTCAAGAAGCTGGCCAAATGCCTTACTAAGGCTATTTAAAATCAAACAAGTATACAGCCAATATTCATAACTTCAAATACAATAATGACACATGCATACAAATAGGATGAATATATTCAGTAGATCATAACCTTTACATAGATATGTTACATGACATATTCCAGTTATGTCATAGATACATTCATAAGCATATTTCCATAAAGCCTTATGGGGTAAGCGTTAATAAATGTATCCACAAAACACTCTTGTGATGTAGGGAATGGTTATTATAATACCTGTTTTATAGAGTGTGAATTTAGACACAGAGAAACTAAGTGACTTGCCCTACTGTCGCAGAGCCCGAAATTGAAGCAGGATCTCTTATGTCTCAATCCAGCACTTTGATTCAAGATCATCCTTCCTGCCATCAGCTAGAATACAGAAGTGGAAGTGATTTGAGGGTAGTGCACAGGGCTTGTATTTACATTACAACTGGGACTGTACTGAAGTTGTTTTGGTCAGACTCAGAGTGGTTCCAGTTACAAATATCTAGTGCATTATCTTCCTGTTTGGGTAAACATATGTACAACATATTTCTCATGAAACCCGCAGTGTGAAATCTTTTATGTTCGTCAAGCAATAGTATTTGTAAGAGTTGGCAAGAACATGAGGGAATGCAGTGCCAATTTCTTAAATGATGAACTCTCTGAATCCTGTCTAGACCTCTCTATCCTAATCACTCAGCTGAGCTAATAGCTACTAATACTCACCCAAATGCTCCATATTGCTGCTATTATACTTGACTGTGACTGAACTATTAAATAAGAGCTCAAAAAAAAAATAACCAAGAAGTTACCTAAAACAAATTCCAATTATTACAACCTGCAGTTTGTGCAAACACACACACTTTAGATTGCAAACTCTTCAAGGGATGGACAGTGTGTTCCTATATATATTTGTACAATATCTAGCACACAGGGGCCCTGATCACGGTTAGTGGTTTTTAGTCACTACCACACTATAAACAAATACAGTTAATCACAAAACCTCTTTCATGAGCTCTTTTTCTTCCCATTTGTGCCATCCCCTGACCTTCCACCTCTCCATGTATCATGAGGCATTTATTTGTCCTGTTAAGCCATAAAATTAGGATTTTTGAAATCTTTTCCTGTCAAAGACACTGATTTTATGTCTGTAAAGTTCTTTGAACAAAACACATATACGTTAAAAATAATTAGTTGATATATTACACTAGCAGCTACAGGCTCAACTAGGGTTTGCCAGTGTGAAAGTAGAATGAATTATATTGCTAAAATAGAACGGATTAAAGAAATGCTGTATGTTCCTTTAAGCAGGAATAAGGAATGTTGAAATATAGCTGTCAGGAAGAGAAACATTAAGGTATGAAACAATAGGTCCACTTAAGCTAATGGTGGGACATTAACAGGAGATCGGTAATAGTTAGTAAGGAAATAAAATATGTATGCCTAGCCCGAGGTAAACTTATCAGTTCTGCTTCCTTTTGTTATCTTGTTAAGTTCATGCCCTTTTATCTGTATAAATAAGATAGTTTGAGTCTTGCATGGTGCTCACATTATCTGGGTGTATTAGCAGAGCGCTTTGCTAATAAACAGAGTGGTCTGACAAATTGTGAGTCCTGAGTCTGACAATTTGGAGGTTGCACCGAGATGGCAACTGTCTTCACTGGGGCCTGTGATTCCTGACTGTTTTTGTAGGACGATCGTGGCAGCCGGAAACTGGGCATTTGGCCCGAGCGGTCATCTGCCGGAACGGAAGGGTGCACAACCACAGTGAAGTCTACGTCATCGAACCTGTTGGTTCCCACTCTGTTCTGGTAGGGATCCCGGGATCTGACATCAGGAATCTGGTCAGGTAATTATTTCTGTGTTTTGTCCAGTCTGAGGACTGTCCTGTCTCTGTGTCTATCCGTCCTCCCTGTGGAAGTGTTTGAGTCTGGGCGCTGTCTCCGTCCGGAGATCAGCTGACCAAAGGGTTCCTGTCCCCGTGGTCTGAGTGAGTGAAATCTGCACAATCACAGCCGCATCGCGCCTTGGGTAAAACCCTTGGTATGAAAGCAAGAGCGATTGAGGCAGTAGCCTGTGGGCTCCTTTTGTGTGTTGCACCGGGCATCGCTCTGACGAACCCGAATTTCCTTCTTGTGCGATTGGTGTGTGAAGTCCTCCTGTATTGGTAACCAGATGTCTAAGTCAGGACAGTTCCCTAAAGGAATGCTGGCTCATTTTATGCATTTTAGGAAGGGTCCGGACTCCTGTAAATTTCTGGAAAAATGGTCTAGGCTAACTCAGGGGAATCCCAAAACTCAGTGGCCACTGTTAAGATCTTGGAACAAAGACCGAGTGGACGTCTTAAAAGACAAACTCGGCCAACCTAAAACTAAATTGGCTAAAGGAGAGGTTGATTGTTTCATGCAGTGGTGGGAAGAGGCAAATCGTAGGTGAACAGAATCAAAACTCACCTCTCTCAAAGATTCAAATGATAAGTTAAAAGCTTTATTGGAAACCTCCTCTCCCACCACCAGACCGAGCGCTCCCCTCCGAATCCTGCATACTGGGGGCCAACAAGAGGGTCCCACTTGGAGCTATAAACCCTGGACTCGTACAGAGCTCCATTCAATTGTAAAAGGCTTTCCGAAGCCCCTGGAAAATCCTACCAAATTTGCAGAGGAATTTTTGTTAGTGTGCGACACCTATGAACCCTCTGAGGCAGACCTCCTGCAACTGTGCAAGCTACTTGTAACCCCTAGCGAGCATGAAAAATGGCTCACAGCAGCCAATTGGCCCGTCAGTGAGCGACACTCTACTTTGCCAGACACCGGTCCTGACGCTGAATACCGAAAAAAAAAAAAAAAGTAAAGACCGAGCTAAAAACCTACATGAGGCCATCCCTCGAGTATGGACTCCTAAAACCAACTGGGCAGCCATACATTGCTGTAAACAGCGACAGGGAGAAAGCCCGGGCGACTATCGCACCCGGCTGACTGATGTTTTTCTGCAACATTCTGGTATACAGCAGCCGGGTGAAAATGGACAGGGCGCCCTGGCTCATGCGTTTGTTAATAGCCTCCTACCTGCTATTGGCCGTATGCTAAAGCAAATAAGTGTTGGGTGGGAGACCGAAACCATGGACAAATTGCAAGCAGTGGCAGAGCACTGCCACCTCACTCTAAAAGGAACGGAGGAACAGTCCTCCCAAAAGTTAATGGCCCAGGGCAGGGCAAACAGTACCCGGGATGGGGACGTGGTCGCGGGAGGGGCGGGAGGGGCCGTGGAACTGGATTTTCGGGTTTTTGGGATGTTTTTAATTACTGTAAGCAGCCCGGACATTGGAAGAACGAGTGTCTGCACCAGCCTAATAGCTCTGTAAACAACCAGCTAGACCTCCTGTCGGCACAGCCCGACAGTCCCCAGCCTTACTTTGTCCCACAGCAATGACGGGACGCCGGGGAACCTTAGGAAATTTTAGCTCCTTTACTACTTCTCACTCCCACGGGTGAATGTGTTTTGACTATCTATGATTTTTCTCTCCCTTTCCCGTTGTCCCTAACACAGCAACGATTCTGGTTTCTATCCCACCAGGTGCAACTCATTTTACTGTTGTTGATTTGTGCTCTGCTTTCTTTTCTGTCCCGGTTCACCCTGACTCCCAGTATCTTTTTGCCTTTTCTTACAAGGGGCAACAGTACACATGGACCACGCTCCCACAGGGGTATACTGAAAGCCCATCTTACTTTTCCCAAGCATTAGCCCGAGACCTCGCTGACCTTGTTTTCCCGTCCGGGTCCACACTAGTCCAATATGTAGATGATCTATTCCTCTGTTCCCCTTCGTTGTCTGCCTCAGAAACTGATTCTTTAGTGCTCCTTACTGCCCTAGCAAACAAGGGTCACAAGGCTTCTCGCTCTAAGTTACAGCTCTGTCAAGCCTCTGTCACATACCTTGGCTTTCTCCTCTCCCAGGGTTCCTGTACACTTTCTCCCACCCATATCCAAGCTATGCTTAGCTTTCAAAAGTTTTGGGGCATGGCTGGATTTTGCAGGCAATGGATTCCCCAATAGGCCTCCCTTGCAAAACCTCTCCAGGATCTCACTCGATTCTCTGTGCCTGACCCCATGCCGTGGCCCCCCTGAGGCCGACTCTGCCTTTGTTTCCCTCAAACAGGATTTGGCTTCTGCCCCCACTTTAGGGCTGCCTAACTATTCTAAGCCTTTTACCCTTTCCTGCCATGAACAATCTGGGTGTGCACTTGGAGTTCTCACTCAGATGCACGGAGACAAGAACCGCCCAGTGGCTTATTTCTCTGCCACTTTGGACCCTGTTGCCCAAGGCTTGCCCCCCTGCCTGCGCGCTGTGGCTGCCGCGGTGCGCCTAGTCAAAATGTCTGAATCCCTTGTCCTCCACTCTCCTCTTACCCTCATGGTCCCTCAGTAACCTCACCCTGCTCCAAGACTCTGCCCCAGAAACCGAAAAAGACTCTTGGGTTGCCCAAGGTTGTTCTCTATATCCTGATTCCCTTTGGTGTTCACCTACCGGTGCCTTTGTGGCCCCCTTTTCACTCTACCTGTCTCTGGCCGCCCTGCTACATGGTGTTTCGCATGTCGGAAAGGAGGGGATGGTCTCTGCTGTAACTAAGTCAGGATGGTGGGCCCCCATTTCAGATCTTTTCAGCTCTTTTGCAGCCCGCCACTGTGTCGCCTGTACCACTTGTCAAAGCCACAATATTGGTAAACCTTTAAAAGTGTCTCAGGGGTTCCGGGGCCTACCCCAAGCACCATTCTTGCATTGGCAACTTGATTTTGTACAAATGCCTAAGTGTCAACAATATGAATTTATTTTGGTTATGGTATGTTTATTTTCTGGTTGGATTGAAGCCTTTCCTTGTCGCAAGGCTGACTCACTTCTGTGGCCAAATGTTTGATAAATCATATTATGCCTGCCAAGGGAATTCCTGCCACCCTGTCCAGTGATCAGGGTACACATTTTACTGGACAACTTGTTCAACACTTGGATCGTATATTACATATCACACACCTGTTGCACTGTCCCTACTACCCACAGAGTGCAGGTGCAGTTGAAAGACGAAATGGTGTACTTAAAAATAAGCTTTCTAAAATTTGTGACTCTACAGCAGTGTTTCCCAAACTTGGGACACCGCTTGTGTAGGGAAAGCCCCTGGTGGGCCGGGCCGGTTTGTTTACCTGCCGCGTCCACAGGTTCAGCTGATCGTGGCTCCCACTGGACGCGGTTCACTGCTCCAGGCCAATGGGAGCTGCGGGAAGCGGCGCGGGCTGAGGGATGTACTGTTCGCCACTTTCAGCAGCTCCCATTGGCCTGGAGCAGCGAACCGCGGCCAGTGGGAGCCGCGATCAGCTGGACCTGCGGACGTGGCCAGTAAAGAAACCGGCCCGGCCCGCCAGGGGCTTTCCCTACACAAGCGGCGTCCCAAGTTTGGGAAACACTGCTCTACAGGGTTAAGCTGGCCAGCAGCTTTACCATGGGCCCTTATGGAAATGCGATCCACTCCATCCCAAAGGCATAAATTGAGTCCTTTTGAAATTGTTATGGGATGCCCTATGCAAGCTATTGCTATCATTACTCCAGTCCCAGACTTGAACTTGACTCACAGTACGCTCCTTCAATATTGCAAGGGATTAATGCAAGCCATAAGTCACTTCCATTCACTGGTTCGATCCTGGCCGACGGAACCCACCTCTGACGCTTGCCACAACCTTGAGCCAGGTGATTGGGTCTACGTATGGCACCATCATTGAAAACACACCTTGGAGCCCCGGTGGAAGGGTCCTCATCAGGTACTGCTTACTACCCAGACAGTTGTTAAACTATCTGGCATCGCAGCGTGGATACATGCTTCACAGTGTAAGAAGGCACCACCCCCAGTGAATCAATCATCACCTCAGGACCACGCAGAGTCAATTTTGACTCCAGAAGAAGACGTAGAGGAACAGCCTGCAATACCTTACAATCTACGCTCGCGTAAGGGTTGCCAGAAGCAGACGATGACCTAAAGCAAGGCCCAAAAAGAAGCAGTAGTGAGCCTAGCGCCTGCTGCCTGGTGGACGTAAAACCATGACTGCGGTTCCCTCAGTTGAGGTTGTCAGAACCAGAAGGGCCTTGCCTCCAACATGCGTCTCTGGTGGTGCCTGTTCCTTGGCTGTTGGTGTCTTAAGGTCTGGGGAGTCCACGATGACAATTCTTTTATCCAGCAGCAAGTGTGGATAGCTCAGACCCTTAATATTTCTAATTGCTGGGTATGGAGCCACATCCCAGGCCACTCTCAAACTGGTGTTCCTGTCCTGGCAATCCCACTCAATTCCCCAGACCTCACTGGAGGACCTCGTCCGTTTAACAAAACATGGAACAGCAATGACACCTGGAAAGCGGTAGGAATAAATGTATCTAAATGGATAAGTGTGGTGGAGGGAAAAGGTCATTGGTGTTGGGTGTGTAATGGGACAGGGCTGGATCTGGGGAAAAGACATTGCCTTCAGCATATTGTGGCCAATGGTGTATGGGGATATGAATTTTTTCTCAACCTGGGATCAAACAGAGAAATCAATCTCGTGTTCCCCCTACAGTAACCTTAGTGAAAACAATACAATCTTTCAATGCCATGCAAATAACACCACTCCTCGTAAGGAGAATTACCCTGTGCCCTTTGGGGGAGTTATACACCATGCAAAAAGGCTCCTGAGGTTACAAGCAGTAGTTGAAATAATGGCAAATGAAACCGGAGAAAGTTTAAGAGCCCTGGCCAAAGAAACAGGGGCGATCCGACAGATGGCCCTCCAAAACCGTCATAGAGCATGGCTTGCTCTCATTGGAAAAGAATGTTGTGTGTATATACCAGACAACACCAATGAGGTAATAGATCGCGCTAGCCACTTCGAACAAATTGCATATCTTCCCCATGAAGAGCCGAGTTCTTTATGGAAGTGGCTAAGTAACCTGTTCAATTTCTCTGGCATAGGAAACTGGTTGTTTCAGGGAGCCCTGACTATCTTGTTTGGAATCCTAATGATTTTTGTATTTTTTCAGTTAATCTCCTGTTGCATCCAAAATTGTGTAAGACATGCCACACAGATTGCTGCCCCAAACCAGAGTGCTAATATGATGATTTTAAAAATCACTGATGAACAAAGAGATAAAGAACAATTGATATGTGGAACCCAGTAATTGTTGGTCATTGCGTAGCTTGACCAAAAGGAGGGATTGTGAAAGTAGAATGAATTATATTGTTAAAATAGAATGGATTACCCACATTATCTGGGTGTATTAGCAGAACGCTTTGCTAATAAACAGAGTAGTCTGACAAATTGTGAGTCCTGAGTCTGACTTTGACACCAGGCATCCGGTTTTTGACTGGAATGCCCAGTCAAAAAGGGACCCAAGCAGCTCCAGTCAGCACAGCTGACCAAGCCATTAAATATCTAGTTGGCTGTAGCGGCCAGCTCAGTGTGGCTCCCGGAAGTGGCTGCATGTTCTTTGGCTCCTAGGTACTGGGGCGGCCAGGGGGCTCCATGTGCTCCCCATGTGCTGCCCCAATCACCAGTTCCACAGCTCCAATTGGCCCGGAACTGCAGCCAATGGGAGCTGCGGGGGCAACACCTTTAGGTGGGGGCAGCACATAGAGCTCCCTGGCCACCCCTGTGCCCAGGAGTCAGAGGGACATTCCGTCCACTTCCGGGAGCTGCCTGAGGTAAGCCCCAGTTGCAGCCCACACCCTGAACCCCCTCCCATGCCCCAACCACCTGCCCCAGCCCTGAGCCCTTCCCCCTCCCCCCCGCACTCCAACTCCCTGTCACAGCCCAGTGAAAATGAGCAAGTGAGTGAGGGTGGAGAGAGCAAGTGACAGAGGGAGGGGGGATGGAGTGAGCGGAGGTGGGGCAGGGGTGTTCGGTTTTCTGCAATCAGAAAGTTGGCAACCCTAGGCTCAACCAGAAAGGAGTCCCTTTATGGTAATCACTGAATAAAACACACAACACAAGGAGAATCTCAGCCCCAAAGAGCCCCCACCCTAAAACAAGACGTAACGGGATAAGACAACCAAGAGGAGCAAGGGAGAGCAGGGGTGTCATAACTATAAAGGGAAGGGTGACAGCTCTCCTGTGTACAGTGCTATGGAATCCCTCCTAGCCAGAGACTCCAAATCCTTTTACCTGTAAAGGGTTAAGAAGCTCGGGTAACCTGGCTGACACCTGACCCCAAGGACCAATAAGGGGACAAGATACTTTCAAATCTTGGGGGGGGAAAGGCTTTTGTGTGTGTCCTTTGTTTAAGGGGTTGTTCGCCCTTGGGACTGAGAGGGACCAGACATCAATCCAGGTTCTCCCCATCTTTCTAAACAAGTCTCTCTTATTTCAAAATTGTAAGTAAAAGCCAGGCAAGGCATCTTAGATTTACTTTGTTTTCTCAACTTGTAAATGTACCTTTTACCAGAGTGTTTATTTTGTTTGCTGTACTTTGAACCTAAGACAGAAGAGGGGGGTCCTCTGAGCTCTTTAAGTTTGATTACCCTGTAAAGTTATTTTCCATACTGATTTTACAGAGATGATTTTTACCTTTTTCTTTAATTAAAAGCCTTCTTTTTAAGAACCTGATTGATTTCTCCTTGTTTTAAGATCCAAGGGGGTTTGGATCTGTATTCACCAGGAGTTGGTGAAAGGAAGGAGGGGGGAAGGGTCAATTTCTCCTTATTTAAGATCCAAGGAGTTTGGATCTGTATTCACCAGGGAATTGGTGAAGGTCTCTCAAGGCTACCCAGGAAAGGGAATTAGCTTTGGGATGGTGGCAGCGGACCAGAACTAAGCTGGTAGTTAAGCTTAGAAGTCTTCATGCAGGCCCCTACATTTGTAACCTAAAGTTCAAAGTAGGGATACAGCCTTGACAAGGGGTTTATGGGGTGGGGGCGGTCACTAAAGTAGTTGAATTTTTAGGACAGATTCTCTGTGTGCACAATTTTTAGCCAATCATTAGCCAGCTATCAAATGCACCAGTGGCCTAGCCAGTATCTCACACAGGAGTCAAAAGAAAAACCATTTTGCTCTAGGGGTTTAGTCGAAATATATGGAAGTTTCAGCAATCACACAAAGCAAATATTATTAAATTATTTTTAACATAATGCTTTAAATTAGAGAAATTCTGAGTAGACCATTACATTTTAGATGTATTTTATTGCAATTAATAGTCAGTTAATTTGCTTTAGACAAAAATGAATGCAGACACAATCAATGCAAACCCAACTGTTTGGTTAGCATTTAGTCTAGTGATAAAATGTTTATACTAAATTTGGAAAGAAATATGTTGCTTTCCAAATAGTTTGTGACTGGAAAAACTGAAATACATCTTAAATCATCAAGACGTTTGATCCAGAGTCCATTAAGTCAACGGAAAGACTTCCATTTATTTCAAAGGATTTTGGATTGGGACCAAAGTTGTTTTAAAATTATATTCTTTCCACTGAGTCACTCCCTCCCCCATCCAGGGCTAACAGTAAGAAAAAATATTTCCCTCCAAAGTAACAGGTATGGCTGAATGCACTCAGTGAAGATCTGCTGAGCAAAAACATGCAGAATCACATTTCAGAGTGTTCTCTAACGAAACCCAGTAGGAAGAACTCTTCATAGTCAAGTTAGATACTAATTTAAGGGAAAATTGAGGACCACTGGATACACGGTCTGGAGAAAGACCACCAGATATCTCATCTGTTTGATATTTCACTAGGAGGGTGGTGAAGCACTGGAATGTGTTACCTAGGGAGGTGGTGGAATCTCCATCCTTAGAGGTTTTTAAGACCTGGCTTGACAAAGCCTTGGCTGGGATGATTTAGTTAATGTTGGTCCTGCTTTGAGCAGGGGATTGGACTAGATGGCCTCCCGAGGTCTCTTCCAACCTAATATTCTATGATTCTATGATGTCACTGCTCTACTACTTTTATTGTTGAAGGACTCCGGAGCTTATGCCACACAGTTAACCATGTGACTAAGATATGCCCAGTCACGTGAGCTTCCCTTTCTCATAAGTATTGACTCATAACACAGACTCTCCAGCACTCCATGCAAAAAGGTGTAAAGCTTCTGGAATACAGTTTAACCCTCTCTGGAGGCTTGCAGTAGTTGTGAAGCATTTAACACACACACACACACTTTCCCCAGAGTTTACCTTATTTCCTCTTTTACTTAATCATATCAAGCACAATAGACTATAGATCATATAGAATAAACCCTTATGCATTTCCCTGACTCAGTTACCTCACCACTCCAAGGCATTCTTTGGGCAGTGGTCGGGCTATCCAGAATCCCTGCTTCATTGCAGTTTCTGGGCTGGAATGTGGGGCCTTCTTCCCACTAAGTCAGCTTGCTTACTTTCCCCTTCAGTCTGACCCTTTCCTTCTTCTTCCTCCTGGCTTCCTTTGTTCTGGCTTTGAGTAGCTTTACTGCTCTTCTCTTACCCACCTTCTCTTACCCACCTCCCTTCAGAGGGGTAAAATAAAACTGGTTTTGAAAGTATGCAGCTATTTTTCTAGCAAACTGTGGTGACCAAAGTAGTGTTAGAAGTTAAGTACCTTCCTTTTGTATCTGTTCTAGGCAGACAAGGACACTACCCTGCTAGCCCCAGGTGGATACATATACCGAGAGAGATTAGTGATGCAGCATTTTTTCATAGTGAGATTTCATAACTTCATAATATCAACCAGAACGCATAAATTGTAAGATTATCACAAATCTACTCAAGCCAAAAACACCACCACACGATGAGAATATACTATCCTTTCAAAAAACAAAACGTCCAAATTAAGGCCAAGAGCCCTGGCTGCCTGAGTCATGTGAGGAAATTAAACTCAGCTTTAAAAAAAATAAAAAAACAAACCAAAAAAACCCCTCCCCCCACACAACAACAGTGTTTCTAATTCTCTTGCTTGAAAATGTAAGTCAATGGGGTGATGTCTGCCTGAGTCTGCAGGTAGAGAAAGGACCAGATGGGGGGAAGCTGCTTGGAATATTGTGTCCAATTCTTGTGCCCACAATTCAAGAAGGATGTAGGTAAATTGGAGAGGGTTCAGAGAAGAGCCATGAGAATGATTAAAAGATTAGAACAGAATTCTTCTATACCAGGGCTTAGGTTGGCTGAATTACATTGCACAATGTAATTAAGCCAACCTAAATCTATGGTGTAGACCGGCCCTTAGAAAACATGCCTTATAGTGATAAACTGAAAGAGCCCAAATCTACTTAGCTTAACAAAGAGAAGGTTAAGGAGTGACTTTATTACAAGTATCTACATGGGGAACAAATATTTAATAACGGGCTCTCATCTAGCAGATAAAGGTATAACATGAACCAATGCTTGGAAGTTGAAGCTAGACAAATTCAGACTAAAAATGAGATAAATATTTGAAAGTAATTAACCATTGGAAAAGTTTATCAAGGGTCATGGTGGATTCTTCATCACTGACAATTTTTAAATCGAGATGAGGTGTCTTTTCTAAAATACATGCTCTGTGGGTTATTTTAAGGAAGTTCTATGGCCTGTGTTGTACTGGAGTTTGCATTAGATGATCATAATGGTCCCTTCTGGCTTTGGAATATATGAACCCACACTCAGTGCAGATCAGGCCCCTTACTCTTAGGGAGGAGGGTATGAATCCACCTTTACTAGGGTGGTCCACCCTAGGCCACATATTAAGAAATGTGGTTCTAGGATCTCAGACTATCTTACTCAGGCCTGCAAGAGAGACAAACTTTAGGAATCTTGGGAATTCCAAGTCAAGGTTCTACTTTCCAAAAAGCACACCAAAACAATGCCCCAAAACATTCAAAAGGGTACAATAGCACAGTAAAAGTGATCCAAACTTACCAGTAACCTGCTAGCACCACCTCGAGATTAACCAGAAACTCAGAGACAGCCTCCTCATTAATTTCCTTATGTGAGCGTTGGACAAGTTTGCCTCTAACTTCCTAGTTGTTTATAGCATGGGGATATATTATGCACACTTGCACTAGTGCTGAACCTCTACACAAAGTTTTCACATGAACCTAGATGCTGTTAAGTACAAGGATAATTTCAATACATTTTGTGCAGAGAGCTTACAGTCTAAGAAGAAAGGTTAAAAATCAATATATTTGCAGAAGTTGATTAATCAAGGTAAAAATGTTTTTAAGGACCCTCAAGAATGCTCCTAGTAATTTTCAGGAAACTCACATTTGATAACGTAACAAGAGTTGCGCAAAGTTTTTTGTCACAACACAGCAAACTGGGTGAAGCTTTTTACTTATATGATGGAAGCCGCTAGAAACTCTAGTCAATGAGCAGATCTGCCCCAATTTACATGAGACAGGATGCAACAGGTAGCCAAAACAGACAAATGGTGTAGGAGTGGATTGGGAGGAAGTAGCAAGAAAGTGAGAGAGGTTAGCAAGTGTCACAGCTCATTGTTTGCCTAACCAGTGCCAGAAGGGGAACCAGGGCCCGCTTTAGCAGGTGCGGGGCCCCACGCCGGGATGCGAATTGTCTCGCGTCCCCCCGCCCCAACTCCGCCCCAGCCCTGCCCCGACTCCGCCCCTCCCTGTCCCATTGGACCCTCCCCAAATCCCCGCCCTGGCCCCGCCCCCAGCCCCGCCCCCTCACTGCCCCATTGGATCCCTCCCCAAATCCCCGCCCTGGCCCCACGTCTTCCCCAAGCACGCCACATTCCTCCTCCTCACCCCTCCCTCCCAGGCTTGCGCTGATCAGCTGTATGGCGGCGCAAGCGCTGGAGGGAGGGGGGAGAAGCAGGACGCAGCTTTTTTTTTTTTTTTTTTTCCCGCTCCTCCGGCAGCCCCGGACATTGCGGGGCCATCTTAGGCACGGGGCCCCATTCTGGGGAATCAGCTTAAAGCCGGCCCTGAGGGGAACCAGTACCCAAGGGGAGACTAGCACTGCTTCCACTAAACTTCCCTGTTCTCTCTAGAGGTTGCAGTTCTTTCCTTCCTCTAATATACATTATGTTAGCTTTGTTTGGGAGGGGGAGCAGAGGCCTTTCTCTCAATAAGTCTTTTAGGGGAAGCTGGCTGGCTCTTACCTCTCCTCTAGGGTAGCTACCTTACCTGCTTCATTGGAAAAGCCCTGCAAATATCCATGTTTGTGGTTGGATGCAGATCCAAATTTTATATCCATGAAGAGATCTATTCATTGGTCTCAAGTCTTTTATAAGGGGATAGGTACAGGCAAAGACAGACTCATTCTACATTTATTTCCCTGCTTCCAAGGAGCAGGCAAAAATACATGTTTCCTCCTCCAGACAAGTCCTGCAGCAGAAGAACTGTTGTATTAATTTCAATGGAATAAGTGGGCCCAGCGAGTTAAAGGTGTTAATGTGACCCTGTCACTGTACAGTACTGTATGACACTAACATTTTTAAAACAAGGTTTGGTATACAGAGACCTCAGCCTACGTAGTACTATGGCAACACCCTGGTAAAAGAAATTTTACACTTTTATTAAAGATAGAGAAAAGGAAAAGAAATAGTTAAACACATAGGCGCCGACTTCATAGTTGTTCCAGGGCTGGAGCATCCATGGGGAAAAATTGGTGGGTGCTGATCACCCATCATCAGCCCCCCTATCAATTCCCCCCACCCCCTCAGCACCTCCTGCCTGCCAGCGAGCCCCGCAGATAAGCCCCTTCCCCTCCCTCCCCATATCTTCCGTCCACTGCAAACAGCTATTTTGTGGTGTGCAGGAGGCTGCGGGAGGAAGGGTGGAGGAGCAAGGATGTGGCACACTTGGGGGAGGGGGCAGAACTGGGTGGGAAGAGGCGGGGTGGGGGTTGAGCACCCCCTGGCACTTTGAAAAGTCGGCGCCTGTGGTTAAACACATTGTAAATGTCAACTATTAAATGAGGTTTTCATTTTAACAATATTTTGTTCCCTGTCCATTGAGCTGAGACATTTTAGAAGGAAAGCATGCCTATTTTAATTTTTTTTTAGATGGTATAAAAGACATTATTTGTAGTTTTTGATGAAAACAGTTGAGATAGTCTGGAGCTGAAAAAGCTTGATTCTATTTTCTAAATGGGGGGGGGCAAGACACACACAAGAGGGGAGAGTAAAGAACAGCAAAAAGATAGAAAACGCAGCTTTTGTCTCTGATGTTGACTTACTTGCAATCTCCCTGTTGGAAAATACACAAATATGGCAGAGTTATTTTAGTCATTCCCAACCCAGACCTGGCAGTCTTGTACTAGCACTGGGCTGTTTAGGGCATTGTTTTTAGCTGCCTCTTTGATCACAGGCTCACAGTAGTGTTGCAAAATACAGCCCGCCAAGACTATGCCACACTTTTCTTGGTCAGAATGTAAAAGGGGAGGGATAGGAAAGAAAAAAAGGTGGGGAAGGAAAAGGACACATGAGGGGAGAGTCAACATCTCACATTCCAGGTGGTATTTGGATTTAGCCAAAGTCAGTGGAGGGCGTGATAAGATATCATCTGGGTTTCTCTCTAGCCCAGTCAGGTCATCTTTCAGGATTAGGACAAAGGTTAATCAGTAGGATCCTGGGATCCAGGAGACCATGATGGTAAAGCTCATTTCTTCCTATTCACCTGTCTCCCAGACAGTGTGACAACCAGGGTCCAGATACCTCAAGGGAGAGAAAAGAAAAGCTTAACCCTCCAAATAAGCAGTTAAACCAGCTGATTGCTAATTATATCATTTTATTACAAAAATCTATCAAGTAAGGTCTTTTATGAAAGCTTCTGAACTGGATGGTCATTATAAGATTAATTCAAAACCTGGTCTGCATATGTTTATAGAAAAACTGTGCTCAAACTTCAGCTCCACTTCATGGCACAGGAGAAGTAAGACAGGGAGGGTCACCTCCCAAGCCAGTTGTTTACGCAAAACTAATGTCCTACTTGAAAGCTTCTGAACTGGATGGTCATTATAAGATTAATTCAAAACCTGGTCTGCATATGTTTATAGAAAAACTGTGCTCAAACTTCAGCTCCACTTCATGGCACAGGAGAAGTAAGACAGGGAGGGTCACCTCCCAAGCCAGTTGTTTACGCAAAACTAATGTCCTACTCATCTATTGTCCAGCCCAGGAAGAGACAAGGCTGGACCATTAAAGTTAATGGAAAGACATTGAGGAAATTCCCAGTTCTCTCATTTGAATATCTACAGTGACTGAAGGAAGGAAAAACAAAAACAAAAACCCAGAACACATACCTGCAAACTCTTTTAAATCAGAATAGGTTTGAAGTGAAATCCATCCAGAAACTGAGGGACAGCATCTAAGCAGGAAGCTGTCAGAACAGTGAATCCTCGCTCCAGTTTGAACAGTTTCCCAGTGTACCCCCAAGCCAATAGGTATCTTGTATTAGAAAAGGGATTTTATACAATATAGAAGTGCAAAGTCTGAAATTGTCTCTATGTTTATTTGATGTAACTTGCATGTATTTGCTCCCCATTAATATTTAATCTTTGAATCTGTTTCTTTTATAAAATAAACCTTGGGTTTTTTTATACCCGAAGCAGGTATTTATTGTGCAAACTGTGTGGAGTATGTGTGTCACAGTGGGCTGATAAATCGGGGGTTGGTTTCACACCTTTGGGGGTGATGAACCAGAAGGGAAAAATCCAAGAATCTGGAAGTTAAAAACTCTGGAAGGACGGACATGGGTGGCAGGTAAAGGCCCCCTTTTGGGGGGCTAGACTCCAGCTCCACCCCTTCTGCCCGTGCTCCTTCCCCCCACCCCCCCCCCAACGGATGGAGCAATGAGCCCTCACCCCCCTTGGATCCCCAGGCTGGTCAGAGGCCCTCCTCTCCCACACCTGCCCAGAGAAGCCCTTGTCCCGCCCCCCAACCCACACGAAGGAGCCCCGGTCCAGCTGCAGCCGTGCCTACCCTCCCCAGATGCCAAGCTGCCTGGGAAAAGCCACAGTGTCTCTGAGCTTTTCATATGCTCCATGCAGGTTCCTGGGAGGCTGAGGAGTCGGTATTTTCTACTCTTTTTCCTGGGATCATCAGTAGTCTCTCTGGAGTCCAGGGAGATTACTGATGAACCCAGGAAGCTGGGTAGCACATACTGCCTCCTCAGCCACCCTAGAACCTGCATGGGGCATAATAAAAGAAAAACCTCCCCCGCCAAACCTGCAACCATGTGTCTGGCGGCAGCATCAGGGGAGGCAGAGCCTTCCCTGGCCTATTCTACCTGCTGCCTATGAGGATAGATTTGGGGAGACTTAAGAGTGGAAGTGCTGTTGGTGTCACCCTGCAAGGCGTAACTAGGCTAGTGGTGAGACCTTGTACTTGCAGGCAGGCTTGTGTGTCAGGGATCTGAGCCACAACAGCAAGGCACCCCCATGGTTACAGGGCAGGCAGTGACAGAACTCTTGACTGGTGTCGGTGATCCCCAAAACGTCACAGCCAGTAATTGGGTTTTTTTCCCCAAAAAAGACTTTTTGATGACCCTAAGAGGCAGTGAGGAGTGGAACAGCCCATCCCCTAGTGATTTTGTCCATTATTTAAGCTTAATTTCTGACACAGCCATTAAGAGTAATGTGGGACCAAAAATTGTTTACCAGGCATGATCTTAATGCAGTCCTTGAATTATGTCATTAGGCCTTTGTCTCCATTTTTCATCTCTGACCCCATAAATAGTTGATCTAGGATATTATGACATTCACTGATCTTTCACTCACTTTTCACAATGGAGCTTACAATTTGGGCCTATAAAATGTATCCTATCAACAAACTGGTGCCTATGAGACATTTTATTTATGGAACTGAGATCCCCCCACATTATACCATCTGTCACCTTGAGAAATCCTTACAAAGGACAAGGGTATAAGCAGGGCCGGCTCTAGGATTTTTGACGCCCAAAGCAAAAATAATTTTGGCCGCCCCCCCCACCCCGTTTTTTAATTACCCCCACCCCTGGCCCCACCTCAACTCCGCCCCTTCCCCAAATCCCCAGCCCGGCCTCCTCCCCCCAGGCTCTCAAGCCTGGGAGGGAGGGGGGGAGCAGCGGCGCGTGAAACAAGTGTTTCGCGCGCCGCGGCCGCTCGGGATCTCCCCCTCCCTCTCAGGTTTGAGAGCCTGGGAGGGAGGGGGAGACTCCGAGTGGCCGCGGTGTGGGCGCCGCTTCTCCCCCTCCCTCCCAGGCTCTCAAGCCTGGGAGGGAGGGCGAGTAGCGGCGCGCGAGCGGCAGCGGAGGTGAGCTAGGGCGGCCGGGGCACATTTTTAGGGGTGGCATTCTGGCGCCGGCCATGCCGCCCCTAAAAATGTGCCGCCCCAAGCACCAGCTTGTTTTGCTGGTGCCTAGAGCCGGCCCTGGGTATAAGCAAAGGAAGGACCAGGTAAAGGCTTCTTGGTCTTGTTCCTTCAAAATTGGGGACAGGAAGTTTGTCATCATTCCATCATTAATATTCCCTGGGATGTACTGGAAAGTGTACCTCTGCCACCCTTCTTCCCCTCAACAGACAAAAGATGAGAGAAGAAAAAAGGCCCTAAGATTTTCATGCTGAGATGAAAGATGAGCCAGCAGTCCCCCAAAAGCATTGGGTAGAGAGAACCATGGCTTGTTACAGGGAAATTGCACAGAGAGGTTGATTTGGGAGGGTTTACTTAGATATCTAATGGAAAGTTGATTGAAACAGAGATGCCATAGCATCAATATTTAATGGGCTTCATTCTGAAGTCAAACTGGTCTTACACTGACTGAACTGGTGTTAATCCTGCTCTATAGTGCTGTAGGTGAGATCATAGTTAGGCCTAGTGCTTCAAGCAAGCATTTAAGACCAGTTGAGCATGCAAGAATAAATTCAAGTGACATCCAAAATATCAGTTATGCAACAGCAAAACAGAAACAGTTAACAAGCCCACTGAAGCAATAATAATTCAGAATGTAACATTTCTTCCTTTTCTTTAGGCTGTCAGCTTGTGCAGTATACAATACTAACTGTCCATTCACTTCATTTTTTCAGTCTGATTATATGGTTTCACATGCCGGGACTATTTTGTGTAAAAAAGGCCTTAGAAAAAGATTATCTTGTTTTTAGCCTCTTTAAATAATTGAGGAGACAGCTTTGAGATCGTTTAACCCCAATCTTATCAGATAAATATGTGGGTTCTAGTGGGCCTTCAGAAAGGTTTTTTTCTTACCCTACTGTTACTAACCCAGACCTCCAGACTCCTTGAAAAAGCCATTACTTCATTATACTCCTCAGTGACAGTAATTTTTAGTGGTTCTGTTACTCCTTTCAGTCCCTATTTCTCTGTACATCTTGTTACAGAAGTTGAAGTCTCAACAAATAAGTTAAAACATTCACATTACAGTCAACGTTTAGCATGGAACATTTATAGCCGTTAAACTACACCAACCCTGTGCCCTGCAATCAGATTAGGAATTCTGGAAAATAGACCTGATTATTAACATCTTGACAGGAAAAACATTTGCCCACAGGCTCCAGTCAGTGGCCTTATCAGTTTCCAATTAACACTAAATCAGACAGGGTCCCCCATGAGCTATAACTTTACTCGGCTTTCATTCTTAGCACATGTTTATTTAAAAACTAATCTCCCCCTTGCAAGGCAGGGAGCACTCCTTGTACTGCTACCTATCTAGGCCTTAGCCTCTCTCCTCTTGGGTAAATTTTGCCTGGCCCCTGACCTTGCTTCAATATGTCCTCCCTTTAATTTCCTTTGTTACACTGTTCCTCTCCCCCTCCCCCCGAGAGACTTGTACCTAAGCCTTGCTCAAAATTGAAAATTGCCAGCCACCCAAGATGAACCTTGGACCCCTGACTCAGGAGCATAATAGCAGTGCTTACCGAATATGACTGGAGTGGGAGTGAGCAATAACTAATGTTGCTATAATTTCTAGCAGTTTCCAGAAAAAAATAAATTAAAGCTCTGCTAATGTTTGGTTAAGTGCCAATTTTGGACACTTAATTACTGTCCATGACAGAGTCCATAAAGGGGGTCACACCCTAGGGTGAGCTCAGAGAGATTGTGCCTCAGACACTACAATAGTGAGTGGCCCTTTCACAAAGAAATTCCATGCATGCATTCTACTCCTTTTGTACACCTGCATAATGGCCCTTTGAGCCTGACTCGATGACACCCTTATACAAGAGGGGATTCTATCCTCAGAAGCAAGGACTCTAAAAAGAGACTTGGGGCTCATGGTGGATGATCAGCTGAACATGAGCTCGCAGGGCAATGTTGTGGCCAAAAGGGTGAATGTGACCGTTGGATACATTAACAGGGGAATCTAGATTAGGAGCAGGGAAGTTATATTACCTCTTTATTTAGCACTAGTGGAATGCTGTGTCCAGTTCTGGTGTCCACAGCTCTTCAACTGAAGACGAGCAAGTGCTCTGTTAAATTCTCCTGGTCTGTGGATGATATTCTGAAAACTATGTAGTGACATCTGGAATATAAGGGAGAAAAAACCCCCTCTTATTTAAAAATAAATAAATAAACAAACAATGTAATGCTTCTTGAGTGTCTTAGGCTTTGTCTACACTGCCCTTTCAGTGGTAAAACTTGTTGTTTAGGTGTATGAAACGCCCCCTGCCCCTCCCTCCGAAAGACAAAAGTTTTACCGAAACTAGCACTGGTGTGAACAGCGCTTCCTAGGCAGGAGAGCTCTCCTGCTGACAAAGCTACCACCTCTCCTTGCAGGAGGATTTTTTTAATTATTTTTTTTTAGGTCAATGGGAGAGCTCTGTCCTGCCGACATAGATTGGCTACATTGTGCCTAGGTGCCGACTCTGTGGGTGCTCCAGGGCTCAAACACCCACTGGGGGAAAAAAAAAAAAAAAGAGTGGGTGCTCAGCACCCAGGAGCCAGAGCTTGAATGTGGAATGTGATGAGTTCTGTGCTACTAACAACTTCTGCCCTTATGGGGAAGGGAGTTTGTTTATAAATTGAGGCAGGGTGATTAAGATAACAAAAGGCTTGTCATTAAATTAAATTAAGGATCTTTAAATGATCCTGAAAGCATTCTCTGGCACTCCAGTTAAAAGACAGGAAATAAAGGGTAGAACAGTGGTCTCCAACCTTTTTATGTCCAAGATCACTTTTTGAATTTAAAGTCAACCCAGGATCTACTCTGCCCCTTCCCCAAGGCCTTGCCCCGCTCACTCTATTCCCCCCTCCCTCCATCGCTCCCTCTCCCCCACTTTCACTGGGTTGGGGCTGAGGGGTTTGGAATGTGGGAGGGGGCTCTGGGCTGAGCTTGGGGCAGGGGTGCAGGAGTGAGAGGTGCAAGCTCTGGGAGTGAGTTTGGGTGCAGGGGTCATATGGTCATATTGTACCTAATCTTATAGAATCCACTGGATATTTCATGAATTTTACTTGCAATTAGTGTCATTTGTGGTTTATAGATCCAAAATCCTTCGGGGATTGTCACAAATCAGTGTAACATTCTCAACTGTGGGATGTGCATTGGCTGAGCCTGGGGCAGGTGGTTGGGGTGCAGGAGTGAGGGGTGCAAGCTCTGGGAGGGAGTTTGGTGGAGGAGGGGGCTCTAGGCTGGAGCAGAGGTTTGGGGTGTGAGGTGTAGGCTTTGGCCGGGAGGCACTTACGACAGGCGGCTCCCGGCTGGCAGCACAGCAGGGCTCAGGCAGGCTGCCTGCTTGCCTGCCATGGCTCCACGATGCTCCCAGAAGTGGCTGGCCACTGGCACATCTCTGCAACCCCTGTGGGGGAAGGGGGCAGCAGATTTGCTTGCACTGCCCGCGCAGGCAAGCGCAGTCCCTGCAGCTCCCATTGGCCGGTTCCTGGTGCTGGGGGCAGGGGCAGCATGCAGAGCTGCCACCTCTCCCCCCCCCACACACGCCCACCCAGGGGCTGCAAAGCCGTGCCAGCAGCCAGCTGCTTCTGGGAGCGGTGTGGGACCAGTAAAGATACCAATTATACACATTCAATAACTAGAATATGAAAGAAGTGTATAGATACACTGAAAATAGCCTCCCCCCAAAACTGGCAGTGCCCTCCCCCCCCCAAAAAAAACCAAAACAAAACATGTACACCTACCTCTTCAAAAACACCCACTGGCAAAAACAAAAGTCAGCGCCTATGACACTGCGCATCTTTTAGTGGCACGGCTGTAGCGGCACGGCTTTGTCGCTAAAAGGTGCGTAATGTAGACATAGGCTTAGAGATGTTTAATGAAGGGCTGACATTAATAACTGATGAAAATATGTAGACTGATGCTAGCTTTGATTACATAACACAATTTGGGGGCTGAAATTTACTGCTAATTTAGACCCTGATCACACAATTCTCTGTTTGTGGGCATCCCTCTGCATAATTGAAGTTATGACCATTTCTGGCAAGATTTGGGCCTTAGGTGAAGTAGTCACCTCTACAGTATAGATTTTAGATGATCAAAAGAGTGATCATCCTCTGAATTTCACTGTGAGCCAATGCACCTTTGTGTCGAGATTCAGGGGGAGTATATGGAACCATGACAAAATGATGGGAAAAGCAAATATGAAGAATTTACCCAACAAAGTAATCCCTTCAGCAGAATGGCACTAGCAGCTCAGTGGAAATAGTCCCACATTTTAGGATCTGTGCTGAGTCTATTACAGTTGTGGCATTTGTTCATATTTCATGACTAGTTGTGGCACCAGAAGTCACTTTTGGAATTAGTGATTTGAAGCTGCATTAGCTCATGGTGCTATTACCACATTATCTAATAACAGAATATTTTACTTGTTCTAACCATATATGTCTCACGAGTTTTTATCAAGCATGCAGAATTAGTACATAAACACAGAAAATAATATAGCTAAGGCATAACTTATGTCCTTTACTATTTTTACTTCCATAGTAGTAAAACAAATGCATTTGCTATGAGAGGTGTTTTACTCAAACAAACACATCACACATGACACTTCTGGTAATGTTTTTCAGAAAGGAAATGTTTCTTTTCTAATGCACTGCTATACTGATTATGACTAATTTCACAGATAAGAAATCCTTGTGTCAGTGTTTTCAGAAACTACAAAGTTGATATATACTAGTCAGTATATTAAGAGACAGCCGAGCTTTGACGTGAATATGCATGTGCATGAAGTGCATCTACCCATTTTTTGCGGCATGCTGCATGCACATGCAATCAAGGACAATATATTGAGATGCAAATGCTTAGTTAGCAACCTATGCACATTATCCCCTTTTGCTTTCCGAGTCAAAATAAGTGGTCCACACACACCTCAACCTTTTTTTTTTTTTTTTAAAGGTTCTAGTGGTAAAATAATTTTTATCTTATGTTATTTTTCACTTGACATTAAGTTTTAGTTACATAGCTTTAGAATTTGTAGAAAGAAGTTACAGTCTAAAGCTGAGTCTGCTACAGGACAAAGAAACTAGGTTTAAGTGTTTATATAGTCAGTATCTTCCAGCACTGAAAATGTTGCCTGCAGCTCTTATCTCAGCAAGACAAGTAATTATTTTTCAGCTTTAATATATTGAGCATGATAGCATCCATTTGCAATGGTTCATTGTCTTTCATTTTGTTTTTTGGCAGGTTCAATGAAGCTGGAATGGCTCATCGAAGAGGGCTGGTCTGATATACTGTATGCAACAACTCTGCTGCAAATGCCTTAAACAGAATCTGTAAGTAGCTGGCATTGCCAGACTACATTATATCCTAGACAGTGTCTCTCTTTTTTCTTTCTTTTTTTTTATACATAATGTTTATATGCCTATACTCAGTATTACCAAACAATGACTGAAACTTAAAACTAAAGTCTGTTTTTACAGTGTAGTTTAGAATGGTTACAAATGCAATATAACAAATACACACTAAAAAGTGTCCTGGCGTACACATCCTGGTATAACTGGTGGGATTTTGTGTGATTGTATGTGTCATCTGGAACAGGAAAGATTTTAGAAGAAATGATTGTTGGCAACCTGCAAGTGATCAAAGAATACTTCAGAAGAAAGTCTTTATTTCAGATAACAATTGGTTATAACCACATATTATCTGATACTGCAGAGCAATGTACCAAAATGTTTTGAGACATCTCAAAAGAATGGAGTTACATACTGGATTTCTGACAGGGTTTCATCCACTGAAATGCAGAACATTCCTTTTGAAGACTGATTCTCTTAAGACAAGGTTGAGTAAAGAGCGTGGGAAGATGGATGCAAATGTGTGGGTGTCGCAGAACTAAGCAGCCAAAGTGGTAGGCTACTTCCAGCATTCGTTTATAAAAACAAAAGTCTATCTATAGGATAAACACATGCTTGTCAAATGGTGGTAAATGTAATTTATAGCCCAGTACCTTTCATCTGTGTTAGTAACTACCAAATGCTTTTAATAATCTAATCTGCTTTCTGTATACTCTGGTGAATATCTTCCAAGCCATTTTCTACTTCCTCACACAATTCCAGGATGTTTAATTCTATTATATGTAATTATGTGATGCAAGTGCAGATAATTGTCCAGGTTCTTTTATTAAAATGATCCTGGAGGTAACTGCAATTTATTCAACTCACTGTAATGGCCCACTTTTACAAAATATGGTATTGCTCTCTTAAACAAGTTATCCTGTAACAGCTGTTTAGTTTCCATTGCTGGCACACTTACCCAATAAAGCTTACACTAATGAAGCAGCTACTGTTTCTAGCCTCAGACAATTTAGGAGAGTCTGCATTTTTCCTCCTTCTATCTAATGCTCTTATCCCTAGCCCCTGATGGTTTAGTATCCCTGAAACTAGTAACAGACCTCTTTGCCCATTCATTGCATGAGCTGATTTACTGAAGAGATAGCCCTTATCTTTATATTGCAATTTCAAATTCCCTTATTAGTTTTAGGAAGAAATTTGATCTTTGCTGATTTGACCTGAAAGGTTCTAGACACTGCCATATGAACAATGTAACAAATGTGTAGCATCTATTAGCAATTCCTAGTGATGACCTTTAGATTCTTTCATCTTTCCTTTAGAAAAGGTTCAAAGATTGAGGCAATTGACTAACAACGCATACAACAGGAAAATGGAATTCACCAGTGTACCTGGAAGCAGAAATTGGCCTGTAAACATGTAGTATACACTCAACAAGAATAGCTTATATTGCAGGCAGTTCCAGTGTAAGTACTGTTTTGCTTGCTTGTCCACTGTTACCTTATGCTTATTAAACATAGTCACCAAGGAGGAAAACTTTTCCCCCTTGGTGACTTCAGTGCACAATTCGGTGCAGACAACAACTCATGCCCAGATTGCCTAGGACATTTTGGCATTGGCAAGATGAGAGAGAATGGCCAATAACTTATTGAATTCTGCGCCCAAAACCAAATGTGCATTAGCAAGTCATATTTTACAGGAAAGGATCGCCACAAAGTGTCATGGCGAGATCCATGATCAGGCCACTGGCACCAATTAGGCATGGTCTACACTACGAGTTTAGGTCGACTTTAGCTGCGTTAAATCGAATTAAGCCTGGACACATTCACACGACGAAGCCCTTTCTTTCGACTTAAAGGTCCCTTTAAACCGGTTTCTTTACTCCACCTCCGACGAGGGGATTAGCGATAAAATCGGCCTTAGGGGGTCGGAATTGGGGTAGTGTGGACGGAATTCGACGTTATTGGCCTCCGGGAGCTATCCCACAGTGCTTCATTGTGACCGCTCTGGACAGCACTCTCAACTCAGATGCACTGGCCAGGTAGACAGGAAAAGCCCCGCAAACGTTTGAATTTCATTTCCTGTTTGCTCAGCGTGGAGAGCACAGGTGACCACGCAGAGCTCATCAGCACAGGTAACCGTGATGGAGTCCCAGGATCGCAAAAGAGCTCCATCATGGACCGAACGGGAGGTACGGGATCTGCTCGCCATATGGGGAGACTAATCACTGCTGGCTGAATTCTGAAGCAGTAAATGAAATGGCAAAATATTAGAAAAGGTCTCCAAGGCCATGAAGGACAGAGGCCATAACAGGGATGCACAGCAGTGCCGCGTGAAAATTAAGGAGCTAAGGCAAGCCTACCACAAAGCCAGAGAAGCAAACGGAAGGTCCGGGGCAGAGCCGCAAACATGCCGCTTCTACGCGGAGCTGCATGCCATTCTAGGGGGGTGCAGCCACCACTACTCCAACCGTGTGCTATGACTCCTTCACTGGAGAAACACACAGGGAAGCGGGTTCGGGGTACGAGGAAGATGAGGATGGAGAAAATGTAGATAGCTCACAGCCACAAGGAAGCGGAGAAACTGGTTTCCCCAACAGCCAGGATATGTTTATCACCCTGGACCTGGAACCAGTAACCCCCGAACTCACCCAAGGCGTGCTCCCAGACCCTGAGGGCACACAGGGGACCTCTGGTGAGTGTACCTTTGTAAATATTACACATGGTTTAAAAGCAAGCGTGTTTAATGATTAATGATTAATTTGCCCTGGCAATCGCAGCCAGTACAGCTTCTGGAAAAGTCTGTTAACGTGTATGGGGATGGAGTGGAAATCCTCCAGGGACATCTCCAGAAAACTCTCCTGGATGTACTCCCAAAGCCTTTGCAAAAGGTTTCTGGGGAGGGCTGCCTTATCCCGTCCGCCATGGTAGGACACTTTACCACGCCAGGCCAGTAGCACGTAGTCTGGAATCATTGCATAACAAAGCATGGCAGCGTATGGTCCCGGTGTTTGCTGGCATGCAGACAACATCCATTCCTTATCGCTCTTTGTTATCCTCAGGAGAGTGATATCATTCACGGTCACCTGGTTGAGATGGGGTGATTTTATTAAGGGGACATTCAGAGGTGCCCGTTCCTGCTCTGCTGAACAGAAATATTCCCCGCCGTTAGCCACGCGGTGGGGGGGAGGAGTGAAGTGATCATCCCAGAGAATTGGGTGTGTGGCGGAGGGGACTTAGTTGGGTTTGTGCTGCATGTTAACCCTGAAACCGCAGCCCCTCCTTTTACATTGCAAACCCATTTTAAATGGCCAACCCAATGGGTGCTTGGTATGGGAAATGAGAGCACTACTGTTTGAAACCATTCCCACATGTTAAGAAGGTTAAAAAAGCCAAAAGACTGTGTCTTACCATGGCTGCCTGCAAGCTGAAATCTGTGGCCTGGCACTGCGTGAGTGATCTCTCACACCAAACCGGCAGGCCATCAATATAAGAGGAAAAATGTGACCTTGTAACGAAAGCACATGTGCTGTGTAATGTGAACAGCAAAATTTAACGTGAAAGAGTGTACCCATTGTTCTCTAAAATGTGTCTTTTTTAACCACCTCTCCCTTCTCCTCCACCAGCTGCAAATGTTTCTCCTTCACAGAGGCTAGTGAAGATTAGAAAGAGAAAATGTAGGACGCGTGATGACATGTTTACAGAGCTACAGATGTCCTCCCACGCTGACAGAGCAAAGCAGAATGCGTGGAGGCAGTCAATGACTGATTACAGAAAAGCACAATATGAACGAGAGGAGAGGTGGCGTGCTGAATCGCGGGCTGAAAATGATAGGTGGCCTCAGCTTGCAGACAGAAGGCAAGAGTCGATGCTCCGGCTGCTGGAGCATCAAACTGATATGCTCCAGCGTATGGTTGAGCTGCAGGAAAGGCAGCAGGAGCAGAGACCGCCGCTACAGCCCCTGTGTAACCAACAGCCCTCCTCCCCAAGTTCCATAGCCTCCTCACCCAGACGCCCAAGAACACGGTGGGGGGGCCTCCGGCCACCCAGTCACTCCACCCCAGATGATTGCCCTAGCATCAGAAGGCTGGCCTTCAATAAGAGTTAAAGTTTTAAACTGCAGTGTGTCCTTTTCCTTCCCTCCTCCCCCACCCATCCGGGGCTACCTTTGCAATTATCCCCCTAGTTGTGTGCTGAATTAATAAAGAATGCATGAATGTGAAGTAACAATGACTTTATTGCCTCTGCAAGCGGTGCTCGAAGAGGAAAGGGGAGGGTGGGGTGGTTGACTTACAGGGAAGTAGAGTGAACCGGGTGGGGGGGGGGGGGGCGGAGGGTTCATCAAGGAGAAACAAACAGAAGTTTCACACCGTAGCCTGGCCAGTCACAAAACTCGTTTTCAAAGCTTCTGTGATGCGCACCGCGCCATGCTGTGCTCCTCTAACCGCCCTGGTGTCTGGCTGCGCGTAATCAGCGGCCAGACGATTTGCCTCAACCTCCCACCCCGCCATAAATGTCTCCCCCTTACTCTCACAGATATTGTGGAGCGCACAGCAAGCAGCAATAACAATGGGGATATTCTTTTCGCTAAGGTCTGAGCGAGTCAGTAAGCTGCGCCAGCGCACTTTTAAACGTCCAAATGCACATTCCACCACCATTCGGCACTTGCTCAGCCTGTAGTTGAACAGGTCCTGACTCCTGTCCAGGCTGCCTGTGTACGGCTTCATGAGCCATGGCATTAAGGGGTAGGCTGGGTCCCCAAGGATCACGATAGGCATTTCAACATCCCCAACGGTTATTTTCTGGTCCAGGAAGAAAGTCCCTTCCTCCAGCTTTCGAAACAGACCAGAGTGCCTGAAGACGCGAGCATCATGTACCTTTCCCGGCCATCCCACGTTGATGTTGGTGAAATGACCCTTGTGATCCACCAGGGCTTGCAGCAGCATTGAAAAGTACCCCTTACGGTTTGCTTGGTGCTCCGGTGACAAGATAGGGATATGGGTTCCGTCTATCGCCCCACCACAGTTTGGGAATCCCATTGCAGCAAAGCCATCCACTATGGCCTGCACGTTTCCCAGAGTCACTACCCTTGATATCACCAGGTCTTTCATTGCCCTGGCAACTTGGATCACAGCAGCCCCCACAGTAGATTTGCCCACTCCAAATTGATTCCCGACTGACCGGTAGCTGTCTGGCGTTGCAAGCTTCCACAGGGCTATCGCCACTCGCTTCTCAACTGTGAGGGCTGCTCTCATCCTGGTATTCTGGCGCTTCAGGGCAGGGGAAAGCAAGTCACAAAGTTCCATGAAAGTGCCCTTACGCATGCAAAAGTTTCGCAGCCACTGAGAATCGTCCCACACCTGCAGCACGATGCAGTCCCACCAGTCTGTGCTTGTTTCCCGGGCCAAGAATCGGCGTTCCACGGCATGAACCTGCCCCAGTAACACCATGATTTCCACATTGCTGGGGCCTGTGCCTTGTGAGAGGTCTATGTCCATGTCAATTTCCTCATCACTCTCGTTGCCGCGCTGCAATCGCCTCCTCGGCTGGTCCTGGTTTTGCTTTGGCATGTTCTGGCTCTGCATATACTCCAGGACAATGCGCGTGCTGTTTATAGTGCTCATAATTGCCGCGGTGATCTGAGCGGGCTCCATGATCCCAGTCCTAGCTATGGCGTCTGGTCTGAAAAAAGGCGCAAAACTAGTATCTGACGGACCAGGGGAGGGAGGGAGGGAGGGGCAAGTGACGACATGGCGTACAGGTACAGGGAATTAAAATCAACAAAGGTGGCTGTGCATCAGGGAGAAACACAAACAACTGTCACACAGAATGGCCCCCCCCAAATATTGAACTCAAAAGCCTGGGTTTAGCAGGCCGTTGATTTGACGGAGGGAGGGGGAAGCAAATGAATACAGAACAAATCTATTTTTTACATCTTAAGACAACGGTGCAGCATGACTGATAGCCCTCGGCATCTTCTGGGTGCTTGGCAGCAAATACTGGGCGCTTGGCAGTTAGTGTACTACGACTGATAGCCACATTTTTCCTGTATGATGACGATGGCCTTCAGGCCTATTGCACGATCTGCTGCTCAGGGAAGACTCTGCTAACGTGCGATGATCCAAATTGTAATAGGAAAAGACTACGGTTACCAGTCGTAATACACCATCTACTGCCAAAAGGCAAAAGGCTGGTGCAATGCAGCCCTACGGCTGCCAGCCCCACGGCTGCCAGCACCCAGATCGCCGATGAAGGCTACCACTCATGCTGCACCGTCTACCGCCAAAAGGCAGTTAGCTGCTGCTGCTGTGTAGCAATGCAGTCCCACGTCTGCCGGCACCCAGATGACATATGGTGACAGTGAGCTGAGCTGAGCGGGCTCCATGCTTGCCGTGGTATGTTGTCAGCACAGGTAACCCAGGTAAAAAGGCGCGAATCTATTGTCTGCCGTTGCTCTGACGGAGGGGGAGGGGCCTGACGACATGTACCCAGAACCCCCCGCGACACTGTTTTGCATCATTCGGGCATTGGGATCTCAACCCAGAATTCCAATGGGTGGCGGAGACTGCGGGAACTGTGGGATAGCTACCCATAGTGCAATGCTCCGGAAGTCGACGCTAGCCTTGGTACTGTGGACGCGGTCCGCCGACTAGAGCACTTAGAGCATTTTATGTGGGGACACACACAATCGGCTGTATACAACCAATTTCTATAAAACCGGCTTCTATTAATTCGACCTAATTTCGTAGTGTAGACATACCCTTAGACCTTGTTATCATCAGGAAGAAAGACCTACCCTTAGTGCAGAACATTCAGATGTTCCACAGTGCTTATTGTGAAACTGACCACTCCTTGATTATTAGCAAAGTGAAAATTACAGCCAAGAAACTACATAAAGCAACACCTAGAAGCAAGCCTAAAATCAATGCTATTAACACCGAAAACCAGAGGAAATGCCAGGAGTTTGTGAAGGCTTTTGAACTTAGCATGCATGGGAAGTCATTACTAGAGAAGGCAGAGGAATTCTGGGAAGATTTAAGAACAATCCATGAAACAGCTTTAGCTATATTTGGGGGAAAGAGATCATCAAATAAGGACTGGTTTGAAGAAAATGAAGCAGAACTATTACCTCTCATCAACATTAAGAACACAGCCTATCTAGAACACAACAAGAAGTCAGAGATCACCAAAATGAGACATTGACATGCAAAAAACAGAGGTACAGCGAGTAAGCAGATGCTGTGCAAATCATTACTGGATCAAGCTCTGAAGAGATATAGACAGCCTCAAACACAGGAAACCTCTAAGTTATGTATGATGGCCTGAAGAAAGCTCTAGGTTCCACTGTCAACAAGGTTGCCCCTCTCAAATTGCACCATGGAGAAATCATTACATATAAAAACAAGCAGTTGTCTCATTGGATTGAACACTATACAGAGCTAAATGTACAAGACAGAAACATCACCAGCGAATCACTGAACCAAATACCAACTCTACAGGTCATGTCAGAGCTAGATGTGGAGCCCACTGTAGAAATGCTAAGCAAGGCCATTGATTTGTTATCAAGTGGCAAAGCTCCTGGAAAAGATAGCATCCCAGCGGAAATCCTAAAGTGCAGGAAAGCCTATTAGGCTGCTACTAAAATGCTAGAAAGAGGGTGAGGTACCACAAGAGATGCATGATGCAAACATCATCACTTTGTATAAAAATAAAGGCGAAAAGGGCTATTGCAACAACTACGGGGGTCTCTCGCTAGCAGGAAAAGCTTTAGCAAAAGTCACCTTAGTCCACCTACAACAGCTGGCAAATCATCTCTACCCTGAATCACAGTGCAGATTCAGAGCTGGAAGATCAACTGTAAACATGATATTTTCTCTGCATCAACTCCAAGAAAAGTGCAGACAGCAAAACCGGCCATTGAACATCGTCTTTGTGAACCTAACCAAAGCATTCAACATAGTCAACAGAACAGGTCTATTTGCAGTACTAGAAAAGATAGGATGCTAACCAACCCTGTTAAGTCTTATATGTTCATTCCACAACAACATGAAAGCAACTGTCCAGTTTGACCTGGTCCACTTTGGACAGCTTTGGGATGAAAAACTGGGTGAAGCAAGGATGTATTCTTGCCCCTACACTCTTTGGAATCTTCTTCTCGGTACTCTTGAACTGAGCATTTAAGGACATGAAAGGTGGAGTGTATCTCCACACAAGATCTGATGGGAAACTCTTCAACCTGTCCTGACTTAAGTCAAAGACCAAAGTCAAAGAGGTGTTAATCAGGAACTACTATTAGCTGATGCTGCTGCCCTCATAGCCCACGATGAAGATCACTACAAGAACTCATGGACCGCCTTTCAAGTACCTGTCAGGTATTTGCTTTCACCATCAGCATCAAGAAAACGGTTGTATTAGGACAGGGAGTTCCACAAGATCCTTCAATTACCTTATGTCATAAACAGATAGTTAAGGGTTAATGCCTCTTTTACCTGTAAAGGGTTAAGAAGTTCATCTAGCCTAGCTGACTCCTGACCAGAGGAACCAATGGGAGGACAAGATGGTTCAAAGGGAAGGAGGGAAGTTCCCTTTGTCTGTTGAGTTTCACTTTTGACCAGAGTGGGAAAGCTCCAGAATTCAGCCCCTTATCAAGTAGTGAGTATTAGTGAAGGGAATAAATAGGTTTATGTTTATTTCTTTGTAACTTGTCTTGTGAAATTAGAGGAATAATCAAATTGGGTATTTGGGTATTTTTTTGTGTAAGTTTTTGCCTAGGGGAACATCCTCTGTGTTTGGAGCTGTTGTCTGTGAGAGTAGCTGGTTTGCTAATCTCTCCCAGAGGGTTTTCTTTTACCTTTCTTTTCTTTAATTAAAAGCCTTTTTTAATAACCTGATTGATTTTTCCTTGTTTTTAGATCCAAGGGGTTGGATCTGGATCCACAAGGAGTTGGTGGGAGAAAGGAGGGGGGATGGTTAATTTCTCCTTGTTTTAAGATCCAAGGGGTTTGGATCTGTGTTCACCAGGAAATTGGTGAAGTCTCTCAAGGCTACCCAGGGAAGGGAATTAGTGCTTGGGAGTGGTGGCAGCCAGACCAGATCTAAGCTGTTAATTGAGCTTAGAGCTTCTCATGCAGGTCCCCCACATCTTTACCCTAAAGTTCAGAGTGGGGAAGGAATCTTGACACCTTAAATGCAAACCAGTTAGAAGTAGTCCAAAAGTTCAGCTATTTAGGTCCTACAATGACTACCAACCTCTCACTGGATGAAGAACTAAATGTTCGCATTGGAAAGGCTGCCACCACCTTTACTAGACTAGCTAAAAGAGCATGGAAAACTCAAAGCTTACCATCAAGACCAAAATGCTAGTGTTCAATTTTGCATCCTCAGCACTATCATGTATGGTGGGGAAACATGGACAACTTGTGCTCATCAGGAGAAAAGGTTAAACAGTTTCCACCTATGTTGTTTACGCCGCATACTCAACACCAAATGGCAAGATAAAGTCACCAATGAAGAGGTTCTTCAAAGGGCAATTTACCAAGTATGACAGCCCTGCTCAAGGAATGATGTCTGGCTGGGCCATCTGAGTAGGTTGGAAGATGTTTGCATACCCAGGAACATGCTATACGGGGAACTATCTGAGGGAACAAGAACAACAGGATGTCCCGAGCTTTGCTATAAAGACACATGCAAACAAGTTATGAAGGAATTTGGAATTGATCCTGACCGATGGGAAATCTTGGCAAGTGATTGTAACAAGTGGCACCATTGTCTCCAATAGAGTATCAAAGTCCATGACCGAAGCTGGCTCCTACAGCTTGAAGAGAAAAGAGCCCGTAGGAGTAAGCAGCTCCCAACCAAGATATATACATTTGCAATAACTGCCAAAGATCATGCAAATTTCGGATTGGACTATTCAATCCCATGAGACATTGCAAACCGTCTACATCATAGGTTGCAATTCCCACCATCGCTCACAGACAAAAGGATACCAACAACAACAAAAATTAAATATAGCACTCATCCATGTTTCCCATGCACTCAGAGGCCTAAAGCCCTGACTGCAAGACACTGATGGAAGTGGACCCTTTAGTCCAGGCCCTTTTGATAGGGAACACAAGTGGGTAGGATCAAGCCACTCTCCCTTCCCCATATCTTCTGGAAAGATATAGTCCCCCGTCCCATCCCCCACAATTGCAGTCTAAAGCCTCATGGGCTGTAGTAAGAGAAAAATTATGAAAAACAGAAAGAAAAAAAAATCAGTTCTGCATCACATATTTGGCCTGAAATAATGCAAAAGCTAGGGAGGTACTAGTTAGGATGGTAAAGTGCAAAAGCAAAATCTTACATGTCTCCTCAGCTTGTTCCTTTCTCCCTGACCCTTTTGGTTGGGCAGTGTGTGTGAGACCCCACCTAAAAGCTCCAGGTAGAAGTCAGTGCCCTGTGATGTAGGTGCCTCTCGTCGGTCATTCTGCCTCCCCTTCTGTCTCAGAACACTGTTATACTTCAAATTTCTTTGATCACCTGGCTTAGTAATATAATCAGAATCATCAAGACCCACTCCCACCCACTGGGGTGTACCCCAGTATATGCACAGAGGGGACTATTGTTAATCTGTCTGTGACCTGGTAGGTCCTCACCAACCCCAAGGAGTTCAGAAATGATCATGAAGGTAACTTGGCCTTCTGGCTAAGCACCAAATCCCACAGCTCCATATATCACCAAGTCACTGCTTGGTGGGCCAGCATGTCTTGACCACCACAGAAGGGGCGGGGGGGGGGGGGGGGGAGAGAGAGCCAGAGAATGTAGGAGTCCTTATAAGAAGGGAGTATCTGTATTTAGTTTACCATCATCTGCATCCAAAGTCCCATCCCCCATAAGTTCTCTTACTTCTCAGGTGAGTCCAAAGTTTCTTAGGGAGTCAGGTACCAGTTGGTGTCCCACTCTCCCCTGGCTCAGTGTCCCACTCTCCCCTGGCTCAGTACTTTTTTGGGGGTGTTTTTCCTCTTGACATTCTACCAGTCTCCTACCCTTCTTGGGAACTGTTTCTCTACCACTGCTCTTTAGAATGAACTGGGTCTACCTTATGTAAACCCTAGACCCCTGCAACTCCACTCAGCCTCTGAGATAAGTGGTTGATTGGAGTCAGCTACTTGTGTTTTTTCTTCCTCCCCTCCTCTCCTGTAACTGTTCACTGTTACACAGTCATTCATACTGTGTCTGTTATAGGTTTCCCAAAGCAATTCACTATTACAATTATTGCTTTGGCTAAAATGTTCATGTTCCTGCTTGTTTTTGTAACCATTTTACATCCTATATACCTATTACATTTGCCCTCTTCCAGAGAACTGTACTTTTTGTTCCATCCTATTAAAAATATTTTTGAAAGTTAATTATCCTGCATGGAGATGTGAACCTGAAACTATTTCCTTGTGTGTCTTGCAACTAAGTTTAAAGAGGCTATATCCTTATACTTCTCTCAATATTAGTTCTAGCCTATATTAAATTTGAATTAATCAGCAGGTTGAAACTGATTGTCACATCAGCACAGACTCTATTAGTGATAAGTGAAAAACAGTTGTGGCAATTATTGTGAACAAATATAAGTAATGATGCAACATATGAACAATGAATGAAAAAAAAAACAGCTGAATCATATACATGAATAAAGTCTAGTCAATTAAACACTGACAAAACCAATAAAAACATAGCAACAAGAGCTTCTTCAAAACATTCTCGTCCTCCTGAGAACACAATCCTAGTGCATTTCACTAATGTTATCTAAGGTTTATCTTTGGAACCGTATCAGTTAAAATGTATGCAGTAAACCAAGAGCCAGACAATGGATCTCATATGTGCAAATGCACAAGGAGCACCTTTAGGGTTGAACCAAACTCTTGGCTTAAATGATTTCAAGGGTGTGAAAGGAAGGTCATTTTAATCTACCTACATATGATGTAAATTTGTTGTTGAAAGAAAGCATGGAAGGGGGTTAAATAGGGAAAGGGAGGAAGGAAGATCTAGTGATTACAGCACTAGCATGGGACTTTGGAGAGCTGAGTTCAGTTCCTAGTTCTGCCACAGGCTTTTTGTGTGATCTTGCACAAGTCACAGAAGGTATGTTTACACAGCTACTAGACACCGACTCAGGCCCACTGGGCTTAGGTTATGGGGCTGTTTCATTGCTGTGTAGATTTCCAGGCTTGGGCTGGAGCCCAGGCTCTAGGCCCCTGTGAGGCTGGAGGATCCTGGAGCCTGGACTCTAGCCTGAGCCTGGAAGTCTACATAGCAATGAAACAGCTTCGCAGCCCAAGCCCCATGAGCCTGAGTCAGCTGACACAGGTCAGCTGCGGATTTTTCTTTGCAATATAGACATACCCTAAGACCCAGATTCTCAGAGGTATTTAGGCACCTAACTTCCACTGAAATAAATGGGAGTTAGATGCCTAAATATCTTTGAGTATCTGGACCTCAGTTTACCATCTGTGAAATGGAGATGATAGAACTTTCCAACCTCATAGGGGTATTAAAGACTTTGAAGTGCTCACACATTATGGAGATGGGGGCCATGTAAACACCTAAAATAGTAGTGGTGTGAAGTGAGTTTGCTTAAGAAAATGGATGATGAGGGGGCTTTAAGGATTCTAGCAAAGGTACAGAACTGTTACTACAATAGAATAGATTATTTCTAAGATAGGAGAAAGCATAAACTGTATATATACATGGACTCAAATTTATTTTGATTGGGCAATGTTGATGGGACAAGCTTGCTGCCCCTTTTTTGGCATTTCTTTGCTAGGGAGCAGCTGGCACTTTGTTCAGTATGGCAGTAAGCTGTGGGCTGCATTGCCCTCACTATATCAGCCAATATCATCATCGTTGTCACTAGACAACACCTGCTGAGACCTGGGGATCACACACTGGATCTTCTTTTTTTTAAAATGTAACTCTTCTGCCATGGTGGAGCCAGCAGCAACCAGGCTGGGTTCAATATCTAGGGGTTCCTTTCCATCAATACAACACAGAACCGAGTCGAGCCCCCACCCAGTAACCAGGGAAAATTACACCCCACCCCTGGGTGCCTCTCAGAGGCAATACTTCCCCACGTACAAGCACAGAGTCTGAGTGGAGAAAAGAAACTTTTAATGAAAGGAAGGAAGTCACTCGACATTAATTAGGGAAAATGCCACAAGCAAGATTCATAATCATACAACTGTGAGCAGGACACCCACCCCAGAGTGTTTTGGGCAGTGCCTTCTACCTCATGTTCTTGAGATCTACAACTAACAGTTCCTTTTCTGTGCCCCACTCTGTTTCCTCACTATACCCCCTCACAGTGGTTGTCCTTGGTCTGTGAGGACCCAGGGTTCAGATGTGCACTTGCTCTGGCTGGTCGCCCCACCAGCAGTGGTTCTTCTCCGCTGGCTGCCTCGCCAGCTGCTCGTTTGCCAGATGACTGTCAGTTACCTTCTGCTACCACCTGCCTCTCTGCTGTGACCTCTGCACATCAGTCTCTTAGTGATTTTCAGCTCTTCGCAGACTGGACAGAAACGTTGCCCCATCTCAAGACCTTTCAGCTTTCATTTGAGCACTTTAACATAACTAAAGGCTCCTAATGAAGCCTATTTAGGTCTGTCTTTGAACAGTGGTGATGAACAGGTTAAACGAGACCATGTCCCTTTGAGGAGATGCTACCCCTCCTGGCTGGACACCTGTCCCCATAGGCACTTACTCCGTGGGTGCTCCGAGGCTGGAGCACCCATGGAAAAAAATTGGTGGGTGCTCAGCACCCACCGGCAGCTCCCCGTGGCTGCACCCTGCCCCAGCTCATCTCCACCTCCTCCGTGAGTGTGCCACCAGGTCTCCCTCATCCTTCCCAGCACTTGCGCCGCGAAACAGCTGATTTGCGGGGCAGGGAGGGATTGGGGAGGAGGGGGTATGCAGCGCACTGGGGGAAGAGGCGGGGCCTGGATTTGGGGAAGAGATCCAATAGGGGCAGGGAGGGGGTGGAGTTAGGGCGGGCACTTTGGGGATGGGCTTGGAAAGGGGGCGGGGCCAGGGGCGGGGATGGGGTGGAGTCGGGCAGGGGCCAGGGGTGGGGAAAGGGGTGGGGGCGTGGGCACCCACCGCCGCAGGAGAAAGTTGGCACCTATGCCTGTCCCCACCCTTCTTACTTTTACTGAGGTCTGGCATTCAAGCCCCTGGCTTAGCGAGTTCCTTTCAGCTGAGGGTGACCCCTCAATTGGGACAAGGTCAGCACAGTTCTGCTCCCCTTTATTCATACCATGAAGATAACTACATTTCACTACCCCTGAATTCAATACTAAAGTGATTTGTAACCCAACACCAGCCAAAGCTGATCACTTGGAGCTACATAATTCCTGTCTTCTAGATACCGATGCAGAGTAGGTGTGTTCATGTAAATACAGTTTGCTCCTGAAGTCTCTCCCCCTCCCAAACTAGCTGTCTGGGAATAGTTCATTCAGATTCTGCTTACATCAGTCCTAAAGGATGTCCTGACAAGACCAGAGTACACAGGAAAGCAAATGTCACTATCTTTATGGCAGTACTCTAAGGCCCGGTCTACACTAACCCCCAACTTCGAACTAAGGTACGCAACTTCAGCTACGTGAATAACGTAGCTGAAGTTGACATACCTTAGTTCGAACTTACCGCGGTTCAGACGCGGTCCACACGCGGCAGGCAGGCTCCCCGTCGACTCCGCGGTACTCCTCTCGCCGAGCTGGAGTACTGCAGTCGACGGCGAGCGCTTCCGGGATCGATATATCGCGTCCAGACCAGACGCGATAAATCGAACCCGGAACTTCGATTCCCAGCCGCCGAACTAGCGGCTGGGTGTAGACATACCCTAAGTGACCCCAGAGAGGTGAATCTAATGTTCCTACTATTAGTCACTACTTGATGTGTCAATTCATTTTTTTCTTTTTGCCTTCTGTGTAAGAAAGGTCAGACGTAGTCAACCAGGACAAATCTAACCTTTTCTATGGCTAGTTTGACAACTAATTCTCACCCGCTAGGATTGGCTACATGGGTTGTATGCCATGCAATCATTTATGGTGTTCTAGCAACTGAACTGCAAGCATCAGATACAGAAGGTACATTTTTCTCCTCTTCTGCTACTCTTTTCTCAGTATCCTTTTTGTGCATTTTGTCTATAGAAGAAACAGGACTGGAGTTCAACAGAATCAGAAAGTTACCACACCACTGACCCCCACAACAAGAACAAGGGAATTTGACCATTGACTTTAAATAGAAGAGTTAGTCCAACATTCAGCACTTTGGCAAATTCCACCCTTAATGCCATCTAAGAAAATTTCAGGCAAAGGTTTTTTCCTTTAAAATAATCCATTCAAAGGTGTGGGTGGGTGGGGTGGGGTGGGGATAAGGGTATGTAATACAATAAAGACTTATCTGATATGTTGAGTTTTAACTGTTTTCCCCCCTTTTTTCTTTATGCGCTGTATTTAGTGTTGAGAAGAATCACTGTCTGATGATGTGCTACAGGCAAAACCAAGTCACTGGTATCAAAATCCCAAACCCAAGTTACTGGTAATATTGTGGCAAGTAGGGTAACTGAAAAAATATAACCTATAAGAAACTCTCTAAGGTCCATATAACAGTCCTCATTGGGCATCTGTAGCTGGAATCCTGGGCTGAAATCCTGGCCCCAGTTTTGCTATTGACAGCAGTAGGGTCAGGATTTCACTCCTGGAATCTATACAACTTGTCTGGACACAGCTCAAAAAAAAGAGGCATGGGTGAGTGAGGTGGAGGCAAGGCAGGCACTTTCTTCACTCTGTGCAATGGCTGGTGGTCAAAGGCTGACAAAAGCAGATGTAACAGTAGGTCCCAAGAGCTTATTCCCCCAATTCCTCTGCATCTGTTCAGCCTGCTTGAGGACGCCAGCATTTGCTGCTCAGACATTGCCCCTCTACACTTCTCATTTACTACATCACAGCTCTACTTTTTAATGGCACAGAAAAGTCCAGAGCACACAATTAATCCACTGTAAAGGGAAATAGTATTAGGGATATCTCTTTCAACACCAGTCAAGGTGAGCCAGTTAAGCAATAAGTCAATTTATTGTCCAGATGCTACTGTGGAATGTTATAAGTTTGCACTCACAGTTCTGACTAGATCCCAAAAGCAGAATAACATTTTCATACTTCTGAGGAATGGAAGGTCTTACCCCAGAACATTTTGCATACAGAACAAGAGTATCTTGCAAAAGATCACAGTGTGGTTCTGAATCAAGCTAAGGAAATATTATGCACCTCTGTTTGATAATTAATATTCCAGCCGATTTGTTTATAGTTTGAAAATAATTCTTGAGGTCAAACCATTGATTTTAGACTGACCTGAGAATATAATGCCTTTTAAGATATCGCCAATTCACATGCAAAATAATAGTCAGACATTTGATGCAATCAGAGAAATTTCAGAAGGCAGAACTTGAAGTTGGAAGTCAGATGACTAACCAGTAAATAATTCTTCTTCTACACTATTGTCCTGGTGAATGTTACCACTTTCTGTAAATAGATTGCCTTTGCCAGGAAAAAGCAGCTGGTTGCTGAAGATCCAATTTAAAGACATGGCATATGAGTTGAAAATCAGACTGACCATCAGACACCAGCTCTCTTGTCTTTGCCAGTAGTAGTCCAGGAGAGAGAGCCATTAGCCAAGGTCCGTTTATGATTAAAAGCTTGTTGAGCAAGCCTGTGTAATGTTAATTTATAGTCTATTAAAAAGCTGGTATGATTTCTCTGCCAATAAAGAGGCTTTGAATTCACTGCACAGACAGAAACATCTGCTGCAGTTATACAAAAAGGTCTGCTAACTTTCTAACTTGCAAAATCATATTGACTGCTTGTAGTTATGTTGCAATACATGGACTTGTGCTTAAGTATCATTCTTATATTAGCCTTTTGAAATACTTCTGCCTGCTGATCTGAAAAGAGATGTTATCTAAATGGAACAAGCAATATTACTTTCCAATTTTTCAAGTTGGGAAATTCATAAAAAATGACCCTATTTCACAGTTTTGGTTTCAATGAATCAGCATTTTTTCTTTAGGAAATTTTTTTCCCAATGAGCTCTAAATGGGAGTTATACCACTGACTTCAGTGGGGGCAGAGTTAGTCCAATGAGTGCTTTAGAAAATGCCATACAAATAAAAAGTCTTCATTCAAAATATTTATATTCCAGCAGCTCACGTAAGTGTGATTCTTAGATTGCTTTGTAACATTCCAGCACAGCTATCCAGGGAACTATGGGTTGTACGGGGACTCTCTCCCCTTCGCTTACATCTACAGTATCAAAAGTAAAGTGGTAGTACGTTGCATAGGGAACTACCTTATAGTGACTCAGTGAACTCATTGCACAATTTAACGGTAGTTGAATACTTCAAGGGAAGGCAGTGTCAACACAATATTTATCATGAATGTCTGCATAGAACATTTATGTTCAGCCACACATAGTAAATGAATTATCATTATGATCACAATGTTGAACACAGGTCTCTGAGAGGAGTGTGGTGTTGGGGGTGTGTGTTTTATGTTTGTTTTCTTTTATTTTTTAAAACAAATATACACACACTCTCTCTTCCTTCCCTCAGATATTGAGAACTATTACCAGCACTACTGCCCTATTACAGCCCTGATGGAATAAGGTGACCTGCACAGAAGAGCCTCTTGAATTTGTGAGGCTAAGTCAATTTCCAACTTCTCAGAAGTAAGTGACTTTCACTTTTAGAACAATAACAAGGATATTATTTTTGATTCATAACATCACATTTACTTATCTGAAAGAACTTTGGGGCACGGACCATCTTTTTCTTCTATATTAGCACATAGCATAACCTCATGGGACCTTGGGTCCATGACTTGGTCTCTTAGGAGCTACTAAAATAAAATAAAATAAAATAAAATAAAATAAAATAAATAGCTTTACATCAGAGAGAGCATTTAGTGTATCAGCTTTATAAGGACTCCTGGTTTTCCACCACTGGTACTGGCCACACTTTGTTTCTTCCAGTTCTTATGTAACTGCCAGTGTCATTTGAATTACAGCCACTTTAAACATTTATCAAGATACAAACCTTTAAAATAATTTACTCATATACATTGAAACTCAAATATTGCTACTGTAAATCATATCTAGACATTGGTGAGGCAGATGACTGCAACCCAGACAAGCTTTTACCACTTTTGTTCCCAGCCATTAAACAAGAGTTAATTAAAAAAAAAAACCACCCACAAAAACTATTTACAAACAACTACCTTAATTAGGGGGTTTCATTAATAAGACAATTTTGGCAATTGTGATACAGTGGGGGGTTTACATTCATTGCACAGTCCCGTAATCAGTTAATGGGATATACACCTTGACTTAAGTTGGTTTTCCGATACTATGATGATAAATGCCATAGAAATGCCTATGAAAAAATAAATGCTGACCACTATAGCATTTGTCTGGCCTGCTGCTCAATGCCAAGTGGCAAAAATCTTAGGAAGAAGTTGCTTCAAATCCTTCCTCAAAACTCAACACATCTGGTTAGCTCAATAAAGCAGACTTCACCATTGTGCCAATTTTTAAAAAAATGTGGAAAAAAAATCTAAACCAATCAAACAATATTTGTAAAGTAAAAATAGGCACAATAAAGAATCTCAGGATCCTGTACATACTTTGTCCTCCCTTTACCTGCCTCATATGGTAACAATTTCTCTGTTATTTTTAAATTAGTCCCCAATCATGAAATCTAATCTACACAGGCAGGACCCTGTTTTCATGCGGAGTTGATGAAATTTCAGAATCAGGAGTTTGGATTGTAAACTTCCAATACCAGTAAAGCAAGGACTGTAAAGTGTGATGCACATCTTTGACTCCCAATAAATAATGACTAATATTAATAAAATGATTGTTACAATTAACATTTTAGTGTGAGATACATTGATTTAGCCCATAGAATGTCTTTACAGAGGTTCCAATGAACCTTTTTTTACCTATTTGTTTAAGAGAATAATTAATTAATTAATTTGATTGCAATGCATATAACTCAAGGCTGCTACAGAAAGGCATAGAAGAGTTGTTGCTGAATACTTATTTTATTTGTAGATTTTTCTCTATGTATTGCTTGCTCAGAATATGGTGAACACAAATCAAGGAAGGAGAAAAATGGTTTTGTGTGATATGGTGCTGTTTGGTGAGATAAAGGAAAGAGGAATAATGGCATGAAATTAGGAAATGGAAAATTTTGTCTAAATATAAGGTAAGTTCCTCGAACTCAGATCTATTAAAGTGTGGAAAAGCCTCCCAAGAGAAGTAATAAAATACAATTGCTTGGGACCTTTACAGCTAGAGACTGAACAAAGCACTAGAAATTATATTTTAGGGAATAGTCTTCCCTGGCAGGGAAATGTAGTAGATGGCCTAATTTCCATGAATCTGAATTAGCCCACCTTTGCTAAATAAATATTTGCCCAATACTTCATCACATTGCTTAATTCTATGTGTGATCATAGACCCTAAAAAACCCTATCATAATGCATATGCATAGGCTGGCAGAGGCAGGGCCGGTGCTATCATTTAGGCAAACTAGGCGGTTGCCTAGGGCACCAAGATTTGGGGGCGCCAAAAAGTGGTGCCCCCAATTTTTTTTTTACAGCATTCCTACGCCCCCTCCCCGAATGCACGGTCGCCGCTCCACTTCTCCTGCCTCCCAGGCTTGCGGCGCCAATCAGCTGTTTGGTGCCGCAAGCCTGGGAGGGGACGAGAATTAGAGCGGGGGCGGCATGCTCGGGGAGGAGGCAGAGCAGAGGTGAACTGGGGTGGGGAGCTGCCGCATGGCTCCCCGGGGGGGGGGAGCTGCCGCGGGGGGCTTCAGGGCGGGGGGGGGAGCTGCCACAGGGGGGGCACCTTAGGGTGGAGGGGGGGGCGGAGAGCTGCCGCAGGGCTGGCGGGGTGCGCAAGGTGAAAGTTTCACCTTGGGCACGAAACTTCCTTGCACCGGCCCTGGGCAGAGGTAAACATAGAGCAAAGTAAGCTAGCTTGATCTCAGAATTTTCTAGCTACTTTGGATTTAAATTTCAACTTTAATATTTCATAACCATACATGGTAGTTCTTTAGACTGAATATTTCAATAGCTAAAATAGCTCAACACTTTGTTTCCATCTCTTGTTTCCTTGATTTAAAAAATTGTAGCTAGATTATCCAGCCCAACTTTTCTTTCCATTCTGGCCCCTTGTTGTTTGTGTATTCCAGCAACCCCTATGCTGCAGAACAATCTGGGAGCTTTGATATGTTATTTATTTTACTATGTATTTTTAGCCAGCCTGGCATATGGTCACCAAGTACACCTTTTGTTCATTGATGTCCTTAGTCCAGTACACTATTGACTATCTTTGTAACTGAAGTTGGTCACTATGAATTTTCATTTGCTAAACTTTAAATCAACAATATTTTTTGCAGCTTATATCAGAGTTAACCTTTGATCTTACTTACTATCTCAATTTTCCTTATAAATCCTGACATCATTCCAGAAATGACCTTATCCACTTGCACCCTTTCATTTCCCCCAAAAAAGGTTATGAAATCTTTTTGGTATTTCTTTGTAAAGCTTTTCAGGGGCAACTTTTCCAGAGATTTTTATTCCTTATTTTAAAAAACCTCTTTAATCCAGTTTTATAGTTTTAATTTGGACACTGGCTAACAGAAGAAATACTACAAAAAAGCCATTGGTCAGTATCAGCACAAGGAGAAACACAGTAATGATAACAGTAGCAGGCCAGCACAAGTTCATAAGAACATAAGAACATAAGAAAGGCCGTACTGGGTCAGACCAAAGGTCCATCTAGCCCAGTATCTGTCTACCGACAGTGGCCAATGCCAGGTGCCCCAGAGGGAGTGAACCTAACAGGCAATGATCAAGTGATCTCTCTCCTGCCATCCATCTCCATCCTCTGACGAACAGAGGCTAGGGACACCATTCTTACCCATCCTGGCTAATAGCCATTTATGGACTTAGCCACCATGAATTTATCCAGTCCCCTTTTAAACATTGTTATAGTCCTAGCCTTCACAACCTCCTCAGGTAAGGAGTTCCACAAGTTGACTGTGCGCTGCGTGAAGAAGAACTTCCTTTTATTTGTTTTAAACCTGCTGCCTATTAATTTCATTTGGTGACTCAAATGTTCATTTGGTGACTCAACAAGCCTTGAGTTGCTCTGATATCTTTTAAATGTGCCGCGGCTGATAATTAAAAACAGAAATAAACAGTATGCCTAGGCTAGAAATAAGGCATGCATTTTGAACAGTGAGGGTGATTAACTATTGGAACAACGTATCTAAGGATATGGGGGCTCTCAGTCATTTGTCTTTAAGTCAAAACTGAATTACTTTTTTAAATGATATTCTTTACCTTAAACAGAATGGGCTTGCTGAAGAAATTATTGAGTGAGATTTTTTTTAGTCTGTGTTATGCATGAGATCAGTCTAGATGATAGGTCACTCAACTCTACCATCTCAGCTCCAGTATAGATTTCACCTCCCCGTATACACAAATCCTCCAACCCGCATACACAGCCTCCTTCTTCACAGACCCAAGCTCCCTTGCAAGTCCTCCACTGGATCCTATTCAGCTGCACCACTGGAGGGGGGGAGGGATAGCTCAGTGGTTTGAGCATTGGCCTGCTAAACCCAAGGTTGTGAGTTAAATCCTTGAGGGGGGCCATTTAGGGATCTGGGGCAAAAAAAAAAAGTTGGGGATTGGTCCTGCTTTGAGTAAGGGGGTGGACTAGATGACCTCCTGAGGTCCCTTCTAACCCTCATATTCTATGATTCTACTGTGAGATTAGATGTTAGCCTCAGAAGAAAATGGGATGGATGCAAGGGTCTTTAATAAAACTCTTCCAAACCTTAATGAACTTTTTGTTTTGAGTTCACTTCTAGGAATCAGTAAAGGTTCTAGGGAGTGGACTAGAGTTATTTCCAAGCCAGTTTATCTAGCGCTAGTTTTCAGTAACAATCCACCATGCAAGTTTCTGTCCTCCAACTGCCTACTAAATCCCCAAATTCTGATTCACTATTGCTCTCATCCATAAGAATACAACAATTGCTGCCTCAGCTTTTTCTCCCTCTCAGTTATCAATATTCTTAACTCATTAATAGAATGTCTAAAAAGTTTAATTGTTAGACATTTAAATAATAATATATAATTAACAATATTGCAGTGTAATAATAATTTGAGGGTACCTCCTGGCTCAGTAATAATTGTATCCTGGACACATTTGGCATTGGAGTCTATTGGCCTAGACTATGATTATTACCTCATAAACAAGAATCACCCTCAAATTATCTTAATAAACTCTGTCACTTGTGATAAGGAGATTGTTAAAACCTCTGGACTAGCATCTAAGTAAAATGGAACAGGAATACTTTTAATTCTTTTCCATGGCTTTCCCTATGGTTTTTTAAATAATTCTAAAGAGTGAATCTGTGAACCAACAATCAATTTATTGGAGCACTGCTAATTTGCATATCTCATTTTAAGCTGTGCTAATGGCCATTGAAAATGCCCAGCTTGTTTATTAGTCATTTCTTATTTTCCTGAAGGAAGAGTCTATTTACATATTCTCTGTAACTAAAAAATCATAATTATTCTGGGACCCAAAAGGGAAAAAAAATCAGCTTTGAAATGTGTCACGACAAGGTTCAGATCCTTTGTCTTGTATGATGAAGTTTTACAATTAAGCAAGTACACACCTCCTGGCATTTCTTTCTACTGTTCACAGTTTCATCTGCCTTGCTTATAATCAAAACACCATAGTATTCCAATTACTTTGTAAAAGTTACACTACTAATTTGCTCACCAATTTTTTGTATAGAAATTATTTATCATGCGGGATGACTCCAGCAACAAAAGAAAAAGTTGTGGGATCAATTTGCATGTGCCTATTCCCTTTGAAAAGAAAAGCTACAATCACATAAAAATTCTCAGTCTTGAAAACAACATTTACATAGTTATCCCCTGGGGTTATACAGAATTCCTTTAGTTATTTACTTCTTAAAATGACCAGCAATGGTAATGCAAATATCACTCTATCTGAACTGCTGATGTAGTTATTTTTCTCTTTTTAAAAGAACAATAAAGTCCTAAATATAATGCTGCTGCTCTTACATGATTGCCTACCATATTTATAGAAAGTACTGTGAAAAATGGGTAAATTATTATTCTGTAGTAGAGTTGCTGATTCAATAAGTAACAATGTTCCCTCCAAGTCAGCTTTGAACAAGTGCAATAGCAATGTGTTAGGGGGATCTCTGGGCTTTGATTCTGAACCATTCAAGTAAATGGGAGCTTTTCCACTGACTTGAATGGAAACAGGATCAAGCCCATGGTGTAGGCAAGGCCAGCTCCAGGCACCAGCGGAGGAAGCATGTGCCTGGGGCAGCACATGCTAAGGGGCGGCATTCCGTCCATTCTTGGTAGAATGGCAAAAATGGTAGAGCCGGCCCCGGGTGTAGGAGGTAGTGTCTTTTAGCAAAGTTGTAGAACTGAGGTCTTCCTGATCACTTGTGGCCAAAAAAGATGCCACTGTGCTATTACACAGTGATATTCTGGACAGATTCCAGTGTGGGGAACTACATTCTACTTATTGAAGCACTGCCTGAAGTTTACTTTGGATATGGTATTGTTCACTTCCAGCCCTGAACTATAGTGGAGTATTACTGTGCAGTGTTAAATGCTCTTGAACAGTTGTGAGTGCTTGAATTTTCAACTGCAAACTTTTTTGTTTTTTTTAATGTTTTTAAGAACATAATTTCTAGGAACATCTAAAAAGCTGGAGGTCTGGCAAGGATTTGAATTCTTATGCTGCTTTAAGGATTTCTTATACTTCATACTCTGAGTGAAATTGACTCCTGTGCAAAGGGCCAACATGAGGCTTATGCGGATCTGAAGCATAAAGATTTTGTGTTGGACTTTGAAAAGGCATGAACCTCACCTTTAGAGTGAATGTAGCACAATAATAGAAATGCATACTTAGTATTAATGGCTATCAGCATTAGTCAGCCGTGGACTTACTGGCGAACATTAAAATCAGCAAGCATGCATTTAGGAAGCATGCTGATAGATGGTACCAGTTGGGCTTAGCTAACTGGTGCTTCTTCATTATAGATATGAAGGCTCAAACATATAACCCCACATGAGTTCAGTACAAAACAGACATTATATATACCATGTGCATCCACGATCTGAGAACAATGTGGCAATTCCTGACTTTTGAGTCCTTAACTATGCAACCTTATTGTTGCATTGACTGATTTTTATTTATTTATTTATTTTTACACTTAATAAATGTAAGAGATATTTGGGTGCCATAATAAAAAACATATTACCCACTCTGCTGTGCTTGTGAAATCCAAGTCTTCCCTTCTTGAAGTTCTGGAGGTTCTGGAGGTATCTGGAGTGGTAATTGTTGTCTTTTTAATAGTGGCCACTGGAATGTTCTGTTTACAACTACAAAGCTTAATTAAAATAAAATAAATCTGAAAACCCAGAAACTACAATAAATTTATATTGGTCATCCCCCTACAATGAGATGAATTCTACACACAAACTGCATTCCTTGAAATATCATCTGTACATATTTAGAGCAGAAGATTTTAAAGGTTTACAACTCATGATTAATATTGTACAAATATTTGTAGACATGGGATTTTAACCTAAAATACAATTAGTCTTACTGACTGTACCAACTTTCAGGTTTATGCTACAATATAATGTCAATAACCATAGAGAAATAATGAATATTGGAAAAAAATTTCCTTGTTCTTTCATGATAAATTAAAATAGATAATTAGAGAACCCATCTAGCAGTGAATCAAGGCTATAGCACAGGAAGGCAAAAAGGAAATGCTGTAAGCAAATGCAGTTGTAGAATCAGTAACAGTGCCAACTAAATTCAACTTTGTTCTATTATCAAAAACCTAGCTATGAATTTGCATATGCACTTAATAAAACAAACAATAGTTTACCAGGCATAATAGATGGAATACCAAAAATACTCCATTGCAAATTCAGATATATGTTAGTATTATTATTCTAGACCAGGCCCTCACAATTCTCTTTCTATCAGAATGAATGGTTTCACATTAACTTCTGTGAGAAAACAGGACTGGGGCTAATGGACATGAGCTAACTTCCCACATGCACCCATTGCTCCCATGAGAGTCAGTGGGAGTACTCTTTGTGTGAGGGATACAGGACAGGGCTCAAATATAGGAATTTGGCCAGCTAAGCTGCTTTTAGAATAACACTACAAATATATCTATTTAACCATTGTGGATATAAATATCACACAACCCAAACTTGTTTATAGTGGAAGCCTTATTGAATCTTCTTCATACAACATGAGCGGCCATGTACCACCCCAGGTGGGCAAAGATTTACCTCATTCTGGATATGCCAGGCATATGTTAAATTTGAGAAGTGCTTTGGGATCCATTGCAAGGTGATCACTTTTGCTTTGAAAAGTGTCTAAAGCTATCACTTACATTTTTAATTACGTGATTTGAGTAGGCTGAAAGATTTTTTTTTTAATTTATCAACTTTATATTAGACACATAGTCTGTTCTCCACATGTCTGTATGGCGAAATGTACAGTTTTGATTAACTGAGACCTGGAAGTTTCTCTTCTGTAGGTATATTTTTTCCTCCACACTTAGCAGTTTGGTTATGCAATACTGTTTGGAAACAGTTTTTCTTTTCATTAACTTCAAAACTGCTTTGTCATGTTATTAATTAGGCTAAGCTTTGTTAGTGATGTTAATTAAGCACTAGTGGGGACACTGCATATTACCCATTAAGGGAAGGCAGTTTCCTTAATGGCTTCATAATTTAATAGTTTGATCTTTCTCTTCCATTTGAATTTAGATGAGCCTAGCAAGAGGCAGCTATAGTATAGATGCTATGAGATCTGTCTGTGAGTGCCTATATGGTATTTCAGATTTTCATGTGTTCAGCTGTGTAAAAGATTTCTGTGACTAGCATATAATGAAAAACCAGTAAGGAAAATACCCTCCTCCATCTACCCCCAAAAGCTTTACAAGTAGCTGTAATTTTATTTCTCTGAGTCTCTTGAACTCTTCAAAAAGAGTTTGGGGCCAAGCTTTAAAACTCCAAGGGGAGATTTTCAAAGGCTCAAAATGCCACTTAAGTACCCAGCTCACATGGAAGGTCAAGTAAATGCTGCAATGTATTATCACTTGTCTCCTGTCCATTATTTACCCAGCACTTTAAAAAAAATGTTCAGGCTAATTACATATGGACCATATGTAACATGTTATATAGAACATTTTAAAAAACTGTATGATAAGTATCCGCATAAAGGAAAATCAAATACTATTGTACATAATATAGTCATTACATCACATATACATTGGGTAAGTGACAAACCATTGACAAAGTGTGGGATAGAGCTTGAATGGGAGGGTGCGGCATAGTCTGGTGAGTAGAGAATGGTCAGCTTTGCCACTGACCTGCTTTGTAGCCTTGGGCAACTCACTTCCCCTCCCTGTGCCTCTGTCTTCCCACCCTTTTGTCTGTCTTAAATAGATTGTCAGCTCTTCAGGGCAAAACTCTCTCTTTCTATGTGTCTGTACAGTGTCTAGCACAATGAGGTTCTCTGATCTTGGTTAAGATTTCTAGGCATTAAAATAATCCAAATAACAAATACTACATAGGGAGTCCCTTTTTGAGATCTTTAGTGTTGACTATGAAACCCTCAGCTCCTCTTTATCTTGTGCTGATTTAATTAAAGAGCTTTTGTAGTTTCATAGTTTAATAGGTGCATTAAGAGTTGTCTTATGACAAACAAATGCTGAACTTATGATGAACAAAAAACTGGTTTGTATAGTCTGACTTATTGCTGTCTCTATTCCATGTGGTTCACTTTCTCTCTTGTACCTCTTAAGAGTTCCCCTGCTGGTGAACAACAGGCATTCAGTGTTCAAAAAATGTGAGTACTGTGATGCACTGTAGTTCTAACACATCTTTTCCATCTATAACCTCTAAGCTTGTGAGCTCTTTAAGGCCTGAGCTGAAATAAGATATTAAAAACAGTTTCTAATCTTCTGCTTGTATTAACCACAGTCTGGTGTTTCATGAATAATGTTTTAATGTCCTTCTGCACTAACTGCTCAATAAACAGAGGTGGTCACTACTCATCACAGCATATGTCAGCCCTGAAAATTTCAACTGTTGTGTTGAACTGATGCAAAGGTATATAGTTATTACTATCCTCTGCTGAAGAGAAGGTCAAACCAATTCATGTGTATATCAGAGGCCTCTACTGGCTGAGTTAGTGGAGCCGTTCCTTTATCTCATGAAGTAAGACACATGTGTTTTGAGAGATGAAGGTCATGAATGTTATTCCAGATGCTGCATGATTGGCTGATAACTACGTTATTTGTATGAAGGCAGTCATGCATCCTTACATTATTCAGGGGAGTGTAAAGGTTGAAATCATCCCAGTACTTTTAAAATTCCTTTGCACTGCATTTCAGCTCCACCAAATACTTATTATAAGTTACACTACTTATTATAATAAGCAAATTAAAAGTGTCCCAGAATGGGCATAAATTGTTTACCCTGAATGCTTGACAAATCATGATGTTAACATTTTGCATCTAGACACATGCACAATAAGGGAGCCCTTAGACATGGACAATAAAGTGAAATTGCTATATTGATGAAGACAACTAATGCTCAGTGAAGCTTAAATTAAGTAATCCATATGATTTTTTTTTAAAAATCCTGTAATGTGTACATATTTTCATGGTTGATTTAACTTATTTTATTAGTGGAAGTCAAATAGGCTTGTTTTTCATGCTTACGATGTCTGTTTGATAAAATATCTCCAGATATGATGAGATAATTGGCTTGCATAGAACAGTTTTGTTTTATAATTATACATTAAAAATATAGGTTTATACAGTCAGACTTATTTTAATAAGCTACCAATATAACTACCCATAATTTGTGTATGCATTCAAAAACATCATGGCAAGTGCTTTATAGATTACTATTTAAAATGTATTATTTGGATTTAATTTCCTCCTCCCACCCTACCTCACCTATCTTGGCTCTAGGCAGCCTTAGGAATACTGTCATATTCGATCAGATCAGAGAGCTAATTTTCTATGTTGTCATTCAGCTTCTCTAACCATGAGACCAGGTTGGTATTTATCTTCCTTTCCATTACATCATCTTTACTTTTCCTGCAAACCCCTTAATCACTCATTACACAGCTTCTAGTTCTTCAATAAAGAAAGCAGGGGGTCTTACAGACAACTGTCTCCTTCAGTATTCAATCTCGATTCATCCCCAGAAAACTGCCTGTCCTATGCACTGAATGAGGCAGGGGTCCTGTGGCAAGAATAGTATGTGATTATGTAATTAAAGACTGTATAATAATGCACAGGTACAAGGGGGCTGAATTAAGGTTGCACAGGCATTCTGGCATTTCCTGACTTTCGAGTGCTTGACTTTGCAACTTCTTTTCATGTAGTTTTTTACGTCAATTTTATTTATTGTTATCATTCTAATAATCCTTTACCACAGCCCACCCCAACTGTCTGGTTAGGCTCTTAAACCAACCTCTTGTGGATTAACTAATGATTTTAGCTTCCTCAATCTATAGGTGCCCAGCTTGAGACATCTCAAAGAATCTTATTTACAGAGCAGAGATGCTCAGTAGTTTCTGAAAAATCAGGTCCATATAAGGTCTCTCACACTGGACAACCAAAAATCATTGGTCAGTCTTGAAAACCTTCGTCTTATTAATTTATTTGCTCTTGAGCATTTTTTGTGATGGCCCATCTCCTGTGAAACTCACTTTTACCCAGACCTCTGGTCAAAAATAGCCTGCATTTGTTGCCCTGCAGAGCATTCTGCAAGGGCTCTCTTTTTGGGGACTTTAGGAGCTGGAGGGGTAACATTTAGGGAAAATGGTATCTTCCTCCTCCTAATCTCGTATCCTTTGCTATAAGGTCCATACAGGGTGGATATTGCTGTTACTTTAGTTTGATGTCGAAGTGTGTCTTTATTATTGGCAAATGCACCTACAGCCTAGGACAGGCTCCTTTTTTGCTGATTCTAATAAATCTAAATAAGTGAGTAAAAAGGAATATGTTTAACACAGGGTGCTTGCATTGAGTTTGAGCAGCTAGTATTCACTAAAAGCACAAATGGATGCAAAGTGCAGCACTCAAGTCCAAATGCCGTTGTTATTTTTGCTTACTGAGAAGGAGATCTCAGTGATACATTAAGAAAAGAGCTTATTTTGATTTTTAGTGTCTTTTTATGTTGGGGAGGAAGATGGTGCAGAATATGAATTATTTTTTCTGCATCAAGTATGACTTTTTGCAACTTAGTCAACCTTTTCCTCCCTTTAAACATTGCCTGAGGAGGCCATTTTTCACAACGTGGAACAAATTCCACCCTATACAGAGGCAGAGCCAGACTCTAAACTTAAATACATAAAAACATCTTACAGAAATAGGAATTACCTCCTCCACAGGCCTTACCATATGCTACAAGGTCACCTACAGATTTACCAAGTAAGTTTTCTGCTCCTCAACAACAAATAATGTCTTTAGAAAAATTCATCTGCACTCCCACAGACTGTCAATTATATTAGAAAACAATACATGGCGTACATAAATTCTGCATTAATTAAACATTTCAACCATTACCTTTTTTAAAGTTTTCAACCAAAATAACTGATAAAAAGCAATTGAAGGTTTGAATGGCTGGGTAATAACTGCAGGGTCTTGCCTTTCCCCTACAAAATGTATGGTTCAAAACTAAGGAAGACCATCTTTCTTTCTCTCTGCTCCCAGCACTAGCTTATGGGGACCTGAAGTACTTTAAAAAAAAATCCCAAAAAATTAATAACAAAGGTTGTTCAGCATCCCAAACTGTAGCACAACATACAAGTAGACACACATTACATAAACACTGGGAAAACGTATTCTGAAGCTGTTTTGGATTATTGTAACACATGGTACGGGACTACCCTTTAGGACCATCTGGAAATTTCAATTGATATAATCTGTTTCCTGACAAGCTTGTATTGCTGGGAGTATGTGAAACCAGCAGCTTGTGATCTGCACTGGAATCCAGTTCATTGAATTGAGTCCTAGTTACTGCACAGAAGACTTGTTTGAGTAATCCTTTTGGTTCATAGGAGTAAGGCTGAAGCCCAGGTGCCCCCCTCTCAGATAGATGCCCTAACCACCAGGCTATGGAATCGATCTCACTCTTTCTGGCCCAATGAATATTTAATTGTTTATTACAAAGTGGAACAGCTTTAATAGAAGATTGAGCACTCCCCACCCCAAGAATAGCCCATTAAGTAGGGTAATTACCCAGATGTGAGAAAGCCAAACTGAAATCCCTGCTCTGACTGAGGCAGAATGGGGACTTGAACCTAGATCTCCTACATCAAAGGTAAGTACTCTTGCTGCAGGGTATAAAGGGCAGTAGTGGCTCCTCCTCTGGTGTTTTTGTGAATGGTGCCTAAATCCCCTCATTAATATAGCTTGAATATTTATTTATTTTTGGGCTGATACTATTTGGCAAAGTCATGAGTCATGTCATTTGACCTGAATTGGCATTTCAGTGAATACACTATGTATCCATTTTTGTTTTGCCCATCTCTACCGCAGAGATCCCGTCTCTTCACACCTAGTACTGTCTCATTTGAAAGGAGCTCAGGCCTCCAAGCCAACAGATTGAACTGTGAGTTAACCTGGAGGCAGGTAGACTGGAGACAGTCAGGGGTCCTCAATATGTGGAATCTGCCCTGTCATTGGCCTAAACAGAATTCCATGTGTTCTCACAGGCAATTAATTGTAAAAGCATTTTAAACTGAACGGAACAAAAAGAATTTTCACATGTATTGATTATATTGGGCCCAATCCTCAGTGGTGTAAAGTATCATAGCTTCACTTCAACTGAGCTATGATGAATTACACAAGTTAAGGATCTGGTCCATTCTAGGCATAACTTACAAAATATTTAGGGCCAGATTGTTGCTGGTGCTTTGCATGGGGCACACAGGTGAGGGGTGTAGCACACAAAAGGGATGCATGAAAATCGCCTTATACTATCCCCCGTTTAAAGGCCAGCACTCAAGTGTGTTCCCTTCATGTGCCTTTGGGGAACACAACTTACATTCAAAGGATAGAGTTAGTGTCATGGCCAGCACACTTCCCTTCACTGCCTACAACACAGGATGGATGCAGGTGAGCTCTGTTCTATACGTAGTTTGGAGGAAACATTGCTAGGGTAAGGAAAATGTTTTAGTCTCTAATGCCATCTAGGGACAAAACTGGACTGCAGATCTCTTTTGTCCAGTATTCCGTTAAATTGTCATATGTAAAATGTATCAAATAATTATTAAATGTTCTCCTTCCTTTTGTCAACTATAAAAAGAACTTTGCTTATCAGAATTACTGTTAACATTATTTTTAACTGGTCAGCATCTGGATTTTTCCTAGAAGGCCTTTATGCAGTAAGCATACACAAAATTCAGTAATAATAAACAGCAAAATCTTTGTGTTACAATGGAATACCATGAAGGTGGTTGTTTTGTTTATGCCTTTATCAACTTAGGCAGTATTACTACCACATGTCAAAGGCACAATATCAAAATACAAAGGCAAGAGACCCTTATATAAGCATTTCCCCTTCCTATTATAAACATTTTAAAAAAATACAATAGGGACACTCACTGCAGGTGACCCAACTGGCTGTTAATACTAATATTATTTCAGCTACTCTAATGCTTTCAGGGTACTCCTTTGGAATGTACATACTAGGAAGGAATTTTCCCTATTGACCATTCTATAGGACAAATATAGATTTTCCCCTTTCACTTTCAACATTTCCAGTCATTCATCTCTCCCCTTTCTAACATTTTCATTACAATAAATAAAAATCTTTTAGTTCCAGCCTTGAAAAGGGAAGTGTTGTGAATAGCTAGCTCTGTGATATATGTATAATAAACATTACAGAGACATTCGAGGTTTCAGGTTTCCTTAATGGTTCCCATGTTTTACAGCTTATCAGTGTATACACCTCCTGGATCTGGTATTGGCCTTGCTTTGTTCTTGGTTCCTGCCTAGCTCACTTAAAAATTCCTTTGATATTCTTGATAATGGGATAAAGGAATCTGTTTTTTAATCTCCTGGAAGCATTTCAGCAGCTGGGTCATGAGTCCTGCTCCTTTTTTTCTATGGTTGGTTTGACGTAACATGGGATGGCTTGCCTGGTTTTTGAACAAATTGTAGCACCAGATTTGGCACAGACTTCAGCACAGTGATTCCCATAATGGCACTTCTGACCAGCAACACCATTACAGGTTCTCTTTCTCCATTCCAGTCTATTCAATAAACTCAGTACTAATTTGTTATGAGTCTCTCACTAGTGTTCCTGTCAGTGTAGTTTACTATGGCTTAGAAAAATCCATTTCTTTTAAGTTTTGGCTGATGGCAAATGGCTGGTCCAGAACCCTCAATCAGAGGTTACTAGAAATATTTTATTTTAAAACTTCTCCGGGAGGGCTAAATTGATCCAAGTGTCCCATTGTTGGCTCCACAGTTTCACTTGGGTCAGCTCAGCTGGGGCTACATTCTTTATGGTTCTTTACTTTCCAAAGGTTCTGTGAATTGGGAGCAGGAGGAGAAAAAAAGAGTTTTTTTCGGGTGCATAACTGGCCTTGTTTGATGTTTACTATGTCCTGGGAGTCAGGCAGCTTGCATCAGCATAGTAATTTGGCACTGAACACAAGTTGATTTTTTTTTAAACTGCCAGCCTTCTAGGCCAAGAAGAGGGAATGCAGTTTCTTCCCTTGAGTCATCCCTCATCGCTCCTCATGCTTGCTTCAGCTCCAAAACACTGCCCTCCTCTATCCAGATTGCTTTGTCTCAGAGTCCTGGCCCAAAAGCCTGATCCTCTTTTTCATTCCTTACATAGTCCCAAACTCCTCATGTCTTCAATAGTAAAATCCCCTATTCCATTCCAGCTCTACCCTTACATGAAACCACAATTAGCTGGTTTTACAAGAGGACTTCTCAAATCTAATCCAAGCCCCTGCCAAAACACAGGATTTTCATGACTACACTAATCCTTCTAGAAATTCATTCATTCTCTTTCTGAACACCTCTAATAATGGAACCTCAGGTACTGCCACGGGCAGATACATTCCCTAATACTCAGTCTGGTTAAAAAATTGTGATTTGCCTTTATTCCCATTACTACAACAATCCTTCCTAATTGTACTAAGACACTAATCCTTACTCTGTAAAATAGGCCCCTAAGCTAGCATTTGGCAAACCAAACTGCCTACTGACTAAAATAGATGCAGCATAGGGACTTTGAGTTACAGCTAACACAGCCAAGCTGAATCTATTTTTTGTTAATGCCATTTACATTTGTCTCCCCCCTCCTCTTCTTCCTCTCGCAGTCATTGGAAGTGGTAACCTTAGTTTCTCTGTTTCTGACAGGGAATGAGAATTCTTCTGGTGTAAGTATCCCAGCTGGAGTACCCAGCAGAAGAGTGCATGCTGAGGTGTGCTTTAAAGCTAGTACAACAGGCAGCTTCTCATGGTTTCACAGTTCCACTAGAAGCTTGTGACGCTGAGCCAATCAGAGCTCAGGGGACTGCAGAGAGAGCTCCAGCTGGAAAAAAAAAAAAGGGATTTGGTTAAACAAAACAACCTCTTATGTGACATTGGGTTGGTGAGTTCATTTTGTCATCATTGCATTGCATCTTTTATTTTTTCAGGTAAGATGCAATAGTTTGGTACAGTATCTGAATGTGTGTAACATTAACATTTTGGTTAGTTTCACAAAGAAAGAAACATCCTCCCAGAAATGTGTGTGTTATCATCCCGCTGGCAGTTCCAGAGTACATGCAGGAATATCAGCACTTCTCAACTTACTGGGCCTGTTAGGAGCAATAACTTAGAATGTCTACACTACAAAATTAGGTCGATTTTATAGAAGTTATTCTTTAGAAAGCGATTTTATATAGTTGATCGTGTATGTCCCCACTAAGCACAGTAGGTCGGCGGAGTGCGTCCTAAAAACCATGGCTAGCATCGACTCGCAGAGTGGTGCACTGTGGGTAGCTATCCCACAGTCCCCGCTACCCATTGGAATTCTGGGTTAAGCTCCCAACGCCTGATGGGGCAAAAACATTGTCACAGGTGGTTTTGGGTACATGTCGTCACTCTCCCCTCCCTTCCTCCCTCCTTGAAAGCAATGGCAAACAATCATTTTGCACCTTTTTTCCTGGGTTACCCGTGCAGACACCATAGCATGGCAAGCATGGAGCCCGCTCAGCTCACCGCTACTGTTGTGAGCATTGTAAACACCTCGCGCATTATCCTGCAGCATGTGCAGAACCTGGTTAGGAGATGCCAGCACGAGGACGATTGTGAGGAGGATATGGACACAGACGTTCCTGAAAGCACGGGATGTGACAATTGGGACATCATGGTGGCAGTGGGGCAGGTTGATAGAGTGGAACGCCGATTCTGAGCCTAGCAAACAAGCACAGACTGGTTGGACCACATAGTGTTGCTGGTATGGGATGATCCCCAGTGGCTGAGAAACATTCGCATGCGTAAGGCCACTTTCATGGAACTGTGTGAGTTGCTTTTCCCTGCCCTGAAGCTCAGGAATACCAAGAGGAGACCTGCCCTGACAGTTGAGAAGCAAGTGGCAATAGCCCTGTGGAAGCTTGCAACACCTGACTGCAACCGGTCAGTAGGGAATCAGTTTGGAGTGGGCAAATCTACTGTGGGGGCTGCTGTGATCCAAGTAGCCAAGGTAATCACTGATCTTCTGCTAGCAAGGGTAGTGACTCTCGGAAATGCACAGGTCATAGTGGATGGCTTTGCTGCAATAGGGTTCCCTAACTGTGGTGGGGCGATAGACAGAATGCATATCCCTATCTTGGCATCGGACCACCTTGCCAACCAATACATAAACCACAAGGGGTACTTCTCAATGGTGCTGCAAGCACTGGTGGATCACAAGGGACATTTCACCGACATCAACGTGGGATGGCTGGGAAAGGTGCATGATGCTCGCATCTTTACGAACTCTGGGCTGTTCAAACAGCTGCAAGAAGGGACTTATTTCCCAGACCAGAAAATTACCTTTGGGGATGTTGAAATGCCAATAGTTATCCTTGGGGACCCAGCCTACCCCTCACTTCCATGGCTCATGAAGCCATACACAGGCAGCCTGGACAGTAGTCAGGAGCTGTTCAACTATAGGCTGAGCAAGTGCAGAATGGTGGTAGAATGTGCCTTTGGACATTTAAAAGCTCGCTGGCGCTGTTTGCTGACTAGGTTAGACCTCAGTGCAACCTATATTCCCATTGTTACTGCTGCTTGCTGTGTGCTCCATAATATCTGTGAGAGTAAGGGGGAGACATTTATGGCAGGGGTGGGAGGTTGAGGCAAATTGCCTGGCGGCCAATTTTGAACAGCCAGACACCAGGGCGATTAGAAGAGCACAGCTAGGCACACTGCACATCAGAGAGGCTTTGAAAAACAGTTTCATGACTGGCCAGACTACGGTGTGACAGGTGTGTGTGTTTCTCCTTGATGCAAAACCACCCTCTTTGTTGAATTTACTTCCCTGTAAGCCAACCCCCCTCCCCCCTTCGACCACAGCTGGCAAAGGAAATAAAGTCCCTATTGTTTTGAATCCATGCATTCTTTTTTTTTTTTTAAGTGAGATCACTGACAAGGTAGCCTGGGTGGGGTAGGGGAGGAGGGAAGGACAAGGCCACATTGCTTATTGTAGCCACATTACAAATCAAAGCTGTTTGAATGACAGCCTTCTGTTGCTTGGGCCATCCTCTGGAGTGGAGGGGCTGGGTGCCCAGAGACTCCCCCACTCCTCCCCACGTTCTTGGGCATTTGGGTGAGGAGGATATGGAACATGGGGAGGAGGGTAGGCAGTTATACAATGGATGCAGCAGCAGTCTGTGGTCTTGTTGTGTTTCCTGCAGATCCACCAGACGCCTGATCATGTCCATTTGCTCCCCCATTAGCCTCAGCATCTCCTCCTGCATGTTCTGATCATGCTCACTGAATGCTTTCCTGGCCTCTGTCACTGAATGCCTCCATGCATTAAGCTGTGCCTTATCAGTGCAGGAGGACTGCATGAGCTCGGAAAAAATGTCATTGCGAGAGTGTTTTTTTTGCCTTCTAATCTGTGATAACCTCAGGGATAGAGATGATACGGGGAGTATAGAAACATTTGCACCTGCAGGGGGGATAAAAAGGGAGAGTAAAATTTAAGAAGATACATTTCTGAGAACAAAAGGGAGACTCTTTCACAGTGAATCAAGCAATTCACAGCAGACAGCACATGTGCGTTAGGTCCAAGGTTGCATTTTGCCTTTTATATTGAGCGCCTGCTGGTATGGTGACACATCTCACACAGCTGGGCAACAGAATTTGGTTTCCAAGCAGCCATGGTAAGCCAAAGGGTATGCGAGGTTGGCTTCTTCCACCTTCATAACATGTGGGAATGTTTTCAAACTGCAGCACCCTCCTTACCCATAGCAAGCAATGCTGGTTGGGTTTGCCGTTTAAAAGGAGGGGCTGTGGTTTTGGGTTGGATGTGCAGCACACCCTTCCCCCCACCGCGTGGCTATTCTCTGGGATGATCCCTTTTAGCCAAGCGCAAACAGCCCAGCATGAACGGGGTCCTTTTACTGTTCCCTTACAAAAATTCCCCTATTTCAACACAGGTGACCATGAATGATATCACTCTCCTGAGGCTGACACAGAAAGATAAAGACCAAATGTTGCATGAATGCAACCAAAACCCAGGACCATTCACTGCCATACTTTGTGCTGCAATGATTCCAGATTATTTGCTACTGGCCTGGCATGCTAAAGTGTCATACCATGGAGGATGAAATAAGGCAGCCCTCCCCAGAAACCTCTGCAAAGGCTTTCAGAGTGCCTCCAGGAGAGCTTCATGGAGATGTCCCTGGAGGATTCCCGCTCCATCCCCAGACACGTTAACAGACTTTTCCAGTAGCTGTACTAGCCGCAAATGCATCCCAATTCTTCAGTAGTGTAGTTACAAATGTGCACTCACCAGAGGTTCCTTCTCCACCTTCAGGGTCCGGGAACCTGCCTCGGGAGGGTATTGGCTCCAGGGTGATGAAAAGGTCCTGGCTGCTGGGGAGACCAGATTCTCCGCTTGCCTGCTGCGCATTCTCCTATTCTTCCTCATCCACAAAATCCTCCTCCATATTCTGTGAGACTCCCTCCCTTGCAGGTGTCCACGGACAGTGGTGGGGTACTGGTAGGGTCCCCCCCTAGAATGGCATGCAGCTGATCATAGAAGCGGCATGTATGGGACTCTGACCCGGAGCGGGCGTTTGCCTCCTTTGTCTTGTGATAGGCTTTCCTGAGCTTCTTAACTTTCACGCAGCTCTGCTGTGTGTCCCTGGTATAGCTTCTCTCCACCATGCCCTTTGCGATTTTAGCATATATATTATCATTTCTTCTTTTTGATCGGAGTTCTGCCTGCACAGATTCTTCTCTCCATAGAGCAATCAGATCCAGTGTCTCCCATTTGCTCCATGCTGGAGCTCGTTTGCAATTCTGGGACTGCATGGTCACCTGTGCCGCTGAGCTCGCCACGCTGACCAAACAGAAAATGAAATTCAAAAGTTCCCAGGGCTTTTCCTGTGTACCTGGCTAGTGCATCGGAGTTGAAAGTGCAATCCAGAGTAGTCACATTGGAGCACTCTGGGATAGCTCCCAGAGGCCAATACCATTGAATTACACAATGCTGCGTCTGCACTACTCCAAATTTGACCCAAGAAGGTCGATTTTAGTGCTACTCCCCTCACCAGGGAGGAGTAGAGCAGTCGATTTTAAGAGCCCTTTAGGTCGATGGAACGGGGTTGGTTGTGTAGCCAGATTGCTTATAAAATCGACCTAACGTGGCTAAAGTCGACCTAACCTCGTAGTATAGACCAGGGCTCAAGTTATCAAGCTAGTAAGCACAATTCCCATTGGCACATTGACATCAAATGTGTCCACCCAGCTTGCCTTGGGCCTGGACCTTCCTCTTCTTCTTAGACACTCACTGTGTTTGGACACAGGCTGTTCTACTGTCTTCTTCTTGAGCAACTTCTCTCTGGACCAAGTTCTCTCACATGGTCCGTAGTCTAAACTAACTTTGCTTCCTAGTCAATTCCACTCTGATTTACATCTTAGAAAACAGATGAAGTTCCTGGCTTAGATTCTTGTGCCATGGCTACTCTTTTTGGTATGCTAGATAAAATAAGCCAGGATTAATCCACCAGTTATCACAGTCCCATTAGCTGCTTTCTCTTTGAAGTATTCCTTCTTCTGGCAGCCCTCTATGTTATCTTATGGTGAACAGTTTGGCCTTCAAACCTTTCCCAAATGCAGTCTAAAGCAAATTAAGTGAAAAGTAACCCACTAACAAACATTTTCACCATAAATAGCTCCACTTAAAAAACCCCAGGAGCCACTTCAGTAATTTGCATCTGATGAAGTGGGTATTCACCCACGAAAGCTTATGCTCCAATGCATTTGTTAGTCTATAAGGTGCCACAGGACTCTTTGTTGCTTTTTACAGATCCAGACTAACACGGCTACCCCTCTGATACTTGCATCTGCAAGTGACTGAATATAATCTTCAATTCCCTCTTTCCTTCTATAGGTAACACAAAGAGTTTGTTTTCTTGGAGGCACTTCAGTGATGTGTCCTATACTGTTTTCATGTCCAATGATACCCTGCTCTGCAGCATGCTGTGTATGGGTTATCTTGTGAGGGATTCTACCTCTTGCTGTATGTCTATAGCTTATAATGCACTTCAGAATACTTCAGAGTGAAAGATGCTATATAAAATCTTAGTGTGTGTGTGGGGGGGGGAATCTGCAAATATTCACTCAATTTTTAAAATAAATGAATTCACTTGAACTCTGCATATGTTCACCAAGTGTAGTCACTTTTAGAATTGCTGAAAAGAGTGTCTGTGGAAGCAAATGTTAACAGAATTTTGGAAAATATTTGTGGGAAGCAGAATTAATATAATTCTCCATTAGCATCTACTATCCAGTATAAATACTAAGAGTGTTGTCCATTTAGTCCATGAACAGAAATATATCATGTGACTTAAGTGACCAATCATATCACTTGAGTTTCAAATTCTTAATATTCATAAAGTGCTTATGAATGAAATAAAAAGACTTATTCACTGAAATATGGTGAGTAATATATCTGAGCAAACAGTATTCTTTTTGAACTTGGAGAGCTGAAAAAGGAAAAGTTAATAGAATGTAACAAATGAATAGTCAAGAAACCAAATGGATTGAATGCTGACAAGCAGATTTGAACACCACTTGCCAGTTTTTTTGGCTTTTAAATAATAAAAAAAAAATCATGACTCGTTCCAATCTGTTTCATTCTGTGTTGTGGTGTGTTTGAAATGCACTGTTGTTCTGTTATTGCGTCAGTATATATTGCAAGCGGTGAACTATGGTGACATTCAAAAGTGCAGATCTTTTAAAATGAAACACTGTAATAGTTCCTTTGGAGCTATTACTGTATATCATGACAATATGTACTCTTAGAAGCCCCTTAGTCACCAGATCATTTTCTTGATACATGATTATGACTACTCAAAATAATACTAAGGATGGCAGGTGTCTGTTGAAATTCTAACATACACAATGAAAATTAGTATTTTCCTATTAGCCACTTTTGTAATATTCCTTAATTGACTTTTATTTCAAATGCCATAATCAGTTTATCCATTTGATCAGTAATCTGGAAAAAATGTTTTTAAAGATAGAATTACAGATTTAAAAAATACTTAAATTTGAAAGTACTTTAACAATTACCAATTGCTTTTTAAAAAATATTTCTACACAGAAATCTTTGTACCAGATACACTTCCAAGTCAGGTTTTTTAGCACCGGATGAACTGCCTAAAAAACCCAGCCACTCTAGGAAAAAAAAACAACTCATCAAAATGATCTTAACTTGAGCTATGTGAATTGTGCTGCTGCAACAACAATAATTCTCTATCCCAATTAGGCAAACTAATTAACAGAGCTAAAGTAGTGATTCCTTAATGAAGCTAATTAACACAATGGCTTATGTTCACTCACACAAATTCATGTCTAGATACTCTCATGGAGACAATACATGCAATTGTTAGTTTATAATATCAGTATTAGCAATTTGTTAATTTGGATGGGATTAACACTTTGCAAAGCACGGTATTAAGGGAAATGATTAATTTTCAAAATAAGGACCCTATTCTCAGCTGAAATGCATGTAGTGCCTCTTCTCTCTGGATATAATGAGAGTTATCTCTTTGTTTCATATCAACAATTGCCTACTTAATCCCTCCTGAACCCAGATCTTGCAATGTTTCCTTCTCCTCCACCCCTCCAAAAACTGGTATCTGGTAGTGGCCACAGAACTTCCATGCCACTTTCTCAGGGCATGAGGTTCAATGGGTCCATGTAATCATGCATCCTGTGGCCCTGATTCTATCACAGCCCTTTCTGCAGTGTACAAATGGATAGGAGGCAATCTCACAGCTCTCACTATGCAGCCTCCTATGGGCCATATGTGAGTCAGAGATAATTTACATAGTCCTGCACAATAACAAGGTGAATTTCACCATAAGATAAACGAGCTGTTTTAACTTCCAGTCTATTAAGTTTCCATATCCAACTGAAACTGCAGGCAGCCAGACTGTAATCAACTGAAGTGGAACTTGCCACTGCACTGGAATTAATGGCTCTATTCTTAAAGTGGGTTCGTAAATGTGTCATGAATAGAGCTGGGCAAAATTTATCAACCAAAATTTTTTCAGGAAAAAAATCCAAATTTTATGACACTGAAAACTTTTCTGAATTTTTGTTGATTTTACCAATTCTTAAATAATAAAAACTGTATAAATTTTTTAAAATGAAACATTTGACATTTTTAAAAACAAAAAAAAATTAGTTTTCTATTTGAAATGACTTTTTGTTTTGATTTTTTTTTACTTAAATGTTGTTTAAAACTAATGAACAAAACAAGAACAGCTGAAAATCTAAATGAAATTTTGTTTGTTTGGGGTTGAGTGAAATGTTTCATTCAATCTGGAGTGATTTTTTTTTTTCAATTTTTCAGAATGGCCAGCAACCTGAATAAGCTGTTATTCACCCAGGTGTAGTCATGGCCTTAGTTTTACCTCTCATCTGAATGATGGGTACCTTCAGGGTCAGGGTCAGCTAACACTCTACAGGAATCCCGGATTTTGTGCTGAACTGGAGAAAAGAACACTTAGATCCTCTATTTTTAGCCTCAGTTTTTGAAGCACATTGGATTTTCCATAGCTGTCTCCCATTAGAGTACTAGCCAAGAAAACTCCTACTTAGTTTTGAGAGGTCTGATAGGATCTACAAGCTAGAAATGGTAGGAGTACAGCTTTCTGTTCCCCAAACAAATTTTACACATAATGTATTAGTTCATGTACTTGCATAGGTAGCATTATTTGTGGATGCGGGCAGGGCCAGATTAATGCTCCTATGGGCCCGGGGCTATTAGATTTTCCTGGATGGAGTTTGGTGCAGGAGGGGGCTGGGGCAGAGGATTGGGATGCAGAAGGGGTTGCGGGGTCTGGGAGGGAGTTTGTGTGCAGGAGGGGGGTTCTGATCTGGGGTAAGGGGTTGGGGTGAATGAGGGGGTGCGAGGTGCAGGCTCTGGACAGGAGGAGCTTACCACAGGCGGCTCCCGGCCGGCGGCATAGCCCCACACTGCTCCTGGAAGCGGCTGGCCCCTAGCACGTCTCTGTAGCCCCTGAGGGGAGGGGGACAGCTTGTCTCTGTGTTCTGCCCGCACCCGCAAGCACCACTCCCGTAGAAACCAGCGAATGGCAATTGCAGAGATGTGCTAGCAGCCAGCTGCTTCCTGGAGCGGCATGGGGCCATGGCATGCAGGCAGCCTGCCTGAGCACCCTGCTGCGCCATGGGACTTTTAGCAGCCTGGAGTTGGAGATTGCTGCCTGCCTTGAGCCGGGACCCTGGGCTGCAGCATCTATAGCCCCTGCCTTAATCTGGCCCTGGGGGCGGGAGCTTAAAACTTGGTGAACTGGCTTTCCTTGAGAAAAATGGATAGCTGACCCATGTGTTTTTCTTTTACAAAGATGAAATACAAGTCAGATTAGCTAGTCATTGTACTGCTAATAATAATGAATGAAACTTAAGTAGTACACCTACACCCCGATATAACGCGACCCGATATAACACGAATTCTGATATAATGCGGTAAAGCAGTGCTCCCGGGGGGGGGGGCGGGGCTGCGCACTCCAGCAGATCAAAGCAAGTTCGATATAACGCGGTTTCACCTATAACGCGGTAAGATTTTTTGGCTCCCGAGGACAGCGTTATATCGAGGTAGAGGTGTATTTGTTCATTAAGGAAAACAATTAAATTTCATTATGTGTTATCAGACAAGCAAAATATTAATTCATTTCTAACTTCTGCCTGTAAAATTCATTAAACCTCACAAAGAGAAGCAAATAAAAAAATAATCTTTAAGTGGATCCTATAACTTCCTCTACAGAATGCCTTTTCTGGCTCTTGCAGGCTAATATATTCCCATAATGGTCTCCTAAAGCAGGTGTGCTCCAACGGAATCCAGTGTGCCCCCTGCTACTGCTGCTGCTTCTTTCACTGTTCCTGCTGCCCAAGAATGAAATTATTACCTTGCACGCTCCAGGGCAATGGGTTGCACATGCAAGAAGAAAAAATCTCATTTGCCTTCTTATCAAAGCAATGGCTGTCAGGCTTATTAAGGCTGTTAATGTCAGTAGAGAGAGTTTGCACAACTTAATTTTACAAAGCTCAAAAGCTTGTCTTTCTCTCTCACCAACAGAAGTTAGTCCAATAAAAGAAATTACTTGAAAACACCAAAGACTGACTGAAACTTATACACCACTAATTCTTTTCCACCCAGTCAAAACTCAAATGGTCAGACAGATGTTTATCAGATATCTTAGAAAGAAAAAATTGTGTTCATAGCTGAAACTTGGATGGCAAGTTTCAGCCTAGAATCTCTTTTCAGAACTGAGTTCTAAATTCACAAAAGTGGATTACTAATGAAAGTGATAATACAACCTTTCTTATATAATCCCAACCACAAAAAATGTAATCTTACAGCTAAGGTTGTAAGGGTTCATTTTAAATCTATTAACACCCTAAAAAGAAAGTAAAAAGATGAAGAGGTTCCATCATAACCCACACTCTCTTTATATGTCACCCCTGCCAATACCTGCAATGAGACATATACACACGAGACCAAAAATTTGTCTTAAAACTAGGGCTGTCAATTAATCACAGTTAACTCACGTGATTAACTCAAAAAAATTAATCGTGATTAAAAAAATTAATTGTGATTAATCACACGGTTAAACAATAGAATACCAATTGACATTTATCAAATATTTTTGGATGTTTTCCTACATTTTCAAATATATTGATTTCTATTACCACTCAGAATACAAAATGAACAGTGCTGACTTTATATTATTTTTGATTACAAATATTTGCACTGTAAAAATGATAAACAAAAGAAATAGTATTTTTCAATTCACTTCATACAAGTACCATAGTGCAATCTCTTTATCGTGAAAGTGTAACTTACAAATGTAGGATTTTTCTTGTTCAGCCAATCGCTACGACAAACAAGCTTCATTACATTTATGGGAGATAATGCTGCCTGCTTCTTATTTACATCACCTGAAAGTGAGAACAGGCATTCACATAGACTTTTGTAGCCGGTGGTGCAAGGTATTATTTGCCAGATATGCTAAACATTCGTATACCCCTTCATGCTTTGGCCACCATTCCAGAGGACATGCTTCCATGCTAATGATGCTCGTTAAAAAAATAATGTGTTAATTAAATTTGGGGGGGGGGGAGAAATGTATGTCTCCTGTTCTGCTTTACCTGCATTCTGCCATATATTTCAGGTTATAGCAGTCTTGGATGATGACCTAGCACATGTTCGTTTTAAGAACACTTTCACAGCAGATTTGACAAAACGCAAGAAGGTACCAATGTGAGATTTCTAAAAATAGCTACAGCACTCAACCCAAGGTTTAAGAATCTGAAGTGCCATCCAAAATCTGAGGTGTGCAGCATGCTTTCAGAAGTCTTAAAAGAGCAACATTCTGATGCAGAAAGTACAGAACCTGAACCACCAAAAAAGAAAATCAACCTTCTGATGGTGGCATCTGACTCAGATGATGAAAATGAACATGCGTCAGTCCACACTGCTTTGGATCATTATCAAGCAGAACCCGTCATCAGCATGGATGCATGTCCTCTGGAATGGTGGTTGAAGAATGAAGGGACACATGAATCTTTAGCACATCTGGCACATAAATATCTTGCGACACCGGCTACAACAGTGCCATGCGAACACCTGTTCTCACTTTCAGGTGACACTGTAAACAAGATGTGGGCAGCATTAGCTAAGTAGGACTGAGTGACTTGTAGGCTCTAAAGTTTCACATTGTTTTATTTTCAAATGCAGTTATTTTTGTATGATTCTACATTTGTAAGTTCAACTTTCATGATATAGAGATTGCACTACAGTACTTGTATTAGGTGAATTGAAAAATCCTTTTTTTTTTTACAGTGCAAGTATTTGTAATCAAAAATAAATATAAATATAAAGTGAGCACTGTACACTTTGTATTCTGTGTTGTAATAGAAATCAACATATTTGAAAATGTAGAAAAAATCCAAAAATATTTAAATAAATGGTATTCTATTATTGTTTAACAGGGCGATTGATCGCGATTAATTTTTTTAATCGCTTGACAGACCTACGTAAAACCTTAGCACTGATCTTTTCTAATCTGTGGCGTAACAAAATCTTTGCACAAAATGTTACATTAGCAGCATTCAGCACACTATACTATACCTATCTTATTTTAATGCGTATTTATTATTGTCATGTATGTGTAGAAAATGGTATAGCTCCAAATACTGCAAGTGGCTCTTCATAGATCCATAGAGTTTAAAGTCAGTAGGGGCTATTAAATCATGTAATCTGACCTCCTGTATATTACAGGGCCTTTGGATTTTCCTCTGTTACCCCATATAAGTAGAAAAACTTGTTTTTCACTAAAGTGTAACTTCCAGAATGGCATCTAGTCTTGATACAAAGACATCAAGAAATGGAAAATGGACCAGTTCCCTTGGTCGTTTGTTCCAGTGCTTAATCACCCGCACTGTTAAAATATTGTGCCTTATTTCTCCTTTGAATTTGTCTGGCTTCAACTTCCAGTGACAAGTTCTTTTTCTGCCTTTCTCCACTATGTTGCATTCTCCACTCCAGAGTATCTAACTTTAAAAAGGAGAACAAAGAGGACCAGGGGAATTATAGCCTAGTCAGCCAAACTACAATAGTGGAAAGGTACTGGAAGAAATTTAAAAAAACAATCAATTTGTAAGTACCTGGGGGATAATTGGGTAATAAATAATAGCCGGTGTGAATTTGTCAAGAGCAAATCATGTCAAACCAACCTAATTTCCTTCTTTGACAGGGTTACTGGAGTAGTGGATGGGAGGGGGAGGAGTAGATGTGAAGCATCTTGATTTTAGCAAAGCTTTTGACACATTCCCACCTCATTCTCAGAAGCAAACTCGGGAAATGTGGTTTAGATGAAATTACTGTAAAGTAATTTTCCACAAATGATAGAAAAAACATACTCAAAAAGTAGTTGTTAATAATTCACTGTCTAACTGGGAGGATGTAACTAATGGGATTCCACAGGGGTCTGTCCTAGGTCTGGTACTAGTCAATATTTTCATTAATGACTAGGATAGTGGAGTGAAGCATATGCTTCTAAAATTTTGAAATGACAACAAATTAGAGGGATAGTAAGCACTTCGGAGGACAGAATTAGAATGCAAAAGGACCTTGATAAATTGAAGAATAGGTGTGAAACCAACAAGATGAAGTTCAATAAAGACAAGTGCAAAGTACTATAATTAGGAAGGAAAAAAATAAAATGCATATCTAAAAAATAGAGAATATATAGCTAGGCAGTAGTACTACTGAAAATGATTTGGGTGTTATTGTGGATCATAAATTGAATATGAGCCAACAATATTGAAAAAAAAAGGACTAATATCATTCTGTAATGAATGGTGGTGATCAATTGTTTTCTGCATCCATGGAAGGAAGGACAAGAAGTAATTGAATGAATCTGCAGCAAGGGATATTATGTTGGATATTAGGAAATTATTTCTAACTATAATGGTAGTGATGTACTGGAATAGCCTTCCAAGGGAGGTTGTGGACACCAGACTGTATGCAGTATTCCAGTATTGGTCTCATCAATGCCGTATACAGAAGTAATAGCACCTCCCTACTCCTGTTCTCTGTTCCCCTATTTATACATCTAAGAATCACATTAGCCCTTTTTGCCATAGCATCACTCTGGGAGCTCATGTTGAGTTCCTTGTCCCCTACGACTCCTTTTCATTTACTGCTTTCCTGGATACAGTTCCCCATTCTGTAGGTATGGCCTGCATTTATTGTTCCTAGATGTATACCCACCTATGCCTGTATTTAAATGCACCTGGAAAGGGAGGACTATTGAGTGACCTGGCCCGAAGGCTGAGACACAAATAGGGAGCACCGTGAGTCCTGGAGATTGAGGAGGGACACGGTCAGAAATGAGGACATCAGATCTGAGTGGAGCTAATGCCCAGACCCAGCCACAAGGAGCAGCCCAATGGTAAATGGACCCTGTGACAACTTCATTGGGGGTCCAGCCATGCAGAGTAACTTGCAGGATTGAGGCTATAGTTTGTACAACATTGATTGTAATGGAAGCAGTCTGAAAAAATCCGGTCTTTTTATGTATTTGTTTAGGTGCCTAATATATATATATACTTGGCAATGGCAAGAACGAGAGGCACAGCCCTGACACAGCCCCTTGACAAATTTCAAATCCCTGATCTTATTGATGGGGGCACAAGAGCTTCTCAAAAAAAAGAAAAAAAAAAGTCACCAGGATCTTTTAACATGGGCAAAATATATGTTTCCTTAGTTTCATTCTTGAAGATGGTTAAATCATTTTGGCTGAAATTTTCCAGGAAAAAAACAAAATCAGGATGAGGCAGACATCCCATGTGGAAAATTTCAGCCCAAACAGTTTATATCTAGCAATGTTTTAGGCAACTGAAAACAGGTTCTTGTAATGGGAATTGTCAAACAACTTTAATAATAGGTGTTACCAGTCCTGCCTATAATGATTTAGATCGTTAGGAACATGATTGAAAATGCTGTGCTAGTATACCAGTTTTAATAAGTAAATCATAAAATATAATATACAAGTTGGTTTTACACTGATAACATCTTTATAGTTACAGATGTGGTTGCATATCACATTTCAACCATAAAGTTAAAGACTTCCACCTATAACAATTACTAGCTATGACAGGAATGATCTTCAAATAGCAGTGATATAAAATATTAATTCTGTAGTTATTCAACAGTGTAGCAAAGGTACCTAGTTAAAATTCTCACAGGGTCTCTGCTTATTATCATCAAATTTATGATTAACTAGAAATGCCACTAACATTAATGCATTGTATAACATCCCACATTTAAACTGCTGACAAAAATAACTGAATTAACATTTTACTAATCATTTGGTTCCATTAACTCTCAAACTTCAATGTGATGCTAAAAGTATACATATAATATTAAAGATAAAAATCTGTAGTATTTGGGAGCTATAATTTCATAAGAAGGACATTTTACAAAATCATTAATCAGTAAGTGGTCTAGCACCCTTTCACAGAATTTATAAACTCACAATATTTTTAACTGTTTAGCAGGCACACAATAAAAATGTACAATTTTTGTGAATGTTATATAAAATTTTAAATTTTAAGATTAACATTGGGTTATTTTGCCAGAACAGTACACTCAACAATATTGCCACTCAGAATAATTGTACATATTATCAACACCATACAGTACCTCTGTTTTTGTGAATTTAGTTTAATGAGCTAATTTATTTGAAACCCTGGCAGTTATTTAATTGACAATAATATATCTTATAAAGATGTGTGAGCCACAGGAACATAAATTAAGTCCCGGTTTTATCAAATTTTAATCAGTGTTTCCCTCAATCACAATTTGAGATGGAAAAATAACTATTCTTTTGGTACATTTGGTTTACTGGAGCACTTATAGGTGCAGTTTAACTGTATCTGTCTGTTACAAAGAGTGATGGATCCTCAACTCGATCCAGATTCATATCTGGGTCTGAATTCCCAGAATTCTGGGTATTCACGTCTGGGGATTGTTTGGGCTCATTTCTAGTTACCAAGTGTTATATTTCTTCCAGTAGATTATATAACACATGGCAAGAGAAGCATGAGGCATGCTGCAACTCTTGGTTAAGTCTAAGGCTATGCGTACACTTACAGGGGGTGTGTAGAGTACATACATTGTACACCTCACAGCACAGATATAAATACCAGCATAAACAGTGAGGTACTGCTTAGGAGAGTAGAGTAAAGGCATGTCAGATCCTTAGGATATGTACTCCTGCATGCCCAAGCAGTGTCTCCTCCATCTACAACTGCTAATTTTAGCAATGTGATGTTCCACTTTCTCTCTGCTGCAGGAGCCTTTCCTCACAACTGAGAAAGGCTCCAGAAGGGGGGAGGCACCAGGGGAAAGCTCTGGCAGCTCCCCACTGCTTGAGCCTTACCCCACAGCAGGGAGAGACTCCAGAAGCAGGGAAAGGCCATGGCACTTGCCCAGAACCTTTCTTTCCTGCCTCCCCCCACCAAAGCCTTTAACCGATATATGTAGCTACACACTGTAGTGTGGACACAGCCTGCTTTTTACTGTGATGTGTGGCTACACATACCCCCTACATGCTGCTGCTGCCAGTGTAGACAAGGCAGCATTTCTCAACTATTGGGTTGTAACTCCTGAGCAAGGGTTATAAGGCATTGACTATTTTATTTTAAAGCAAAGAAAATCTTGCTCCCCCACTCACAACACATCCTGACCATTCAAGGTCAAGTATTCTATGTCAACTTCTTGAAACACACATGTTAAATAATATAGGCTTATTGTTACTGATACATATTTTTTTATTTTATAGCAAATGTAAGGGGGTTGTGCACACTTTTGACTTTCAGTAAGAGGTCACCAACCTGAAAAGTTTGAGAAACACTGCTCTAAGGCATAGGAGTCAGCACCATCCTGCCTTTTACATATTGTTAAATGGGAGAGGGTTCTGACTTGACCCTTGGCTAGATGGTACGGTGGTCCCAGTATGGAAAGTAATGAGAACCACTGGTTTAAGGAATATGATTCCATGATTACACATACAGCGATGCTTTCACATCTATTTTGCACAAGTGCATTTACAAGTTCCTCTTTGACAGCTCATCCAAAGCCCATTGAAATCAAAGGAAAGACTACCATTGACTTCAATGGGTTTTGGTTCAGGCAGTTATTAATGACAGCTAACTTGGAAACAGCATAATTAGTAAATATATATATATATAAATATAAAATATCGCCTGTTTAGCCAGGCCTGACACCACCCATCCTCCACTTTTGCTATCATTAACAAGTCAAGAAGCACATTTCTAACTGCTGCTTTGCATGAAAATTTTATTGATTTGAGTGGAATGTCATCATATACTACATCAGGCATGGCAAATTTGGTGGCAGCAGTGGTTTTGATATATACCGAATAGTTAATAGATTTATTGAAAAAAGAAGTCACTCATGTCCTTGCACTGTACTATTAACATCATGAGCCAATGTATACTTGTTTTGTTAAACATTTCAGAGAAGTTAATCAGCATATCTCCTACCTTTCTCCAAATTTATCTTTGCTCAACAGCCAACAAACAAGAAAGTAGAAAAGAAAGAAATAGTTAAATACAAAGATAAACAAAAAAGTTTATCCTTATAGTACATACAGATTTTCCCACCATAAAGATTTTTCAGAAATATTTGGGTTTTTTTTCATGACAATGCCACATATTTTCCCCTCACTGCCATTCACTTGTTTTAGCTCGATCCTGATGATCCAAGTATCAGCACTGATTAGAAACATTTACTGATAAAAAAAAAATGTTTTTTAAATTCCAAAAAAATTCTGTTTAGTGTGTGTCAGGGGAGTCTGTTATCTGATTATTCACGGACTACATTTATTCTTGTTCATGCAAATAGGTGCACATGTAATTTTTCACACCACACTCAACATTACGATGTCCAAGTGTCACAGTAGATTTTCTCATCTAGTATGGAATTTGAGTGTGCCTTGTGCAATGAGAACTACTATGATGCTGATTCAACTACCACCAACCTATGGAATTGTCAGCACAGGATAATAGCTAATCTCTTTTGATAGCTCCACATAAACTTAGCTGGCAGTAGGATGCATTGAATCAGCATGTCCTCTGCCTCGGCCACATCCACTTTCCATTTAGCACCACTATGCTGGTTGTCTAGACTCCCCACTCAGAAATAGATTGTAGTGAGTCAATCACTCTGGACAAGAGACACATAGACACTGTTAAGTTTATCAATTAATTATAAAACCTCCTCTAATGACATTTCAATCTGTGACAATTCCTCAGATTTGTCACCTACAAAGGACAGCTCAGGTTTCGAAATCTCCCTAATATCCTCAGCCGTGAAGACTGAAGCAAAGAATTCATTTAGTTTCTTCGCAATGACTTTATCATCTTTAAATGCTCCTTTTGTATCTTGATCATCCAGAGGCCCCACTGGTTGTTTAGCAGGCTTCCTGATTCTGATGTACTTGAAAAACATTTTGTTATTACCTTTTGAGTTTTTGGCTAGCTGTTCTTCAAACCCCTTTTTGGCTTTTCTTATTACATTTTTACACTTAATTTGGCAGTGTTTATGCTCCTTTCTATTTACGTCACTAGGATTTGACTTCCACTTTTTAAAAGATGCCTTTTTATCTCTCACTGCTTCTTTTACATGGTTGTTAAGCAACGGTGGCTCTTTTTTAGTTCTTTTACTCTGTTTTTTAATTTGGGGTATACATTTAAATTGGGACTCTATTATGGTGTCTTTGAAAAGTGTCCATGCAGCTTGCAGGGGTTTCACTCTAGTCACTGTACCTTTTAATTTCTGTTTAACTAACCTCCTCATTTTTGCATATTTCCCCTTTCTGAAATTAAATGCCACAGTGTTGGGTTGCTGAGGTGTTCTTCCCACCACAGGAATGTTAAATGTTATTACATTATAGTCACTATTTCCAAGCGGTCCTGTTATAATTACTTTTATATAGTTACATGTTATAGTTACTTGCATGGTGGCAAGTAGCTGAATGTAAGTAATTGGGTTATCAGGGTTGCTATATTAAGAATTTATTGTGTTAGTATGAGGCCTATTGAAAGTAGTCATGCTAAAGGCTGGATTGTAGTTAACATAGTATAGGACCAAGGAATATAACTAGATCATAATTTTGCACTCATTCAGAGAAGGTGAACAAGGGACCACAAAAGGAACAGTACACCACAAGACTCAGTTAGTGGGGAGTTTGTTGGGGCATGGGGTGGGTATGGCAGTTAGGTTGCTAGACAACAGGTCTAGCTGTTGGACCATTGTGAGGCACAGAAATTATTAGGAAATGATTGAGAAAGAATTGATGCAAATGGTTAATATTAATGATTACGGTTAATTATGGACACCCAGAATGCCATAGATGGAATAGGGGCAGGCATTGACTTTATGATACCAGAACAAATGTTTATATATCAGTGACATCTGCATAATGTGGGAAGTAAGACACTACACCTATTTCCCTTTCCTTGGGTTCTCTTGGGTTCTAAACTGGTGTCAACTGTATATATGGCTGTCTGAGGTTCTCCACTTACTAATTATCATCCCTGTATTTTTCTCATCTTTTTTATAGTATAAGTATGTAGTGTGTTTATTAGCCTGGCCCTATTGTGTGCTTGGGTTACTTATTTGTATAGGTTTATGTGTTTAATAATTATAGGTAGTAAAATTATTTGATTTCTTTGTAAGGTTATAAGGCCAATCACTTCAATCCCAGAAAGAAAGATCAGTTTCTAAGGGAAACTCTGTGGGTAGTCCATTTTGGGAAAAATCTGTGACTGATTATGAATAATAAACATGATAAGTGTGGCAAATCAGTTGTGTCATTATTTGTAACGGTTACAGTGTGACTAGCAACATTCAGTGCAGTTGGGAGGTAAAGAACAGTAAGACCAGACTAAAGACCATGAGATCTAGTAAGAGGAAGATCATCAGCACTTGGTGAGAGTAATTTCAATGAAGTGCAGATTATAGAAGTTAAAATGGAAGGGTATCTGGAATCTAGCTGGAGAAGAAACGGAGGTAGTGGTTGTAGACAGCACATTGAAAGAGTTTTGTGGTGAAGAGAAAAATAAAAAGACAGTGGATTTTTATTTTAGCTTGGGGAGGCCTGAACAGACTTGTATTGTGAAGAGATACAGCCAAGTGGTGTGTGTGCTGAGGTGGAGAAAAATAATGATGAGGGGATGAGGTCTCAAAAACAGTGCAAAATTATTAAAATTCAAATTTGAGGAGCTGAAAAATTGGTTAGTTTTCAACAGCAAAAATGAGTTCATTTTTACATTGAATGTCAAAAGTTTTGCCCAGCTCTCTTCCTGACACACATTTTACCATTTGTGATTGCTGCTGCCTTGCACACACAATGTTATCTTCAGGTTACTTTGAACACTTATAATTATAGCCAGGCAGTAATTACTATGTATTATTCATTTAAAAAATCAGGAGCACAAAGTATTTGAGTGGGTAATTCTTTCATATTAGGGAATAAAATGGTCTCTCTTGAATTTCTAATTTCAAGAATGAAAGTATGATAAGTAAGGAGCTATTTTAATTTTAAAATCAAAATGAAAAGCATGTCTTTGGAAAGGCTGCTCCATCGCCACAGGCGATTTTGAATGCACATTACAAAATGGCTGCAGGCACATATTTTGGTGTGTATATATATATATATATATATATATACACACACTAACTCAGCAGAAAGAAATATATTCTGTTTGTAATCAAAGAGATGAGTGATTTTATTAATCCTAAATGAGTCAGAAGGTTGAACCAGTTTTTGTTACCCTTGATAAAGGACAAGGAATTCTGTATTCATTGGTATTTTGTATTCATAACTCCACTTTAAACACGGATTTTCTCCTTGTCAAATTATGTCCTATAAAATCTAAAGATCCATAAAACTAGAGCTGCAGTCAGATATTTACAAGAGATATGGGAGCTATGTGTTTGACTCCCTCACATGGCTACATAAAAATAAAAACAACAAAAAGAAAACAGCTTTACTCTTTTGTTCCCAGTTAAGTTATTGTACAGCTCAGTTTACATTCCTGGTACTTCAAACCTTGTTCATTCTAGCATATAAATTGCATGCAGTTCTGCTGCTACATGGCATTGTCCTGCTACTTTTCCCAAGATGGAACATTAAATTTAGTGCGAATTTATAGGGAACATAGAATTACCATAATAGTAAGCTCAAATGTTCAAATACCCATGTAAAGCCTACTTTTCATGTCCCATGTAAAGCCCAATATTCAAGCTGTGTGTGACAACATGTGAGGATGGTGGGGTAAGAATTTGGTTTCCTACTCAGTCAAGGAATGGTGCAGTCATTCACTGCTCCATGACCCTTCAGCCTGTGGTAGTAACTATGGTCTACTAAAATATATCTATGGAGTTTAGCCTTGAGTTCTGTATAGTCAGGCTGAAAATCCACTGGCTGGGCACCTGCTTTGGCTCTTTCTAAAACTTCCCCTCCATGCTGCTGTACATAACATCCTGGAGACCCCCACAGCCTTTTCATAACAAAACATCAACCTCACAACCTTCCTAGTGGAATGATTCTTCTGCTCTTCAAGCTTTGCATGAAGGTGCCATCCTAGAAAAGCACTGTAAAGTGGAAGTCTTAGTATCTCCATCCTGTTTACACCATTCCTAAGCTCTCTCTGAGTCCTGACTAGCATTGACATAACAGGCACCTCCCATATTCCCCATCACAACTGGCCTGACAGAAGAATGTGTAGCCTGGCATGCTGAGCCACCGTTTTGGGGAACAGCATGCCTATAGCTATATAGTAGGCATAACATGCCCAAAATCTCAAGTGAGAGTTCTACAGACATACCCCTGTTGGTAGATACTTGATCCCATGAATACTCCCATTGATTGCAGATCAGAATGAGTGCTCACTATCTGAGCAAGAGTTGTATTATCTACTTTGTTCTGTCTTATGCTCAGTCTGTGAGTGGTGTCATGGTCTAATGATCAGAGCTGGAGTCCAAAGTCAGGAGTCAGCTGGGTCAGGACACTGGAGATCAGAAACAAGACAAACTCAGATGAGAACCACAAATCAGAGGTCAGGAGCCAAGCCTGCTCAGGACACTGGGAAGTCAAGCTGAGGCAGCTTCAGTCGTAGCCACAAAGTACACGGTCCAGAACAGGGTGGATCCCAATTATTCAGACAGCTTCCTGTTCTTGTTGCTGTCTTAAGGAGGGCCAGCAGGCCAATCAGCTGATCTGGGACTCATCTAATAGGCCATCAAGGGTCACCCCTTAAACTGGGGCTGGGTTTCATGGGTCCTAGATCAGCTGTTGTCAGCAAGCTGCCAAATGGAGGAAGCAAGGTTACTCCTACGAACCCTCTAGATATGGGTTTGAGGCCTGTGGGTCACAATAAGTGGTATATAAGAAGCAGAATGAGCATCTACTGATTTTGTCTGTCACTTAGACTTACAATGCATCTCAAAAGGGAAATGTTTCTGGACATCCTCTCTCTTCAGGTACAGTGTCCATCCTCTTTTTCCCTTTACTGAAAATGTAGTAGAGTAGAGAATTTGGTCTAGTAACTTTAAACTCTTCTTAAGCTCAAAATCTAGGGACCTTTGTTTATACATAAAAATAGACATTGCCTGCCAGGCAGTTTGTTTCAGCCTCCAGTTACAGTGCTTCAGATACCACAGTTCCACAATACCTTAATTTAACACCTTCTTTAATTCTATACATGTGCCCTCCACTTCATTTCTAATTTAAGAATGAAAAGTATTTTCTTTGGCAGTCTTTACTTAGAGAAACTGGATTCCTCAGTTTTCATTTGACCATTAATAATGTACTACACCTCTACCCCAATATAACGCTGTCCTTGGGAGCCAAAAAATCTTACTGCATTATAGGTGAAACCGCGTTATATCGAACTTGCTTTGATCCGCCTGAGTGCGCAGCCCCCCCCCCCCCCGAAGCACTGCTTTAACGCGTTATATCCGAATTTGTGTTATATCGGGTCGCGTTATATCAGTGTAGAGGTGTATATTGACAATAATAACGACTAAAACAAATGGAAGACAAGTCTGCTTTTTAAATTTTTATTATTGTTGCCATAAGTTAGGCTTTCCCCATTAGACCAATTGATAAGAAAAGGAAGAAAATAACAGAGTGGGTTTTTCCAAGCCAAGCAGCTGCATATCCAGAGATTAGTACTGCAGCTGCATCAGAGATCTACAGACACCAGCTCACCTGGTCCCACAACACTACTGAAATATACAGATCCTGCACAGGTCTGTAACCAGCCAATGGACCCAAGTTCTTGACTAGCAGCCTAAGGTCTGGACAGGTTGGTCTCCTCAGGCATGTAGATCTGAGGAGAGGGGTTCTACAGAAAAAATTCAGTGCCACCAGTTGGGGAAGAAGGAAAGGGTCCCAAGGGGTAAGGAAATGCTTATAAAACTAAGATGAATATCCATTTTGTTGGCTGGGGTTCATAGCAACTTCTATTTTCATGTCTGCTGTGAATGTAGTATGAAGATAATGTAATATCCTCCTTCTAGCTAATTCTTCTGGACTTTGAGAAGTGTGGTAAACTAATAGGGCACAAGTTAATATTAAAACTTGATTCCAATATTGACCTCCATTGTTGAACTGTAAATATTCTTTCATCCTTGAAGATATGAGTGTTGTAGGCAATGTCTGTTCTGCAACTGGGAGGTGTGATTCCCAGCTCAGATAGACATATACACGTTAGCTTTGCATAAGTTAGCATGCTAAAAATAGCTGGGTGGCTGCTGCAGCATGGAAGCAGCTCAGGCTGGCTGCCCAAGTACAGCCTCAAATGGCTAGCTCACGCTGCCTGCTGTGCTGCTGTGACCACAACTGCTATTTTTAGGACTCTAGCTCAAACAGAGCTAACAAGTGTATGCGTACGTGAATGGCACTCCCAGCTGCAGTGTAGACCTACCTTTAGAAAGAAAAAGAAAAAAAAAAAGAGAAAGGAGGCTCAAGAAAAGTAGATTATCATGTGGGTTTAAGTTAACACAATTTACAGATGGGGATTTCTCTCCATTGCCACTTATTCCATCTGCTTCCCCAGATTTTGGTCTTCACTGGAGATGCACCAAAATATGGATTTGACAGATCAATTTATAAACATGTGATGGGTTTTAATTTGCCATTGTTTTTAGTAGTCTCTTGAGCACCTGCAGCATGATCCAAAGCCCAATGAAGTCAATGGAAAAACTCCCACTGACTTCAGTGGAACAGGACTATATTTCCTTTGACTATAAGTGAAATTTAGTTCGCCAGTATATTAAAAATATACTAGAAATAGTATCCTTACTGGGGGGTTTACTGTCCTTTACCTCACAGTAATTGTGATTCATAGATTCTGAATGTAAAGCCAAAAGCGACTTCTGACATGGTATACAAATCCTGAACCAGCATGGAAGAGTGAAGGAGCTGCTTTAGGCTAGGGTGGCCCTGTCCCTCTGCACTTGCAAATTGTGCCAGGACAGGAGGAGGAGTTAAAAGAAGGGAATTCAACTCAGATTGGGGCAATTCTGGGAAGGAAACTGGCTGTTGTACTCCCCAGCTCTTAGAGAGAGGTCTGAAAACCTCTTTGCAGAAAGGAGAACACAGATTAATGGGCGGCAGGTTTATATCATTTTTGGTGGTGCCCAGAATGGAGCTGTCCCATCCATAGGACAGACTGGGGCAACCGCCCCTGGACCTGCACTTTGGGGGGCCCCACAGTTCAGGGGGATGCGGGGTCCAAGCAGAGCTGTCCCATCCATAGGACACACTGTGGCAACGACCCCGGGCAGGGGGCCCTGCACTTTGCGGGGATGTGGCGCCTGCAGCAGTGAGCAACCTGGCCCCAGCCCAGTCCTGTTCCGCCTCTTCTCCCAAGCCCCTGTCCCACCTCTTTCCAGCTTCCGCCCCTTCCCCAAAGCGACGCTGGGAGCCAGCAGGGCGGGGCTGAGCGGAGTGCCGAGCGGGGCGGGCTGGGACCAGGTTGCTTGCTGCTGCCAGCTCCAGGCCCCCCACTAACCCACCACCTGGACCCCACATTCCCCTGAAGCGCGGAGCCCACCAAAGCGCAGTACGCCCAAACATTGGTGGAGCCTGGCCTATGTTCCTAAATATTGGTGGAGCACGGGCACTGTGGGCCCATATAACTCATCGCCTATGCACAGATTCCCCGTGCTAAGACAGGAAAAGAGACTGAGACCTATACTGGAGACCCAGTGGACTGTGGACTGTGATACTGACAAGGCCCCTCGAAATTAAGAGAGGCCAATATCCTCATGGTTTTCTTTCTTTATGCTTTTATTTAACATCACTTGGTGACTGTGGACTGCTTTTGTTTCTTTCAGCTGAGTACCCTGAGAGGGACCGAAACAGCCAAAAGGCTTTGGCTAGAGGACTGTGCACCAGTCCCAGTAAACTGACATGCCCCACAGTGGTGGGACCATTAGAAATGCATGACTGTGCTCCCCACATTGCTCCTGAAGAGGGTGCTCTGCCAAGTTCAGATTTGTGACAGCACTATTAGCTCATCTAGTCTGACCTCCTGTATATTACCGACCATTACATTTCACCAAGTTACCCCTAGAATGAGCCCAATAACTTTTGTTTGATTAAAGCATAACTTCCAGAAAGGCATCCAGTCTTGATCTGAAGACAAGAAGAAATAGAGAATTCACACTTTCCTTAGTAGTTTGTTCCAATTATCAATCACATTAACTGTTTAAAAAAAAATCTGTGCCTAATTTGAATTTGTCTGGCATCATCATCCACCCATTTGTTCTATTTATGCCTTTCTCCATGAGATTAAAGAGCTTGTTGGTACCAGTACTTTTCCCCATGAAGGTACCTATTCATATAATCCAGTGAATCAATCTCCTTTTTTTCGATAGACTAAACAGATTGAGCTATTTAAGTCTCTCTCTGTAACATATTTTCTCCAGCCTTCAAATTAAGTTTGTGTCTGTTTTCTGTACCATCTCAAACTTTAACATATTTTTTTTTAAATTGTGGGCACCAGAACTGTATGCAGTATTCCAATACCAATGCCACATGCAGAGATAAAATTGTCTCTTTGCTCCCCTGTGTATACATCTGACTATCATATTAGAGCTTTTTGCCACAATATTGCACTAGGAGCTCAGGTTGAGTTGCTTGTCCACTGTGATCCCTAAATCCTTTTCAGAGTCACTGCGTTTCAGGATACAGTCCCCTAGTCTGTAGGTATGACCTGGATTACTTGTTCCTAGCTGTATAACTTATTCAGCCATATCAAAACACATTTTGTTTGAATGGGCTCAGTTTACCAAGTGATCAAGATTGTTCTGTATGACTGCCCTGTCCTCACCACTATTTACCACCCTGACAATTGTTGTATCAGCCACAAAATTTATCGGCAGTGGGCTACATTTCTAAATGGACTTAGGTGCCTAATTTCAACTTTAGGCACCTAAACCCAGGATCAGGAACCAGTGATTTTCACAAAACCCTTACTCAACTGCCATCAAACCCTGTAGGCACTCACTCAGCACCTAAGTTTTTGCAGTAAAGGTTCCCTAGGTGCCTATGTTTCTGCCTCTGGGCATGCAGGCTGTTGCTCCATTAAAGGCATCCAGACACCTAAGCCCCAGTGTGATGCACAAACCAGGAAAAGTTAGGTGTTCCTCTGCCTAATTTGCCTATGGGGCCCGATTTGGGAAGCATGTGAGAGTGAGGAGGAGGACTTCCCTCATAACTTTTAGCCCAGTAGTTAGGGTTCTCACTTGGGATGTGGGATATCCCCACTTTAAGTCCCTCCTCTGACTGAGGTGGGAAAGGGATTTGAACAGGGATCTGCTTCTTCTCTGAAAGGAAATGAAACCAATTTTCAAAATATTGAGACTGGGGAAATCCTGAATTTCAGACAGCTCTACTTCTAATGGCCTACACCAATTTTGAAAATGGGGCAGGAAGAAACATGCCTTGAAAACCTTTCCTTGCCACTACTAACTTTGGCTGCAAGATGTTGCTGTATTCCTGATTTGTTATTTTCTCCACTGAATATCTATGGACACAAGGTAGCTTATCAGATGCTTAAAATATATTCCATGGGGCATCTGCTTGACAAGGAGATTTTTATATGTCACGTTCCTAAAAGATCTTAAAAACCACGAGCCAGGGAGATTAATCTGAGAACAGATTAGCCATGAGTACAGAAAAATGAGGTAGAATAGTCTTTATTAAACTATAAAGAGATGGTATTTTATGTTCCATAAATACCAATTATTTCTTGGAGTTTTATGAACCTTCCTGTCAAGTGAAGTGGATAAAACGTATCATTTACATATGCGGATTTCTGAGGTCTACTGAAACACAAAAGGCAAAAAGATCTCTTCTCAAACAAGCATAATGGATCACAAATTTTAGATTCTGACCTCCTTGTCTGTGTGTGAAACTCCCATTGTCATTAATAGGAGCTCTATAGCAGAGTATTAGCGTTTAAATCCATAGTGAATATCTGGGAGGAGCAGTATGACCAAAAGAAGAAAACAAAAGCAAAACTATTTTGTTCTGATTCTCATGTAAATAGGTTGTGATGACATTAGATATCACCAGTGCAGTAGTGGGATAACAGAAAATAAGTTTCCTGCACACAGTGAAGCTTTTGCAATATTCTCCATTCTTCCCGTCTCAATGAGTTGTCAGCTGGCAGAATCTTATAGTAATGCTCCAAAACAATTTATATATCTATGTAGTTCATCTAAATGGATTGGTATGGTCTCTTTACACCCATATATTCATTGACAGAAGAAATCATAATCAGCTGTATCACTGTATCAGCTGTATCAGCATGTATCAGCTGACTTTCCTGAGGTCACATTGAGACAGTCTGTATCCCTATGTTCACCCTTTTTACAAGACTATGATGGATTTTTACAAAGTATGCCTTGTGATGTATCATTTGAAAACTCATAATTTGCTGATCATTATTGTCTGGTAAAATATTTGTGGCAACATTGTATGTAAAATTATAAGGTTTTACTGTAGGATATGACTGAGACATATTCCAAGTCTGCAGAAGCAGGTACAAAACAGTTCCTCAGAGACGAAAAGCAACCTGATGCCTCAGCCAGGTGTCAACAAAATCAAATGGAATATCATCTGGTTAAGCAGCTATTCCTTGGCAGGAAAAAGGATGAGAGTGAGAAATTTACATTTTCACAAAGAAACAGCGGGAGATTCCCATCCCCACAGACTTCCTTTCTCCTGAACCAGTTGGAGATAATTTTCAAAGGAAAAAGAGAAGTATAAGGGGAACAAACACGCCAGAATACTCCTCCCTTTCTCTATGCGCACAGCATCAATGACAACTGAAGGACAAGGAAGTAACACTGAACTGGGGGAGGGGTCCTGGCTGAAAGGAATCCAGCCAATAAGCATGTGATGGGGAAACCTTTGCTTTGAATTTATTTAGCTTGTTATGTTAGATATTAGTTGTGTTTTACTTTTTATTTCTTTGTAACCAATTCTGACTTTTATGTCTCATTATTTGTAATCACTTAAAATCTATCCTTCTGTAGTTTATAAACTTGTTTTATCTAAACCAGTGTGTGTTTGGATTGAAGTATTTGGGAAACTCCATTTGAGATAAGATTTGTACACACCATTTTCCAGTAATCAAATGATGGACTTTCTATGACCTTGTATTGTCCAGAAGGCTGCTGGGGTGTACAAGACATACATTTCTGGGGGAAAGTCTGGGGCTGGGAATTTGCTGGTGTCACTTTGCAATGTAATTCATGAGTGGCTGGCTATAGCACTCATACAATATCTGGGAGTGATTTGCGTGATGAAGGCTGTGTGTGAGCAGACCAGGAGTGGTTGCTCTCACAGGTTGAAGAATTGAGGGGACACGGCTGTCCATCTGTTCAGATTGTACCTTGGGTAATGTCTATGGTTAGCCCAATTTAGGGGATGAAACATCACTATAAATTGAAGAAGTTTCATAATATAAAAAATAGCTCCTGCAAGTTTTGTAAAATCATTTTTCTCTCTTGCCTCATGAAGATTATGAGTATTTAAATGTTTTTCTACCATGATGCAGTGCAACACCTCATTTTCATAAGTCCCCAGGGATATTCACACAGCTCTGCATTTATAGTACACTTGCCAAATTATCACCTAAAAGAACAATATATAATGCTAATTAAACAATATTATTTGTATGGTAATCTTAACACTATAAAAACCGATGATAGGTCACAAACCATAATTCACAGTGAAATAACTTTGGAGACAGTAAGGAGCATTTCCTCTATTCTAAACAAATTTAAATCTCAACCAGTATCCTCTTTTGTGGATAAAGGCAGTTCAGTTTTAGATAAAGGATATAGTGATGCCATGCATAATTATGAAAGGAAAATCAACAGTGTTACATGTGCATTTCATTATACTTGTGTGCTATTGTTACATAGCTAGACCTCAAAATTAAAATTATTGGCAATATTTGTAACAATTTTCTCTTCCAATTCAAAACAAAACAAAACAAAACTACCCTTTCAAAATCAACCCTTTCCAGGATAGAGACTCTCCATCCTATAAGTATGCCCTACATTCTTTGTTCCTAGGCGTATACATTTAGCCATATTAAAATGAATGCTGTTTGCTTGTGCCCAGCTTAGCAAGTGATCTGTATCAATGACCTGTCCCCTTCATTATTTACCGCTTCCCCAATTTTTGTGTCATCTGCAAATTTTATCAGTGATGATTTTATGTTTTCTTCCAGGTCATTAATAAAAAATGTTAAATAGCATAGGGCCAAAAACCATTCCCTGCAGGACTCCTATAGAAATATACCCATTGAATGGTGATTCCCCTTTTACAATTATATTTTGAGACCTATTAATTAGACAGCTTTTAATCCATTTAATGTGTGCTATGCTAATTTTATATCTTTCCAGTTTTTTTAATAAAAATGTCATGTGATACCCAGTCAAATGCCTTACAGAACTATATTATGTCAACACTATTACCATTATAAACCAAACTACCATGATCTCATCTGACCTCCTGCATAATGCAGGCCATAGGACTTACATGAATTAATTCCTGCTTCAAGTCCAATATCTGCAGCTGAACTGAAGCATAGCTTTTAGAAAAAACATCAGTGATAAAGAATCCACTACAACTCTTGATAAGTCCTTCCAACAGTTAATTACCATTTTTTTTGTGTGCCTTATTTGTAGTTTGTTGCTAGATCTTTATCTGTTACACTAAAGAATCCTCTTACCAAATTTTTGTTCTCAATGTAAGTAGTTGTAGCCTGTAATGAAAACACCCCTTAACTTTCTTTTGACTCTTCTCTGAACCCTCACCAATTTCTTTTTTCTCCACAATGTTTCTTTACCAGACCTCCAGGACTTCTTCGGCTTCAGGTGTCAGTGGCTGGAGCCAGGGCCGGGGCCGAGGCAGTGTGCCCCACTGGCAAAGTTCCCTGTAATTTTTTACATCCATGTGCGAACTAATTTTATTATGTGCACCAATATGGAGGTGATGTGTGGTGGGGGTGGGGCTTAGGGTGTCGGAGTGTGGGAGGGGGCTCAAGGCTGGGACAGAGTGTTGGCATGTGGGGGGGGTGAGGGCTCCGGCGGGGGATGAAGGCTCTGGGAGGGTGCAGGGGATGAGGGTTCGGTGTGCAGGAGGGAGCTAAGGGCTTGGGGAGTGGGTTGGGGTGCGAGCGGGTGAGGGCTCCAGCTGGGGGTGTGGGCTCTCGGGTGGGGCAATTTTTCTTTATTGCCCATAACCTGTCCATGACTTTTACTAAAAATAACTGTGACAAAATCTTAACCTTAACAATAGGTTATGACAGTACAGGGAAATCTGTTCTTTCCTCCCTTTTAATAGAACAATTGAGCATGTGTATATTTCTATTTAATTTAGATTTAATTCTAACTTGTATAATTTTGTTTCTTACAGAATTGGTCAAAACGTAATTAAAATCTGACATTTATCTATTTATAAGAGAGTCTATTTTGTTAAATTTGTGAGTGGTGTTATTTTAAGTCAAAATTCTTGATATTTCTGAAAGTTTTAGTTTTGTAATATTAAATTGGAAAATCTTGTTCTAGCATCAGTTTTCACATCTAAATAAGCCAATTGTTATAACAACTATAACTGCAAAAATTACAGGAAAGGCTAAATATAGGAAATGGCCCAGAGTAAAATTGCAATGATTCCCCCCCTCCTCAGACCCTACTCTAGTGTTTTAATTTGTGATTTTTACACCTATTTAAATTATTTGTATGTGATATGATTTACATATGGAAGAACCAAAGAAGGAATTAGCATAACAGTGGTTACTATTCACAGTAATGTCTCCAGTTCACCATCAGTTTCTGTAATAGGAAGCATGTTTATAATTTGGCTCAATACATTACCTTGACATTAATTTATAATTGTCAAAGAAGTGGCCAATTTTGAAGAAAAAAAGATTTTAAATTAATTGATTTTAGTATTTCATTAAGTCCTTAACCTATATTTTTTATTTATTGCATTTACCATTTTTAAATAGGACGGTTTTTTTTTAAAAGTTGACTCTTAGCATCCAATCAGTATCTAAAATGCAACTCTCAATTTAAACATGCCAAAAGTAATCTTAATGATATGGTTTATTTCTGAAAGATAACAAACTCAAGTCTAGACTGGTGAGAGTATTTAGCCTTTAACCATATGTGCAAAAATACAAAGAGGCAACTGTTGGATATTTTTATGCAGAAATATATCAGTTATACTCAGTGCACATTTATAGCTTCTTTGCTATCTGTTTAGATAATAGTATGCCTAGAGAACATTAGTTTAAGACCATTGCCTGAAGGCACTGGTCCCAGGCAATGATGAGTTTACAATGGCAATCTTCAATAAATTATTGAAGCCATTTATTTACAAGAAGCTCCATTGTATCAGCTCCAAAGCACTGGTATAATATACCACCTTATATTTAATCAGCCCGATTCCACATCCTATCAGATCTAAACCAGCTATCAGATAAAAAAAAAACCTTTTACTTCACTGGGAGTTTATTTTATCTTGTGAAATGTGTAGCGGGGAATTTATGTGCAAGGCAGGGTTTACAGCTCCATAATCTCTCTCAAGTACCTGAGAGTTAAGTATTGCATCCTTCAATTTTGCCTAGATTAAAAGACAATTTAAGACGTTTGCTGCTTCTTACAGGAAAAACCATAAACATTAGGCAAATGTCCATCTTATAATTCTGGGAAGTTGTGCTTGTCAATCAAGATAATTACATTTAGTTTCCTAGTACATCCCTTGTGATGGAGGATTTCAAGGTTTGGTTCTTTGACACCATTGTAGTTCTCAGTGTGCAAATGGCTGTCAGCTGTACACACAAATCTTGAGACTATGAAGGTAAATTAGTATGATGTGATCATGAAGGGAAACTGCATATCTAATGCTTAGAGAAGTAGAGTGGGAGTTAAGAGCCTTGGGTTCCATTCACATCTCTGCGGCAGACTTGCTGTATGACATTGGGCAAGTCATTCAACCTTTCTGAGTATGTTTACTTTAGACTGATTACCAGTCAACTCGAGTTAAAACATTCTCCTCTAGAGAAATTCTCTGTGACAGTATTGCCTGTATTTAATGTGGGGAATAGCAAGACCTACCTGACAGTGGCAAAAAAAAAAGCATGTGTGGCAAAAAAAAGCACTTTGAGATCCTGAGACGTAAGGTGCTGTAGAAGTGCAAATCATCATAGTTACTGAATACACAGCTTCACAAATGGGATTATACTAGATCGAGACAGGAATTTTACAATGAAACAGGGTTTTGTAGATCCTGAATTCTTTTGAAGAAATGTGTCCAGTTTTATGAACCACCGACAGATTTCCTGCTTGCTCACTTGATGAGATGCTAGGGAGCGTGGGCTTTTAGGAGACAGGGCTCCAAGGCAGTCTCCATTGTCCTACAGATTGTCAGCAATGCCCACACAAATTTCTTTGAGAAATCCACTAACACTTGGAATATGGCAGATGCAAAAACAAAAACATTGGATAATCGTCAAGGTTCCAATCTAATTTCTTTGCAAGTCACAGAAAATAATAGCATGTGTTTCAGTGAGATTTAGATTGGGCCATTGGTGCAGAAAAGGATGGCAAAAACAAAAATATATTTAACTACTTAGCTCTTTTTCATTTACATCAAACTAGACTAGTATCAGTAAAGTATTGTACCATAATTTAAGTTGTGTACTCCATACATATTGACAGCATCATGCTATATCACTAACAGCATTGACTCACAACAATCTGAACCCCTGAGGAGTTTCTATTATCTAGGCTTCCTTTAGGTACTGTCCACTAATTGCTGAAATCTGCCAAAGAGCTCAGAGCATATCACACTTCAGCTTCTGATCACTATTTGGTTTTATTCAGAAAAAAAAACAACAACCACCTTAATGCAAATATTCAGTGTCAGAAGCAACTTTAGTGATGAATGAAAAAAGAACATAGTGAATGAGCAAACACCGAGACATGCAAAACGGGCCTATGTCATAATGAGACTCAGTGAATATTTGGCCCATACAGGCCATAACAAAGAACATCTGAAGATTTCTCTTTTCTCTGTGACATGTATTTAGCAGACATATTGCTAGCAAAGTCATACAGTTTGCTTTCATGCTACATGGTAACGTATTTGATTAAGATATAGGTAGCAAATAAGCATTTTATATCTTGCGTGCACAAATAAAGACTATCTGCCAGTGAATAAAGGAAAGATAGATTTGTTGGACAATTATGACTGCCCCAAGCTAGTTTATATTATAGTAGAGTAAGATAACGTATGTTACTTAAACCTATGTGGCATGAATGTATATTCCTCAGGCAGTTTGTTTGCAAGCAGTCTATGACAGACAATAGTGCCATCAGATTAAACTAGAGATGACAGAGTCCATAAAACAAGTTGTGCATTTGCCTGAAGACATGGACTACCAGACAAAGGGCTATAACATTGAATGTCTAAATGTAGGATATAATGCACTATGTTCTTTCAAGTGAGGCATAGACACATACAGAAGATTCTACGTGTTGTTCTGCAAGAAACAAAAAGCCTTCTCTTTCTTTAAACAGAATGGAAGTTCTTATGCTCAGGAAAGGAAACAAGCAAGATATTCCCACTTAGTGCACCAACAGTAATTCAGAGCTTGTCATCAGCCCATATACACTGGGTATATTCACTGTAACTGATCTTGTTGCCTTTCATGGTTAAACATAACAGCCACCTGGTGTACATACTTTGTTCTGGAGACCTTTGTTAAAACCAGCTACATACTTACAGCTGCCTAACTGGTGCCAATAACATAAATACACACATCTGCTAGTTTAATATGGACTGGCAGAGGAGGATTCTGGAAAGCAAGTGGCTGTATGGCCAGGATTTCCTGTAACATACTGCAATCTATTACTCTGGTGTCTAATATATACTTAATTATGTCTGTAAGGTCTATATAGGTGCTGTATATATATAGAGAGAGAGAAAGAGAGAGAGAATTGCTTCTAATGTTTATTGCTGAGTACAGGGTTCCTCCCCGAATCCCCTGCTCTAGTGGCTGATCCCCCATCCCTTTACTTTGTATTCCTTTTCTTCTGGATGTGTAGTTATCTCTAGATTCTTCTTCAGTTTACTGATCCATCCATTGGGAAGCAGAAAAACTCTCAATAGCTGGATGGCACTAAGAAAAAAAACTTAATATGTAAGCTATTTACTACTCAAGACAGATAATGCGGACTGTACAAATATAATTCATGTTCATATACACAGTGCAGCATATAAAGTTCTACCTCTTTCATGTATAAAAATATCTGATAGGCTGAGAGACGATCTTTAGACTAGAAATACATAAGTACATTAACTAACTTGTTAGATAGTTAATGGTTTGGGTCCCAGCAAATGAAAAAAAAAAAAAGGTTGATCTGGAACAAGTACAAACTGTTGTTACTGGGGATGTATGTCCTTAGTTACTGTGAGTTCCTGAAATCAAGGCACACTCAGTATATGGGCCATGGGGAAGGGGGTGATAAGTTCAGTGAAGACCTGATACATTAACTTTTTAGTTGGAGAGGGGGGCAGTTCTGGAAAGAGTTGGTGGCTCTGTTATGAAGGCTGTGTTAGAGGGGAAAGAGAAGCATTTATGTGTGGGGGCTTTGTTGGGTGGAGAAAGGGATGGGTATTTTGGAGGGGCTTCCTTGGGGAACTGATATGTGTGTCTGAGTCGGGTACCTCTTTTGTTGGGGGAATGGCTGGATTTTGTTTGGATGTGAGGGAGGGGGCTATAATGGTGGAATTGATGGATCTTTTGCTGAGGGAAGGATTGTGTTGAAAAAAGAAACTGAAGGCTTTTTTTGTTGGGGAAACCATACAAAGTCATTACCCTCTAATGCCTTCACTATGATGGCATTCACGTCCTACAAAAAGCTTATGTTTGAGAGAAGGTCTGGATTTACTATAGTATAATGAATTAAATTAGATTTCCTTTAAAAGGCCATACATTTACATACTGTATAGATACTTCTCTCACACAATACTGTATACTCATTTTATAAATCCATTAATAGTGCTTTACTTTTACTGCTATAGATTTTCTTTTTTATTTGGTTTTGGCAAAAGTTAGCATAGATTTCAGGTTCATTATCTTTATGCAGTCTATTTTTCAGGTGGACCATTTCCTGTGTATTCAACCAGTGGAGTGTAGTTTCTAGTCTACTTATTACCTTACACATTCTAGGTGTTTTTCCTCGATCCTTATCAGGAGTTTCATCTACTTCATTACCTACCAGACGGTTTTTTACTGTACATGCAATTTCTTCTCTTGTCATGAAATGGGTGGTCAGACCATCAATGTGGATTCCCTATTCTAAAGCCTGTAGTGTATTTTTTAGATATTGTATGTTCAGCTCTGTAGCCATTTCTTCAATGTCATGCCCTTTGTTCTCTCATTGTGGATCTAAATCAGAGTAACCATTACAATCACTGTCCATGAAAGCACTAGGGAAACATTGCAGGCAGCATTTTGCTGACAGCAAAAATTTCATTCCAACATACTGCAGCACTGTACACAGCATCCTTTAATGTGTAGCATTTAAGGAAATAAGTGACAGGCAAATCTGATGAGAGCAAATCACACAGGAAACATTCCTGATTTCTCTTTTACCACAAGACAACAATGTCCTGCTCCATGAGTTGAATGCATGATGGGGCGTTTTAAGAAAATAAGTTATAGGAATATCATCTGGATTTTTTTTCTGAGAGAAATCTCAAGGTAGGGCAACTGTCCCCTAGTAAAATTGTTTTTAGAAGATAGGCTATTTTCTTTTCATCCTTTTTGAAATAGGAAAACTGATAATTGGTTTGAAGCAGGACAGTTGCCTTCTGTTTGTTGAGTCTCTTTATATTTCAGGAAGATGGCTCATAAATCAACACACTAGAAGATATACAGACTTACATACCACCCACTGCTAAGTGATAATTTTGCAGCTTCTCATGGTATTTGACCCAAATTAAAAATGAGATACCGCTTTTAACTTTTTCATAGTGGTTGATATAGTGTGGCATTATCAATTTGAAGTTCAATCAGGTCATCTGAATCTTTTCCAAGTTTGTCCATATTGAATCCAGTTAAGCACATAAATCTTTTACTTCTGTTTTCAAAGGAGAACAAAAGACTGACAGGAAAAAAGACTCACTGGGAAAGTGTAATTGTCTCCCTTTTTATGCCTCCTTCCACTAAGAAAGTTGGAGGAATACATTATGTTTCTGTAACTCACTGGCCAGTATGTGTTACATGTCCTCTTTTGAGCCCAGTCCACAGAGGATGGGGGTCCATTACTTTGCCCAGCTACAAAACCTGGCTCAAACTCAAACTGTAGCTGTTTATGTGTTTAGCACTGGATATCCCTGGTTCAATTCTAAGTATCAGTCAAGAAGGCTGCCATCACACTTTCACAGAAGAATTTGCAAGTCTAAAGAAGTCATTAGACTCCCACTCCTTCCATATGGGTTTCGCTTAAGATATGTTTGTGGGCTATAATGAAGGGGAATTATTGATACAGATTTAGTAGCCATATCAAGAGCTACCCAACATCACAACTAATAAAAAAGTAACAGTAAATACAGATAGTGAGACATACATAATCTGCCAGAGATGAACCTCAAAGTGTCTAGAAGAATGATCAAGCAGGGAAAAATCCACTGAGGTTAAAAAAGTTAGTATGCAATAGATTCTAATGGGGCTTTCAGGATAGGCTACAGCTCCCAAATTTTATAGTCAGGATTTCTACTCTAGACTCATGAAAGAAATGGTTCAGAATAGTTCTTCCACCCCTAGTTTCATTAGACATTCCCAAGTTTGCATAAAGACATTTTTCATTTCACAGATAATCTGAAATAATAATAATTTGCACTGCCAAAATTTTGAGCTAGACATTTTTGCCTTATTCCCACTGCCTCAATTCTTGCCACATAGATGCAAGCAAAATGTAAAAATGAATAAAGCCAATCTCCCCAGGGAAGGGCTGAGGAAGGATAGCCCCGTAGTAAAGGTATTGGACCTGGGCTTGTGAGAGCTGGCTTCATTTCTGAAGACATTGATGTGGGCCTAGTAACAGTGCATTGGATGTTTGAGGTGGTGGCTGTAGTACTGAAGCCCAATGGCAAAATCTGAATGTTTGTGGTCCTTGCACAAGTTAATAAAATCATGTTCAGTACCACACTGGACCAGACATTAGGTCTGTTATCAGAAGCCAAAATCTCCTCAAAGTTAGATGCTTCAGCTGGCTTTGCCTGCTCCATCCCTCCCCCGCCCCCCCACTAAAGAATCTATTCCATTATGTACATTAATTTATCCCGTTTGAAAATGCTGTTCAATCATCTTCCATTCAGCAGATTTTCAGCACTAGAACATTTCTAAAAGAGAATCTCTCAGATCAGGTTTGCCTGGCATCCTTTGCCATGCAGATGATGTGTTGCTTTATAGCAGAGATAAAAATTAACACAGAGTGAACTACATGCAGTTTTGAGATGTTTTCAACAAGCCAGTCTCACTCTGAAGGAGAAATGTGAATTTGGAAAGGAGCAGATAATATTTGTAGGACATATAATTAGCAAACAGGGAATTCAGTGAGACTCAGACAAGTTAAAGGCATATTCACCTTACCCAAATCCAAAAGTATTTGTGCTGCAAGAGGATTCATGGGCATGACAACTCATATTGAGTAATTCTTACCAAATTTAGCTAGCCTAACAAAACCCTTAAGAGATCTCTTTAATTGTCAAATATGTGGATTTGGAGTAGCCCACAAGAAAACACATTTAATAAAATAAGCAAATAACTGACATCTCCACTAGTTTTGGTGCAAAGTTTGGTAAACTATCCAACAACAGTAGCAGTGGATGCAGCTTCATATGGTACAGGAGCCATGCTCATACAAAAACAGGCTGAAACTGATCATAGAAAAAGAAAACATTGCCTGAATAATTTATCTCTGTAAAGCTACCTAACAGAACTTGGTTGACCACAGATTTTTTTTTTTCTGGAAAGGGGACTGTCATAAACAGATAGTTAAGGGTTAATGCCTCTTTTACCTGTAAAGGGTTAAGAAGTTCACCTAGCCTATCTGACACCTGACCAGAGGAACCAATGGGGGGACAAAATGTTTCAAAAGGAAGGAGGGAAGTTCCCTTTGTCAGAGTAAGTTTCAGTTTTGACCCAGTGGAAAAGCTCCGGAATCAGCCTCTTATCAAGTAGTGAGTATTAGTGAAGGGAATACATAGGTTTATGTTTATTTTCTTTGTAACTTGTCTTGGGCATTAGGGAATAATCAAATTGGGTATTTTTGTGTAACTAAGTTTTTGCCCAGGGGAACATCCTCTGTGTTTTGAATCTGTTGTCTGTGAGATCAGCTTGTATGCTATCTCCCAGAGGGTTTTCTTTTACCTTTCTTTTCTTTAATTAAAAGTCTTATTTTTAAGAACCTGATTGATTTTTCCTTTTGTTAAGATCCACGGGGATTGGATCTGGACTCACCAGGAATTGGTGGGGGAAAGGAGGGGGGATGGTTGCATTCTCCTTCTGTTAAGATCCAAGGTTTTGGATTGGTGTTCACCAGAAAATTGGTGAAGAAGTCTCTCAAGGCTACCCAGGGAAGGGAGTTAGTACTTGGGAGTGGTGGCAACAAAATCAGATCTAAGCTGGTAATTCAGTTTAGGGGTTCACATGCAGGTCCCCATATCTGTACTCTAAAGTCCAGAGTGGGGGTGAAACCTATGACAGGGACACATACATTGTAGCTGATTACTTCTCATATAGTGACTTAACTATGTTTACATAGACTTCATTGGCACAGTTCATCCAGAAACTAGATAAAGAGCCTCAGTTTACCTCTGAAAAATATTTGCCCAGGACTTTGATTTTGACCATTGTACTAGTAGTGCACATTACCTCCATGTTTCTCTGGGGGCAAAGACTCTAAAAAGACTTCTGTAAAAATCAATGGACCCATATAAAGTATTCCTGGCATATTGTTTAACACTGCTTTTGTCTGGACTATCTCCAGCAGAACTTCTGATGGGAAGAAACTAATAACACCTTTATCTGGCATGCCAATACAATTTAAACCTCAGTGGCCTTACCCAAAAGAAATTTGGGAAATGGGATGCTGAAATGAAAATTTGGTATCAACAAAACTTGTTTGGCACAGAACAAACTCACTACCTGAACTGAGAGATGATGGAACAAAGTTTGAACCTTGTTTGGAACTTGGCAGAAACTCCCAGATCCTGCCTAAGGGAGACTCCAAAAGGACTTCTCCAGAGGAAATGGATTTCCCAATACAAAGAAGGGAGGATCAGGGACCTGCAGGCACTCTGTCAGGAAGTGAATCTCCACCAATAGGGAACTCCATGCACAAACTCAACAGAACAGAGAATGTGGTCTGGAAGACTTAGCGATCCCCTCGAAGACTTGATCTTTAGAATACTATTCAGGACTATTTAAATGCAACACAGTTATGTAAATAGTTTTAAAGAATTTGAAGTTTATTTTGAATTGCTGTGTATATACAGTGGCTTCTAATTTAAATTTTAATCTTTTAGTATAAAGAAAGGGGGATAAGGAGTGATTACAGAGTTCTTGATCCTCCACAGTTACCAGAGAAACATAGGTGCTGGAACTAGAGGCGTGTGAGTGTGTGTGTGTGTGTGTGTGTGTGTGTGTGTGTGTGTGTGTGTGTGTGTGTGCAGGGGGGGGGAGTGCTGCCACACCCCTTGGCTTGAAGTAGTTTCCATCATATACAGGTTTTACAGTTTGGTTCAAAGGCTGTCAGCACCCCCACTGTACAGATTGCAGGGGTGCTGGACCAGAGAGGACCAGGATGCATTGCCATGGGGATCTTATTAAACATAGGAACTTCCTGGTTCGGGAGTTCTGTAGTTGCTGCTTAAAGCATAGCTCTTTGTGTTTATGTCCTCACACTGCAGATTACATTGGCTACTTCCAGCCAAGCCTAGGATGCAAAGCTACAAGCAGTGAAAAGTTTTCCTAGATGCGGGAATACAGTGTGGAGGATCCACAGGTGTGCAACCCTGCCCAAAAAGTGGATGGTGCTAGCCGGTGAGGAAGTATGGCAAGGCCATTGACTTACCCTCTTCACCACACCAGCATACGTCATAAGCCTCACCCACTTGGTGCTGACAGGATATGCCGCCGACACTGGACTATGTGGGACACAATCCTTCCCTAAGCTTCCTCTTCTGAAATGCAACTCCACAACACTCCAAAAAGCAGTCTAGTACCTAAATGGCACAATTTGATGCTAACTTATTTTTACTCATTATGTTGATTACAGTCGTCCCCAGTGGGTAACCAAGAACAGATTCCAGTTTTGCTAGAGACACTATTCAAACATAGAATAAGAGACAGTCCCAGCCTTGAAGAGTTCACAAGCTAAATAGACAAGACAGGGGTAGGACTAAGGTATAGAACACAAGCAGAATGCACAAATCTGATGCCAGCAAACATAATGTTAGTTCCACAATTTTTTGGTTTTATTATTTATATTCTTCCCGTGGGGTTAGGTTAAAAGGAGCTTACCTAGACTGAAAGATGGGTGGAGGGGATTGGAGCAAAAAACCAGCTGGCGCAGTGGAGAGACCACCCAGACTGAAAATTATAGAAGGCAGTTCCAGGACATCTGTGTCCAAAGGCTTCTGCTTGGACTGCTTTGTGCATCTGCTGAGTTGGATTCAGGCTCTGGCGGGTTTCTACCTAAAGTTCCTTCCTCTGAGCCCACATCATTGAGGGGAGTGGGGATGTCATGTGAGTTCTAGTGCCTCCAAAGTGTGTCTCCCTGCGTAGTTACCTCCATTTACCATTCAAGGAGTGCCTTGTCTTGGTGTCCTCTATCACATCTCTGGTGTCACTCCCTGCTAGTGTCTGTGAGCCGATGCAGCCACACACCGCTCCCAGCTTGGCAAATCCAGACCATTACACATTGGTATCCCTTCTAGTATTTTTTCAAAGGAAGCAATGGAATTACAGGTGTATTTAAACAAGCTGTCCAATCCCTAAAGTTTTGTCATTAATGAATGCAATTCCATTACAGGGCAATGACAGACCTGACACTTCTTTGAGACCGGTGTAAGCCCTTGCCTTAAGCCTTGAAGAGCATCAGTATCACTGGATTTAGATACTTGACAGAAATTGCTCAATATTCCTACAGGATAGGACAAAAAGGCTACAGACAGAGGAGAATGGCCAAAGGATTGTGTTTACTCACAGTCAGCCCCCTCAAGATTGAGAGCTTATTCAAAAAGTAATTGCAAAACTTGCTGCAAACATCCACTGAGGGAACCAATAAATTGTTAATGCACCATTTGAGGTTTAGGAGCCTGTCTGTGGAAGTGAAGAGTGTCACAGGATGGCTTCTTCCTCTGGAGATAATTCTCAGTAAACAAGCCACCTTAATCTTAAAGCTTAAACATTACAATATGCAGTCATATACCATCTTCCTGCTTTAGAAGATAAATTATTTTTAGAGTGATTCCAGCCAAGGGGCTTGGAGACCTATAATAAAAAAAATCAAATAATGCATCAATATGACAAGAGCATTAAGAAAAAAAAAGGGACACATGAGGGGGCCTGGGTTGATGTTGCAGATCCTCATAATCAACTAGGATTTTGTCTGGGAAAAGGAAGGCGAGGTGTGATTTATATCCAGGCCTCAATTTATCCAACCCTCAAAGCTCAGTCAGTAGAAGGTCAGAGATGGGATGGAGTGGTTTGAAATTAAAATGATTCTATCAACACCAAAGTCTTTTATTTTGCTAGATAGAAATCTAATGATGGGGTTAAGATTTTTTTTTTTCCTTTCAGAGCAGAGAAAGTTCAGAGAAATAGTTCCAGGCTTGACCTGTCTAAAGAAAATAATAATAATAATACGAAAAGTAGACCATCTAAAACCAAAAATCAGAAAACTAAGAGGCTTACAACCTGGAGAAGACAAAGAGAAGAACTAACAGGGGTCATATAACAAATATTGTTTGAAAAATGATAAATTTTCCCAATTGTTTTTAAAAGTAGAGACAAATATGAGAGGATGGAGTCTCAATCCAATGCAGGCTATGGAAGAAAACAAAATAAAATGAAAAGTTCACAGAGTCAGTTAGTTCAGAGATACTTTCCTCGATTTTCAGTATTCTAAGGCTATGTGTAGTAGCATAACCGCAGCAGGAAGAGACAGCATGGGCTAGCCAAACCTAGTACAAACTTGCCCAGCCCCCCACGGGTGATGCCACTTGCCACTGCCTGCCTACATCACTATTTTTAGTGTGCTAGTCTTCAATGACAGCTAGTGCGAGTATGTCTACTCAAGCTGGGAGTCACAGAGCTTCAGAATACTGAAAACGAGGAATCACACCCCCAGCTCCAAGTATAGTCAGAGCCTCAGAATTGCAGCATACCACAGACACAGCAAGGAACAGGATACATTAGAATACCTGGCTGGTAACCAGATTTTTCTGACCACATCTTTCTTTTTTTTCTCCCTTCCAAATAAGAAGCTTGTTAGGGATTTACAGTACCAAATGTAGCTGTACCATACAGTCACAATGCATGATTTTATCATGACTCATAATATGTGGTGCTTTTCTAAAAGCCTCAACTCCTGGAGATCTCTGATTACATGAGAATCTCATCAAAAAAAAAAAAAAAATCTAGCCCTCATGGATGTGGGCTAAAAAAAAAAGGAAGGAAAGTAAATAAAAAGAACCCTTTGGGTATTATTTTCAGACCAATTGCATGGAATTTGGGGACTAATTTATTAATAGTTGGGGGTTTGCAGGGCAGGGCCAACTGCAGCATTGATTAATACAGAAAGGGAATTCATAAAAAAAAATTGAATACTACAAGTTTTTGCTTAACTAACCAAAATATGAAGCAAAAACAGGCTAGAAACACTAAAGAATTTTGCTGTTAGAAAATTTACCAGCAATGATGAAGCAACAATGGTTTACAGGGACTCAGTGCACCCCTTTGACTATGCACACACATCTGGGTGGGGGGAATACTTCTTCCCCCCTTAATTTTTAGTTCTGTTATGATTCTATTTCTTCTGATAATTGATTAAACAAAAAACTACAACTGGTTACTTTTGTGACTACAGGGCCATGCGGTATATAATGGGATATACCAAATCTATAATAGGTGATGATGTCTGAAAGCAGGCTATGGAAGAGCCAGTGTTGTAATTTCTATAAAACCTTCTTTTCCTGTAAAGCTGCTGGAAGTGTTGTAGTGAGTTCGCTGCAGATATAAAAGAGGCAATACGTTTGCATAATCTAATGCTTTTGCATGTTTCTTGTAACTGACCTATAGCAAAATTTAGCAATTTGAGAGTATGAGATTTATGAGCTGGCTGCTGATACCTGACTTGTGATAAAGTTTGGAGAGCTCAGCATGAATTTTCACTGATAATATTTTGTGACACGGTTCAAAAAATTTTTTGCTTTTATATGTTTTGTTTTTTATGTTTTGAAGACTACTTGTCTGTTGCTGTTCAATGCACTAGACTGTTGGGTTCGTTGAATAGTAGACTTTTATGTTTAAAGATGCATTGAAATGAGTTTAAAAGTATTTTTTCTACTCCCAAGTCATTAAAAGAATTTCTGGATAGACTTGAATGAAGACATCATCAGTTTGAAGATGAAACAAAGATTTGCAGTGACATGGGCTCAGGGTTCTGTGTTTATTAATAACATCATCATAAGAGCAGAAGACAATAATTAATGTAGGAACCATACCCAGTTCCTCAGTTCCCCAGAACAGAGGTCCACTTCCTGCCCTTCAGTTGCCTCCACCCCATGGTAACAAGCTGGCTAGTCTTAGGGAAGGCAGCTGGTTCTCTTCCCAAAACTGTCTGGATTGGAAGGTATTAGCCTTTAGCAACCAGCAAGAGACCCTTTTAGCTAGGATGAAGATTTGTGGAAATTCAGGTGCGGGAAGTGTCACTGACTAACTCCTAGGGATGAAGATGAGTTTTCCACAAGTTGTAGTCCCTTGTACAGCCAGAGGTGTCAGGGCAGGATAACTCTAGGAGTGAGGCCTCCAGCACAGTCACACTTCCTCCATCCTACACATTGGCAATCCTGGAGGTGGGGATCCACTAGCTCTCGGGAAAATGGGAGAGTGGAATAGGGATAGCCTGATCAGAAAAGGGGCAATGTTACACTCCATCCCTCAGAAGCCTGCATAAGTTGAAGGGGTGGATAAGAGGAGAAGGGATAGAGGAAAGAGGAGCCTGATTGCATAAGTAGGGTCTAGTGTATTATGTATGTTAATATATGGGGGGCCTTGGACATATCTTACAACAGACACACATAGAAACAGATCATGCCTCACCAAGAACTTCAGATCACTGTCTTCTGTCTAATGTTGAGATCACAGATGTCAGAATTGTAGCAACAGGATGAGTCCTGTCACTTGTCTCAGAAGGACAGTAAAGTTGTGCTCATGTGCACGACTGACAAATGTTACTCTACACACATGAAATAAGGCTTACAGGAGACCACATCCCACACTGTCTCCAATCACAGGAAACAGACTAGTGATGTTTCATCATCACATATGGTATTAAACATTGGGTACCCACAGACAAATGTATTTCTCCCCATCCCATTTGGATCTTGGATGAGCCATTTGCTTTCGAGTTCCTCAGCTGCTCCATGCTGAGAAGTGTGTCTTTTGACATTTCAGTGATGTGAGGAGCGCAGACACATTTTCTTGTCATTTGTATGAGACATACAAAAGCTGGACTGTCCCTGTCACCAGCTGTCAGAAGTGTAGGGTGCACAGGGATATATCCTCCGGGGAGCATCCACTTGATGGGTTGGAGTACTGCTAATATTTGCTTTGTGGCTTTTCCCATTAGCAGATGCATGCAGGCATGTGGCTCTTTAGAAGATGGATGTGCAAAATGACAAGATAAAGACAGCATATAGATTATGTAGGTTCTGGATTTGGTGCAAGTAGGATAGTAACGCAGATTCCTCATCTTTGGTTCTGTAAGGACAGTAAATTTAGTGTCTTTCCTTTTCTGTGATCAGGCATGCATTTAGTGCTTATGAAATGTACTGAATTGATAGCCATTGAGAATAAGCCCTACATTTATCCATGGACAGATATAGCATGGGCAATCTTCCCCACACTGTCCTTGCAGCGTGCCTCAGTTGTGATCAGGCAGGACCACTTATGTGCATAATTCCATCTCCATCGCCATTCAGCATTTAACCTTTAAGCCCTGCCTCCCTGAGCCAACTGTGGAAATGAAATTGTGCTACAGCATGCATGGCTTTCTGATCTGAGCCATCCAGTCCCTTGTAAAGCTCTATCATCTACCTTGGAATGTAACTTTCAGTATGTCGCAGGAGAAGGACAATAAATATAGCAGGAAAGAGAACACATACAGCAGCACAAAAATTAAATAACATGCATCAAGAGAATGTAGAACGAGAACCAAACTAGTCATTGGCATAAATTTATCGGAATGATAAATGATGCATATATAAATGGTGACAAAGCATGGCGGCACAAATTCCCCCTGTTCCAAACCTTACTGGAAGCCTAATCCTGAGCAAGAGCCTCAGAGACTCTACTAAATAGGTATAGCACTTCGCCTCAGAGGATGTACCCACATCTCGTTGGGTTATCAGCACAGGCAGTCTTAGAAATGAGGTTGGGCCACGAAATGATTATTTTTCCTGGCTCTCTACCCCTTCATGCATGATGATCAAAACAGTAAGCAGAAGAACAGCCACAGTATTCTAGGGGGAACATGAAGGCCATATTTTGTATGCCCTAACCCTTCAGGTTTCTACCTGCTTCTCTCACTGAAGAAGAGCCTTCTCTCTGCTTAGCTGCCAACATTAAAATTAGGGCTGTTAAGTGATTAAAAAAATTAATCGCAGGATTAATCGCACTGTTAAACAATAGAATATCATTTATTTAAATATTTTGGATGTTTTCTACATCTTCAAATATATTGATTTCTATTACAACTCAGGATACAAAATGAACAGTGCTCACTGTATATTATTTTTTATTACAAATATTTGCACTGTAAAAACCAAAAGAAATAGTATTTTTCAATTAACCTAATACAAATAGTGTAGTGCAATCTCTTTATCATGAAAGTTGAACTTACAAATGTAGAATTATGTGCAAAAAATTACTGCATTCAAAAATAAAACAATGTAAAACTTTAGAGCCTACAAATCCACTCAGTCCCACTTCTTGTTCAGCCAATCGCTCAGACAAAAAGTTTTTTTACATTTGCAGGAGAAACAAGTTTTTTAACATTTACGGGAGATAATGCTGCCCACTTCTTGTTTACAATGTCACCTGAAAGTGAGAACAGGCATTTGCATGGCATTGTTGTGCCGGCATCGCAAAATATTTAAGTGCCAGATGTGCTAAAGATTTTTATGTCCCTTCACGCTTCAACCACCATTCCAGAGGACATGTGTCCATGATGATGACGGGTTCTGCTCAATAACGATCCAAAGCAGTGCGCACCGATGCATGTTCATTTTCATCATCTGAGTCAGATGCCACCAACAGAAGGTTGATTTTCTTTTTTGGTTGTTTGGGTTCTGTAGTTTCAGCATCAGAGTGTAGCTCTTTTAAGGTTTCTGAAAGTATGCCCCACACCTGGTCCCTCTCAGATTTTGGAAGTCACTTCAGATTTTTAAACCTTGGGTTGAGTGGCGTAGCTATCTTTAGAAATCTGATGTTGGAACCTTCTTTGTGTTTTGTCAAATCTGCAGTGAAAGCGTTCTTAAATCAAACAACATATGCTGGGTTGTCATCTTAGACAACCATAACACAAAATATATGGCAGAATGTGAGTAAAACCATGGAGCAGGAGACATACAATTCTCTTCTAAGGAGTTCAGTCACAAATTTAATTAAAACATTTTTTAAACAAGCATCATCACCATGTTCTCTGGAATGGTGGTCGAAGCATGAAGAGGCATATGAATGTTTAGCATATCTGCCATGTAAGAAACTAAGAAGGTAGTACAATAGTTGGATACTCTCCCTTCCCCTGAGGACATACCCCTACACTAGTCAGAGGTATAAATGTGACGTAGGAAATGCTATGCTGGCTGTATATCAACAGAAGATTCCCTTAGGCTGGGCCAAATCTCCCATGGTCAGGTTTTAAGGTATTTACTTTTCATTGATGTATCAGTTTACTCAAGGATCAGGACTATAATGTTGTGAATTTGTGATTTGTTACTGTTAGGAGAACATGAATTAAAGGATAAAAGTGTGACCCCCCCACACACCTTTCAGCAGTTGTGGACTTTTGTTCTTATAACACCAACAGGAAGCCACCCGTTCCCCTATTTTCTGTGTTTTTCTATCCATTGTTCCAGTAGGACAGTCACTGAGCAAAAAAAGTCCACAGAGATCTCTTTTCCTTTAGTTCCATGCTGGTCATGCAGACAATACAGTATGTATTAGCAGCCCTAAAAGCAGCACCAAATAGTGCCGAGGCAGCAGGGAGAGGGAGAAAGATTGGCTGTTGAGAGAGGTATGAAAACATTTTAATTGAAAGAGCTGGAGTTGGGCTTTTCATCTTATTTTATTTTGCTGCCCTAGGCAGCTGTCTGTTTTGATCTGGCCCTAGGGATGAACTTAAAGAGATTTTTCACCAAAAAAAAAAAAAAAAAAAAAAAAAAGTATAGTGTCACCTCTCAGCAGCCTTTTGGTTAGGAGGGATCTAACATTTGGAAGAAAATGTTGATCGCTTCCAAATGTCTAGTTTCTAACTAATCAGTCCTGCTGCATCCTGCTTCAACTAGGAGTCAAACTATAAAGAAACAGAAAATATATCAAAAAGGTTTTACCAGAACATATAGAAAAGTCAAAGTATTAAAATTGGAACATTATAGTTCCAGTATAGTCAGCACACTGCATGTGTGTTTAAAGGTGTTAATGGACTGGTTGGGTCAGACTGTTGACAGCCAACAGAAGTTGTGGCTTTACTTGTATTTAGTGGCATCAAATAAAACCCAGAGGCAAAAGCTCACATAAGTTGCTACTATATTAAAGAAGTAACTGAATTTCATATAAATTAAAGCTGCTTCATTTAATAATGTTTTAGCCATGGGAAGGCATTGATTAGACAAAGATAATGGTTAAGAAAGCATTACTTCCTTCCCAGGGGTTCACGGTCATCTTATAGGCAATTGAGAGTAAGCCTACTGCTAACTATCTTTTCTTTAGCTGAACTTCATTATGGTGTATTTTGTCTGTAGCAGAAACAAATTTGAGGGGAAATAAAACAAAATAAAGCATCATGCTGTTTAACAGCCTTCTAAAGAATAGTGCAGTGTTTCAAAATTAATGCAAAACTAAGATTATTAGAATTATTTTAATCTTTTAAAGTCATGGCAAGAATTTGAGGACTCCCTTATTCAGTCAGCAACTGAGCTGCACATCTTGTGGTGAAACAAATGTAAGTGCTTGAAAAAAAGTTTTAGTGGATCAGTATTTTTCCAATGCAAACCATTTACTTTGGCTTCCTACAACAAGCATTCAAGAGAAAATATATATATATATACTGGGTTTGTCCACCCATTTGTCAGTCCACAAACAACTCAGTTTCCTTCAAAGCTGCTCCATATAGAACATCCTTTATGGATTAATTTGTGAGGCCTCTTCTTTCAAAGCCCACCCACTTCAACTCCCTTCCTATGCCAGGATGACTACAAAGAATCAGCCAAACAGCCAGGTGTGATTAGTTGGTTTTGCTTTTTTAAAAGATTAACTATTATCCATCAAGTTGTGTAAGAAATAATCTATGCTCCCTTGTGATCTTCTTGTCACCCTTATTCTCCTTCTCTCGGCACTGCACAAACATCTACTGTAGGATATTGTCCTGGGTCTGAAGAGCTAGTTTCAGACAAGAGGGAGGGTGCAACAAATAAGACATCATCTCTCACATTCAGTTTTTGCATCATGTTTCAGATTAGTTCATTGGCTTAGGAGCAGCATCTTCCTACACTTTGTGGTTGTACACTACTTAGCAAAATGCAGCCCTGACCCTAACCAGGGCCACTAGGCACTGCCGCAAGGCAATTCATTAATGAATTCATTAACAACAACAAAAAATATAAGACATGGATCCTGCACCAATGAAATTAATGAGAGTTTTGTCAATGGCTTCAATAGGTGTTAGATCATACCCTAAGAGTGAATTCAGCACCTTTAAAGAAACCACTATTCCATCAGCTTGGTTATCCTCTTTCTTATGTTTTAGAAGGTGATTTCCTATGTGACCACTGTTTTTGCAATACTGTGTGGAAGGGAGAGGGATAGATAGAAGAAAGTTTCTTTTCTTCACCCTTGCAAATCAATTTATATCATGAAATACAGGAATCAAATTACCCATATTGCACTCTGTAAGGAAAACCTAGAATGAAAGTTTAGTAATAAATCATAGTGTATGGGGTGGCACCGACCTCTTGCGAGCACTCCCTAGTCAACTCCCTGCCTGCAGTTTTTCCTCAATTTCTTGGCTCATGGTGCTCCCATCGCTGCTGTGCTTGTCACACACAAACAGTGCAAACAAACATGGTGGCCCCGCTGGCCGAGTCACACACAGCCCATGTGCAAACAAACAAGCCCCTGCTGGGGTATAAGTTCAAAATATCCCGCAGCCCTCTAACAGTCCAACTGGGCCCATCATGGTACCCCTCCATTGGCAATGTCTCTTCAGCTCTTCCTGGGCTCCGGTCTGCAGTCTGACCAACAGTGCCTATCTCAGTACCCTAGCTGTCCCGCTTATGTGCAAAGGTTCCTACTCTGGGATGGAGTAGCAATCCAAGGGTTTCCTCCCTGGAGGTTTTTCACCTGCCCCTTAGTCCTCTGATCCTGGCTATCCAGCTAGGTCAGTCTCAGTTCAACTCCTTTCTGGGGGTAACAGTTCCACATATAGTCCTTTCCCTGGGCCTGTCTAAACTCCTTTCTTGGGTCTTTAAGTAGCAGCCATATGACACGTCCCTTTAACTAACTTCATCTCCCTAGGCCACTTCCTCTAGCCAGTCTTAATTAAGTCATAGCAGCCAGCCAGAGGCTATTCCCTCACTTCCCCTGATCCTGCGAGCAACTACCTGCCTTAGCCCTTTCAGTCCCTGCAGCCAGCCAGCCAGCACCTCCTGCTCCCCCAGTCCCTGCTAGCAAACTGATCTATCTAGTCCTTTCAACTCCTTTTATATGAGCCTGCTGGGCCCTGATTGGCTGTTCCCTACAGTCTCTCTTATTGGCTGTGTCCCACACAGCTGTTCTAGGCAGCTTGGAGAAACCCTCTATTGCTCTTTTCTGGGGTGGGGTGAGGCAGGGCAGTGTCTTCAGCAGGAAAGTCACCCCTAGCATGGGAAGTTTTTTTTTTTAATTAATATATGAAGAACATAACAACAAAATAAAATATAGTAATTAAAACAGTTCTATCTTCCCACAACCTAATGCCATCTAGCTTGGTGACTGAAAAATGTCAGCTGCAGATCAATATACTTCCATATCATTAGTAGCCTTATGTTAGCATCTAGGAGTCTCCAAACAGGATCGGGGCTCCTCCACTGTACTAAGCATTATACAAGCTCATAGTAAGAGATAGTGCTGGCTCTGAATTACATTCTAAATACAGAAGAGAAGCCTAGGGTGAAGTAAGACAAAGGGAGAAATGACTTGCTCAAGGTCACTTGGCAGGTCATTGTGAAAGTTAGGAAAAGGACCCAGACCTACAATACTTCCCAGACCACTGCCCTAGTAATTGGACCACACTGAAAGGATTAGTGATTTCCTTGCACTTAAAGTTCTATATCACATGTAGAGCTGGTTGGGAATTTTTCAAAAAAATGTTTTGTTGTCAGAAAATGCTGATTTGTTAAAAACGAAACTTTCCTTAAAAAATGTATTGGTTTTGATGAAACTTTCCTCAGGAAGATTTCTGAGATCCAGGATGGAATTTCTGGTGAGAAACATCCACTCATCACAGAATAGCTAATAGCCCAGTGATTAGGGCACTCTCCTGAGATATGGGAGACCCAAGTACACATCCCTTCTCTTCATCAGGCAGAGGGGGATGGTTGGTGAGTCCCCGTTGTGTCTCCTTTGTACATACAAAATTTTGTTCAAATACGGAACAACACATAATAAAAACCTCAGTTTTTCACAAAATGGAATCTTTGTTTTCCAGCCTAATCACAAGTCCAGCTTGTCTTTTTTCCTTCAGGAAACAAAACAGATTCAAATAATTAATTTCTCTTCTATCTAGGTATTTGTAGCCTAGACATTTCAATGGAATCTGGACAACATTGGAAACTGAGTACTCAGCACCTATTAGGAACATGCTTGTAGCAAGACTTTATAACTTCCCTCTTAGGGTTGCACTTGTAATTTAATTGTGTCTGCTACAGAGGTTGCAGTTTCTGAGGACAGATCCTTTCAGTCTGCTGCTAATGCTGCTGATAGTTTTTGGGACATTCATGAGCCTTACACTCGACGTAACACTGGAAACATGCACAATGCTGATGGTAAATAGCAGAGATGAGACCAAACAGTGAAGAAATGAGATTGAGTTTATGGCTGAAATCCTGGTCCCATTGAAGTCAGTTGCAAAACTCTCATTGAGTTCAACAGGGCCACAATTTTGCCCTCTATGTTTTCACAGTTCTTATATCTTGCAAAAGATAAAGATACTCTTGTTTGTGGTAGATATCCAATAATGATTTTAAGGAGACCTGCAGTGATATTTTCAGAACAGTGCAGGGGATAGCCCACATGCCTTCCATCATTTTTAATGGAAAAAGAAATGTTGAAGTTTACTCTTATTAAGGCTAACATTTTATCTGGTCTTTTTTTTTTCTCAACAAAATACTGATTTGAAGCATGGACCTAAATGTTTTTTGGGAGGGAGAGCTATTATTCCTTTCCCCACAAAATTGTCTGGACAGATGGCATGATTATGTTCATTTTAAAACCCTGGGATATGAGATTCAGCAGTGGCTTCACTACTCCCTGAAGACTTGAATACAGATCAGGTGAGATGTGAAATGTGGTATTTGTTTTTTTCCCCATCTCAGTCTACTACCCAGTATATTAAAATCTGTAGTTTCTGAGATGGGGCCCATTGCTAGAAATAATAGGGATCTTAGTTCATTGGCAAGTCTGGGTGAAATATGCTTCCTTTTCAAATACTATCAATCTCTCATTTGAATAAGCACCAAAATATGCAGTCTAAGAAAACAAAAGTAAATAATGGGAATGATAGGCTAACTGGCAAATTTTAGGGAAGGTAGCCATATATATTCCATTTTCCTATGCTGTCTGTGTACTTACCAGATTTTTAAGTTAATGAGAAATAAGTTGTAAACCATAATAAAGTATGAAATCTTTAGAAACTACAGTGATGTGTACTATAGACAAATCCTAAACTAATGAATGGATCATGGCATTTTAGTGCATCTTTAATTTTCATTAATGCCAGTTTTTGCACAGATTGTAATAAAGGTGTACATGAAAATCCACAGGTTATTACACTTACAACATGTTTTGTAATTTTAGATGTTGGGCCGTACCATTTGCCTTATTTATCTGATGAGTCCAATGGGACAAATCATATGGGTCAGGTCTATTGGTTAGAAATGTGGACATTGGTAAATAAAATCAGGTCTTTATTTTCACTGGTTTGTGGTATTCATCAGGTTGACATAACAGTAGGAATGACACATCAGTGCAGGTTTTACTTCTACTTTTTAGAACTTATTTACAATAATTTCTGAATGTTTTCTTTTAAAAATCATTTAAAACAAGTAGTACCTGATAGAACACAAATGCATATAAATGCCCAACTACATACTTTCAATGGATAAGAACTAGAAACTGGAATGAAAATGTTTCTTGGGACAATGGTAAAAAATAAATACTTATGATTAACCTTTTCTAACACAAATATTTCAGTTACTTCAAACTAGCAGATGTTCAAGTGCATTTATTTAATAATAAACCAGTTGTCCCTTTTTTACATAGCAGTTTCAAAGTGTTGGTTTAGGTCTTCTGTCATCACTACCCTGCGGTCAGTGAATGTGTCTACATCTGTAAGTGATAGACAGTATTAATACTGAACAATTTAACACACATCTGTTCATGATACACATCTGTTCTGGTGGTAGTACATAGGAAACAACTCTACACATGGCACAGTAAAATCTCCTGATCTCTATGTATCCCAGGAGCTGCACAATCTGGGAATATCAGTAAAGAATGGAAACTAGATGCACAGCTAAGCTAAAGGTCATTTAATATAAACAATTTCATTCTCAGTGAAGTGGTAGGACCTAAACCTCAAATGAAAAAAAAAATCTACAGGGATGAATGTGACTCAGTTGTACTATTTAGGCAAAGCCCTGCATTGGGCAGTGTGGGATATAACCCAGGTTGCATCATCTTTAATTTGCTCTTCTCAGTGGACCCAAGTGGCTGTTCAGTCAGGTGCTCAGGGCATGAAGAAGGAACAGGAACTGCTTGCTCAGGGCTTCCGGTAGGCAGCTGGAAGGAACAGACCTCTGCTTGTAATTGGTCTGGAGTGGTGGTGGTCTGGAGAGGTGCTTATGCTTGTTGTTCATGCTATGAGTTAGCAATGTTACCTGGGGTTTTGCTGAACCCAAAGTTATTGGTAGCTTTACTCTTTGTGAGGCAGTGGCAGGAAATATATTAATGGGGACATGGCCATCTGGCCAATGGATAGTTGATGCAAGCAGACAAACAAAAGTGCTTTCACTCAAAGCTTCTACTTTGTTTAGTCTCCAGCACTTACACACATCCACAACAGTTTAGTAGAGCACCCCAAATTTACCCCAGATTCATATTTACCCAGGCTCTTGAGGAGGTCTTGAGTAGATAACTGTAAATACCCAGTGGCTGGCTTTTCATCTGCAGGGGAACTTGAGAGCTGTTCAGGAGTCCAAGTGTCCACTGAGCCCAAATTTCTTTCTCTTTTTATACTCAATTTGTTAGTATTACCTAGCTTGCTCATAAAAAAACAAAACAAAAAACCCCACCAAAACTGCTGAGCAGAAGCTAAGTTAAGTGGGGAGTTTTCCCAGTCTGTCAGGTGGGGAATTTTCCATCAATTAAATAGCTGGATAGCAATAGTTAACTATTGTCAGACTTCCCATCTTGCAAAACCACATGCTTAGGAAAAACAACTCAAGTCATGAGGGGACAGGGTCATGTTTACTCCTCATGGTCACTCACTTCCTATTCCCCTCCTGGTCTGTTAGTTGTGCTAATGCTTCAAGGCCTCTTTAGCGCTTTCCGGCAGCAATACAGCAATAACCGTTGGTATTCCAGCTGCAGACAGTGGTTTAGGCATGTTACTGGGTTAACAAAATTTCCTCCTTACAGCAAAGTTTTCTTTCTACTCTATATTATTGAGGTGCTCCTCCTAGGGAAGGTTGGTGACAGGATTCCCCTGCACCAGTAAGGTCATTTGTTATTTCTGTTACTTTGTTACTCAGTATGGGACTCAAAAAGACTCTTAGGGCCTATCTACACTGAAAAATTAACTGAAATACCTAGTGTGGAATAAACTATTCCATAATACCCAGTCCAGAATAAGCTCCCATGTAGGCACACTTATTCCAGAATAAGAGAATGTTTGTCTGAGGGCAGGTCTTCACTAAAGGGGGGGGGTCGATTTAAGATACGCAAATTCAGCTACGCGAATGGCATAGCTGAATTCGACGTATCGCAGCCGACTTACCCCGCTGTAAGGACGGTGGCAAAATCGACCTCTGCGGCTTCCCGTCGACGGCGCTTACTCCCACCTCCGCTGGTGGAGTAAGAGCATCGATTCGGGGATCGATTGTCGCGTCCCGACGAGATGCGATAATTCGATCCCCGAGAGGTCGATTTCTACCCGCCGATTCAGGCGGGTAGTGTAGACCTAGCCTCATTTAGTTTAATCTGCTAATCTTATTCCAGAATAAAAGTGTCCAAACATGGAGCTAATCTGGAATAGTTTATTCTGAAATAGCTATTCTGGTCAATTTTCCCCTGTATAAAAGCTCTTAGACTTTGCTGGGAGAAGGACACTTAGGCTACATCTACACTACGGGGGGGGGGGGGTCGATTTAAGATACGCAAATTCAGCTACGCGAATAGTGTAGCTGAATTAGACGTATCAGATCCGACTTACCCTGTTGTGAGGACGGCGGCAAAATCGACTGCCGCGGCTCCCAGTCGACGGCGCTTACTCCCACCTCCACTGGTGGAGTAAGCGCGTCGATTCGGGGATCGATTGTCGCGTCCTGACGAGACGCGATAAGTCGATCCCCAAGAGATCGATTTCTACCCGCCGATTCAGGCGGGTAGTGTAGACCTAGCCTTATAAACTTTTCTTTAAATCTGTGAAATGAAGCAAATGCTACAGATTAATATTTAATAACAAAATAATTAAAGTAGCTGACACGCACACTCAAAGGTCTCATGTTTCATGGTTTGCCAGGGTCAATGGACATTACAAACTGGCAAAGCAATACAAATGCTTTTAGAGCCAGCACAATTTTCTATGTACAAATATGTCTGTAACTTAAGCACTCATAGTATTCATTACACCATTGCTTCTAGTCCTAGTAACCAATGTAATCCTGGATCAATTATGAGAAGGGGGGGGGAATCCCTGATTTCCATAAGAGTCATTCAACAGCATCATGCCCCACACCCCCCAACAGTTGCAGGTCCCAGTACTACCATTACCAAGCAAACACCACCCCACTCCACAAGAGTCAGGAACAGAATTTCATTTGGGTACTTGACTTCATTGTAGGAGAAGGGCATGATGCTGGGTATCTGTGTGCAATGGAGAGGAAGTATGTCCTCTGTGCCTGTGCTTTTAGCACAGCTTCTTGGTCAGTGACCTAGCCAATATGCCCCTTACAACATGATTCCCCTTCACTTTCATGTTCTTGATTATTTGCACTTCAGTGGAAGTGAAAAAAAATCTGCTGAAATGATTTCTAGAGCAGAAAATGTTTCGGACTGCAGTCAGACCTTCTCAAATTATAGATTACAGTAGTGATAGTAATGCCAAAGCCAGTGTGGTGCATCCTGGGAGTCACAAGATTGTGGATGCATGATGATGTACTCCGGCCAGGGATCCTGTCCCATAGGAGAGAACGAGGGCCAAAACTAGAACTTTGATAAGGCAACGTTCCATAGGGAAATTAAGTTTAACATTGAAATGACTCAAAATGAAGTGTTTTAGATCAGTGTTTCTCAAACTGGGATCGCCGCTTGTGTAGGGACAAGTTTGTTTATCTGCCCCGTCCGCTGGTCCGGCCGATCGCGGCTCCCACTGGCCACGGTTCGCTGCTCCGGGCCAATGGGAGCTGTTGTAAGCGGCGCGGGCCGAGGGACATACTGGCCACCGCTTCCAGCAGCTCCCATTGGCCTGAAGCGGCGAACCATGGCCAGTGGGAGCCGCGATCGGCCGGACCTGCGGACGGGGCAGGTAAACAAACTGACCCGGCCCGCCAGGGGCTTTCCCTACACAAGAGGCGATACCAATTTGAGAAACACTGTTTTAGATCATTTCAACAAAGAAGCTAAAGATTTTGATTTAGGAAATGTGTCATTTTCTTCAAAGATGTTGAAATGAAGCATTTTGACAGCTCTGAATCAAGTTTGGGTGGGGGGAGGGGCTGGGGATTTTCAACTTTTTGGTCCCCATGTTGGGATGAAAACAACTGTTGAAATGTCAGGATTTTACTCTGCTCTATTATACATGTTGCTGGCCATTCATTCCATATGTTCAAATATCTGTAATCAGAGATTAATTAGAGGGGAAAGGTGGTTTTGTGGTTAAGGCACGATTGGAACTCAGGCGATGTGAGCAGAATTTCCTACCCAGCCACAAACTTTATATGTGAAGTTGGGTAAGTCACTTAACCTCTCTGTGCCTCAGTTCCCCCTCTGTAAAATAGGCAAAATAATACTTTCTTCCATGCTTTTCCCATCTTGTCTTTTTATTTATTATTATTATTATGTATCTGAATAGCACATAGTGGTTTAGACCAGATCTCATTTGGGACTTTTAGGTGCTACCATAATAACAACAATTATGATAAATCAAACTCGTAGCTCCCACTTTCTTCAATGTGAATTGAGGATAGTTCCACACCACCTTTCAGGTCTTCGGCTAATTGTCAGAATAAGTTTTCCTTGTCTCTGACCCTGGAAAAAGAAAGTAAATTTGAGGAGTGAGAAGAAATGTTGCATACATTGGACTCATCTTACATTTGTGTAAGAATCAAAGAAAACCAGTAGAAAATAACATGAGAGCTCTCAAAGAATTTGGGAGTGGTTCTGAGAAAAGTATGAAGACAGGCTCATTTAATCTTCTAGTGGGAATCCTCTTTAATAAATACAGGATTACTAGAATGTAATTTTTGATCATATTAACATGATTACACCACTAAGAATCCCAGTGGAGTCCCTGGAAATATTATTAGGGTTGTCAGTAAAAGTTATTAGTTATGGCCAAATTTCTACTAACTCCCAGATGGGGAAGAAAACAAACCAAAACTAATTACTACAGTGGTGCAGATGGAGGAAGGTGTCTGCAATAGAAAAAGGTTGCATAAAACAGCCATCAAGGCAAAAATAATTATTTCTTCATTATATTATTATGACTTATCATAAGGAAAAATAGCAGTGGTTCAACAGTAAGGAATGCTGATGGGTTACAGCATTTATAAAAATGTATCAAGACACAGCATCTACAGTGTATGTTGCATGTGAAATAATCCTTACAGGCAGTAGAATGAGACTTGCAGACTCTATTCTATATTTTGAATGGATATACCTACAACTTAAAGACAGGCAGATTTTTTGGCAATTAAAGACTTCTAAAGAACTTATGATCTGAGACGCTGTAAGAGAGATCTGGTTTTCTTCCATAAGTTTGTTAGACTTGTAAAATTCTAAATATTCTACAAAATATTATATATAGTTTTTCAATGAAAAGCCAAAACCAAAAAAGTTCAGTTTTCAAACACCCTTATGTTAAAAAAAAATTAGCGACGCTCTACCCTCCCCCATTTTAAAAAAAACAAAGATCAGAAAATTATCAAAAATATTTATTTACATTTGTTTTTTTCCATTTCTGTTTTTGTGTAAAAAAAAAATAGAAAATTTGGACCAGAATGAAAACTTTCATCGTGGTTAAAAAAAAATCAATTGAGAAAATATTTCAGTGAGAAAATTTTGACCAGTTTTAATGTTCATAGAATAGCAGCCACGTTATATGGAAGTCAACAATGTAATTTTTTCTTTGGGCTATTTTCTTTTCAAGTCTCACTCTCTAATTCTATTTCTAAAGTAATCTTTTTTTCTAATTAGCTGCATTCTTACCTCAGGCTGCAATTTGCAGATAAGGTGTTAATTTTGCATTCTTCAAATCATACTTACGCTTTTCAGGAAAAACAAAGCATTACCAGCAGGACATATAAATGAATGATCCCGTATTATCCTGTATCAATATATGGCTATCTTCCCAGTATAACTTGGGCTTATGGGCATTTCAATCAACTATGGAGAAATGAATGTGCATGTGCCAGTCATTATGTAATGTGAGTAATAATTACACATGGGCTAGATTTAACAAGGGGGATTTTAGGTGTCCAAGTCAAACATTTAGGCACCACTGGCATTCACAAAACCATTGTTTAGCTACCACCTATAGGAGACTATTTTGGGATGAGTCAATCTCTTCTATTGAAGCTGTTCTAGTTTGTATGAAATATTTAAATAATCATTGGGCCAAAGAAAAAGTGAGGATGACTCTATATCCCAGTGGTTAGACACACATCTCACAAGTAGGAGAGGTGGGGTTCAGCTCCCTGACCTGGCTTAGGTGCCTAATGCCAGGGAAACATTTGTGGTTGTGAATACGAAATGGAAGGAGATGCTTCCCTCTGGCCCAGATTTAGGCCATATCTACTCAGCAATTAAACACCTGTGAGTGAGGAGGGTTGCAGACCCTGGTCTCTAGCCCGATACAGAACATCTACACAGCAATTTTTAGCCTTGCTACCTCCCAGCCCAAATCGGATGATCTGGGCCAGCCATGGCCATGCCATGGAACTTTTTTTTCAGTGTAGACATACCCTTGCACACCTACCTCTCTTTGAAAGGCCAGGCTTATGCCACACCCCTTTCCTTGGCATTTTCTATTGGCTAGTTTGGGCTGCTCCCCACACAGTGTGCTGGCTTTTGTGAATCCCTTTTTTAGATGCTTAACCTAGGGTTGTGAATTCCATTAGGCTGCAAGGTGCATAACAGTTAGCTCATGTTGCAATGCTTAAATCTCCCTTGTCAAGCCCATAGTGTTCCTCTCACTCCTATATATCTGAGTATTGCATGGAACTAATTATTTCTGTTACTAGTATATATAAATGAAGCACCAGCTTGGGACAGGCACCACAAATTATTGTATATTTGCACAGGACCCAGCACAATTGGTCCCAATATTGATCTGAAAGTCTTGCTGCTATTGTAATACCAATCAATAATAGTTCATATTTAGGACTACTTGGCTTTTTTTCCCCTCAGCAAGGGAATTAAATTAGGCCAAGCTGCAGTTATTTTATTTATGGACATTTCTGTGGCACTTGCCACTGGACTCTAATTACCTCACAATACTCTTGTGACATAGATCAATATTCTAGTTCCTAATTTACTGATTTGGAACTGAGTCACGGACATAAAATGGCTGCTCAGAGGCCTCACAGGAAGTCTGTAAAACAGCTGGAAATGGAACCCATATGATCTGACTACTGTGGCTAAACTACAAAATCATTTTTCCTTACATACCAGAATCAAAAACACAAGGACTAGGCTAGGACCCTGGACCCCTGGATCTGATTCACCTTTCACTTACATCAGTTTAAGACTGTGTAACTTGACTCCATTAAAGTAAATTATTTTTAATGCACACTGGTGTGAGTGGAGAGAATCAAATCTCTAGATTTGGAGTTTTGGCTTATTTTTAATTTGTTTTACCCCTTCCTTCAGCACTGATAAGTAGGCTCAGGCTCTCAGTGAGCTTTTTTCTCGGGGATGGATTGAAAGGCAAGGTAGCCCAGTGTATTCTTAAGCTTCAATTTAGTTCTGTGAATTGTCTTAGTTGTATGGGGAATAATACTTGGCATGGTGTTACGTTGTTTTAAAGTCTAATTAAGCTGCCCACTTCCAAGCATAGTAAGAAAAGTACATACTGTACCCTTTTCAGGACCTCAAGTCCTTAGGTGCTTTGACTTCTTTGTTTTTTTACTCTGATACTCCCTATCTCTGAATTGTGATTCTTGCCAGGCCATTTCTTTTGCAGTATTCAATTCAAGGGCTGATTCTAGCTAATTGTATTTATGTTCTGTGAGTTTAGAGCATGCTGAGGTGCATTATGGACACTCTGTCATATGAATACCAAAGTCATAGAAAATTTGCAGAGGAATATTCATTTTTTTATTACTGCCAGACAGAAAAATGTCATTGAGCAATATAGCAGAAAATTTATTAACAATGATAATTGCCACAGTCGTATCATGATCAGTGGAATTAAACTAAGAGGGCCCATTTTCTCTGGAGGGATTGTTACTGGGAGGACACCAAGAGAACAAGAAACTGAGTTAGGCTGGAAGCAACTCAATCACATGGAGAGAGCAGTCCACAGAGTTTAATAAAATTCTACTGGTTGAACATAGCCTGCATTCATCATCTTTCTGTAAATGAAACATAGTGGCAGTGTCTGAGCAGATATAAACCGAGTCCAGCTGGGTGGAAGGAGGGAGCTTGAGCTAGCCACAGGCCTGTCCAAGAAGGAGGACAACAAGAGCAGGAACATAAAACCATTATCCTATCTTATTGGGGAACAAGGCTGAGAGATCTGCACCATTCTGAAGCTCATCACTGCCTGAAGTCTCATAGCAGTTCTAGGAACCCTGGGGACCTACCACTCTGCAAAGCAGAAAGAAACGGTGGAGTGACACAGGTTTTTCACAAGAGACAACTCCAAAGGGACTAGATAGTCTTCTTTGTTACTACCTTATACACATTGGCTGCTGCATGACATTTGGGGAACTTGACAGGCCCCTTATGTCAAGATAGGATAGTCTGTGGCACATGGGACCACCACGTGCAGTAGTGGATGCTCTGTGAAAGTGATCTGACAAGGAGCAATGGTCTCAAATTGCAGTGGGGGAGGCCTAGGTTGGATATTAGGAAACACTATTTCACTAGGAGGGTGGTGAAGCACTGGAATGAGTTACCTAGGGAGGTGGTGGAATCTCCATCCTTAGAGGTTTTTAAGGCCCGGCTTGACAAAGCCCTGGCTGGGATGTTTTAGTGGGGGTTGGTCCTGCTTTGGGGGTTGGACTAGATGACCTCCTGAGGTCTCTTTCAACCCTAATCTTCTATGATTCTATGAATCTATGACATTAGACAGATGCTTAGACATGGTGCATGCAGCAGAAGCCTCAAGAGTGTGTAAAGGAGAAATGCCCCACACTAGGACAGCATTATAGGGAATATGGCAAGCAGAACCATTTAACAGTGTATGCGACAGCAGAGGAAGTTCCATGAAAGATTCAGTCTGACTTGTACTACAGGGGGAGAGCACATCAGACAGCAATGATGACATCATGATACTGTCCTTGAGTCCCAGAGCATATCCGGTTCGGTCTGATGGGACAGGTATCAGCAAGAGATAATCCTAACCTCCGTGTAGGCAACAGTGTTAATAAGGACATGCCCTGTGCAATTTCATCTGTTTAGCAGGGCCTCCTGCAATGTGTTTCCCGAATTGGACTTGCACACAACTGTTACAAAGAGCAGGAAAAACCTAATAATGTATAATGAGAGTATAATACAGACTGTAGAAAAGTGAGACCTCATAGTAACTAATTCCGAAAAGTAATAGATAGTCCCGACTGAAGTTTGTGGTGGTGGATGGTAAGCATCACAGACCCCTCTTAGGGAATACAGCCATACAAGCCATGGATCTGATGAGGGTGCAGTGTCAAAATATTAGTCCTGCAATGCAAGAAGAAAAATGAGGAGCCCCATTGGACAAGAGACAGTTTTAAAAGCATACTGGGATGTTTGCAAAGGCATTAGGTGCCTTGAAGGAAAGCTGCAACTGGAAGTAGACCCTATAGTGGAAACTGTGTGCTTACCACAAATGAAAATTCCAGTGGCACTATGTAATCCAGTATGCAAGTATCTTGAAAGTCTGCAGAGTAAGTCTGCAGAGCAGCTGTGGAGGCCAGTACAACCTGGGTAACAACACATTATTGGCAAATAAGCCATCATGCAAATTAGGCATCTTCAGAGACCCACAGCCACTGAACCAGGCATTGAAAAGATGCCACTATCCACTGCCCACAACTGATAACTTGCCAGATCTTTCCAAAGCCAGTAACGTTACCATCTGTGATGTGAGATATGTTACATAAGCCTGGATAAAGAGTCCACAATTATGACAGTTTGCAGTACCATTTTGTCACTACAGATGGCTATGCATGCCAATGGGCATACATCCAGCAGTGGAGATGTTCCAGAGAAAACTCACCCAAGCACTGGAAGGACTGCCTGGTGTGAAAATAATTGCAGATGATATCCTCATTGTAGGTAAAGGGAGCGATGATACAAAAGCTGAACAAGATCATGACAGAAAACTACAAGCTTTTCTACGGTGATGTAAGGACAAGAACATAAAGCTCAACCCAGAAAAAATACAAGTCAAACAATGTGAGGTAGTGTAAATTGGACATCTGTTCACAGCAGAGAGACTGAAATCAGATCCCAACAATATCAAGGCAGTCAGAGACATACCAAGCCCAGTGCATGTGAAAGGGGTACAGTGCCTTATAGACATGATAAATTTTCCAAGTTCTGTCCACACCTGGCTTCACTAGCAGAATCCATATGTCAGCTCACAAGGCATGACATTGAGTGGGAATGGGCAGGTCTCCAATGGCAAGCATTTGACACACTGAAACAAATGATAATATATGCCTCTGTCCTGCAATATTACCAGCAAGGACAGCCACTAACACTCCAGTGTCATGCATCAGAGAAAGGATTGGGTGTAGCTCTTTTTCTGAAGAGCAGGTCGCTGATGCCAGCAGAACCCTCTCAAACACTGATCAGGGTATGCACAAATAGAGTGAGAGAGAATCTGACTGTGGTATTTGGATTGTAACAATTCCATCAACACACCAACAGCCACCCATTAATAATGCAATCACACTACAAAACCTTAGAGACAATCATAACAAAGCCCCTTGTTATTGCATGTTGATATGCTTCCAACACTACCAGGTAGAGATAAAATATTGTCCAGGACAATTACTGGTGTTAGCTGACAACTTGAGCAAAGCAGAATACTCAGCATCAGTGAGTTGGGGGAAGGGGATAAGGACATTGATGCACTGTCTCCCAGTTTCAACAGCAAAGCTAATGCAAATCAAGGAGTTTATAGAAAGGACATCCAATACAGGCAGTCAAGAGAGCAATACTACAAAATTGGAATAAGGAAGATACTCCTATTCTTGCTCTGTAGAGAAAAAAAAAGGCAACCTTAAATTTGTGGGGCTCAGGCAATTATGATTACTCTAGATTGCTGGGAGGGGGGGAACTATATTTTATAATGGAAAAATATTTTTTTTTGTGAGAACAGTGCCATACAAATTCACAAAAATGAATAAAAGTAATAGTAAACTTTGCACAGGAAAAAATACAATGGAGATACAGAAATCATTGAGATGCTTTGATTTAGATACAGTAATCCTATACTTATAGCAGGAATGTGTAACTGGCAATGCAGGGGCCTCATCCAGCCTGCACAAATCATTTTGTATGGCCTGTCTATAGGCAGCTGATGAAAGTATTCTTGTGGGGGGCTGAACAGGGATATAACTAAGTTGGGGCCAAAAGAGCTAATGCAATCTTGGGATGCATAAACAGGGGAGTCTTAAGAAGAAATAGAAAGATTATTTTACCTCTTTATTTGCCACTGGTGCAACCGTTGTTGGAATACCATGTTCGGTTCTGGTGTCCACAATTCAAGGTGGATGTTGATACATTGGAGGTGGTTCAGAGAAAATTAAAGGATTAGAAAACATGCCATATAATGAAAGTCAAGGAGCTCCATCTATTTAGCTCAACAAAGAGAAGGTTAAGGGATGACTTATCACAGTTTATAAGTACATATATGGGAAAGAAATATTTGAAAATGGGTCCTTCATTATATCAAACAAAAGTGTAATATGATTGTGACGGGTTCAGTCATAGGGACCCCCTTGTCACCTGATGTGCTGAAATTACCTCTGGGCCCATTTTCCCTGCCAGCTTGGGACTCCAGAACCCTGTCTTGTTGAGCCAGACACGCTAGCCTGCTGCAACACAGACTCAGGGTCTGGGCCATGCCCCCAGAGCTGCACACTTTAACCAAAAACAGCTCAGCAGGTTACCTCTCCTGCATTCAGACAGCCAGTTCCCAATGGTAACCAAACCCCAAATAAATCTGTTTTATTCTGTATAAAGCTTATACAGTGTAAACTCATAAATTGTCCACCCTCTATAGCACAGATAGAGAGATATGCACAGCTGTTTGCTCCCCCAGGTATTAATCGCTTACTCTGGGTTCATTAATAAACAAAAGTGATTTTATTAATTATAAAAAGTAGGATTTAAGTGGTTTCAAGTAATAACAGACAGAACAAAGTAAGTCCCCAAGCAAAATAAAGCAAAAACACGCAAGTCTAAGCCTAATACATTAAGAAATTGATTACAGGTAATATCTCACCTCAGAGATGTTCCAATAAGCTTCTTCCACAGACTAGACTCCTTCCTAGTATGGGCCCAATCCTTTCCTCCGGTACACTCCTTGTTAGTTCCAGCAGACATCTCAGGTGGTAAGCAGGGGCTTTCTCATGACTGGTAGCCCCCTTTGTCCTGCTCCACCCCTCCTTCTAAATGGAAAAATATCAGATTTAAGATGGATTTCATTATCAGGTGACATGGTCACATGTCACTGTAAGACCCCTAATCTCCATTCCCCATGGGCTGGCCCACACGTACACAGGAAGGCTTTCAAGTAACTAGTGCCATTTACAACTGATTGTTTCTGGTGAACCCATAATGGCCTTCACTTAATATGTTTACATCAGTGATACAAATTTATTTCTTATTTTCCTAACTCCGGACACAGAAATAATACATGCAAACAAATAGGATGAACACACTCAGTAGAATATAAGCTTTGTAATGATACCTTACAAGAGACCTTTGCATAAAGCATATTCCAGTTACATCATATTCACATTCATAAGCATATTTTCATAAAGCATATGGAGTGCAAAGTCACAATGATCCAATGGCTGGAAATAGAAGCTTAACAAATTCAGATGGGAAATAAGGCATACTTTTTTAATGAGGGCAATTATCCACTGGAACAATTTACCTAGGGTTGTGATGAATTCTCCATCACTGACAATTTTAAAATCAAGATTGTATGTTTATCTAAAAGATGTGCTCTAGGAATTATTTTGGGGAAGTTCTATGGCCTGTGTTATACTGGAAGTCAGACTGGATGGTCACAATGGTGCCTTCTGGCCTTGGAATTTACGAAAAACTGAGACACAGCAGTTAAGTGACACAACCAGGTTCCAATAAATTAGTGCTAGAGCCATGGATGAGTCTCAGGCATTTTAAACAGTCTGCTAGCCTTATGCAGTTAAGGTTCGAACACCAATCTTACCTCCCTCAGTCATCTTCAGCCCAATCTACATTTATAAACGGAAGACCAATTGCAAAGATGTCAGAGTGGATTAAGGGATACTTTTATCCTTGGGATATATGGCTTACACTGGAAACGTGCCCCAAACACATTTGCAGAGAGTGCATAGCTGATTGCTGATGGTCAGGTAGGCCTAGATCAGAGATCGGCAACCTTTGGCATGCGGCTCGTTAGGGAAATCTGGTGGCAGGCTGGGACAGTTTGCTTACCTGCAGTGTCCGCAGGTTTGGCTGATCGCAATTCCCACTAGCTGCGGTTCACCATATCAGGCCAATGGGGGCTGCGGGAAGTGGCGGCCAGCACATCCCTCGGCCTGCGCCACTTCCCGTAGCCCCCATTGGCCTGGAACGGTGAACTGCGGCCAGTGGGAGCTGCGATAGGCCGAACCTGCATACGCTGCAGGTAAACAAACCATCCCGGTCCGCCATCGGATTTCCCTGATGGGCCGCATGCCAAAGGTTGCCGATCCCCAGCCTAGATCCTCAAAAGGTATTTAGGCACCTAGCTCCCTATGTGCCTACTGCCAGAGCCCAGAAAAAGTTGGCAGAGCAACAGGAGATATACTTGTTATGGAATGTGACTGACCTGCACGAAGGGGTTGATAAGGTGAACCCCAGATACCTATACTTAGAGAGGCACTTCTACCTCCACTTCATATCCAGGGTAGAGTTCGTAAGCTGCTCCTAATACAGTGAGCCAGCGAGGCTCAGTTAGTTGCTTCCTGCTGTATTCCAACACTAGCTATAATGGTGGATTAACAGAAGAATCCTGCTGCAGCATCTTTAACATAACAAAAAACTCACACCATCCAATAAGGAGATGCATTAATAGATCTGATTAACACATCAGTCATAATGTCATTGTCTTCTCAAAAATTCATTACACGATGTCCTAGTTTAAAAACCTATAATTAACTTAGAAAAAAGCCCCACTTTCTCTAGTTATGTGAAAAATGGATCTTTTTCTGTGATATTTGTCAGGCAATGCTGTAAATATTTAATCTCATTTGTACTATGGCCTAATTTGGTTTGGTTTGTGAGCATGACAGTGGTCATATACAGTCAATCTCTTTAGGATATTTATCAAAGTAAGTGAGACATTACAACAACTCTATGGTGTTCAGTTAATATGACTTATCCTTTTGATTTCCATCAAACTATTGGAATTCAAACAATTAATGCAGGAAGAGGATATATATCTATATTAAATGTGAATATAAATGTGTGATTCCATTTTGTATATCATGAACTCAATAATTAATTGAAAGTAAATACATGTAAGTCTTGAGGAAGTATTATATGATTTTGTCCATGCACGAAACTTACACTTTTGGAAGCTGAGAAATCAATTTGAAAAGAGGGAAGCAAACAGAATTTGCAAGCTGAAATCAAAAGGTCTTCAGGAATTATAGTTTTTCCATTTATTTCTGGAATTTTCATTGCCTTGTGTTCATTATGAAGTGTGACACTACCAATGTTAAAATAAAAGTTTCCAGCCAAATAATATGTATTGCTTTCAGGTTTGTTAAGTTGGTCTAAAATGGTTTCATATTTACCATGCAAAAATTACAACTGGCTTTAATTCTAGAACACAGCATTAGAGCAAAAATTGATGAGAGTTAGCCTGGTTTGATTTTAAGGTACCTTAAAATAATTGACAAAGCATAAGGGGACCAATCTTGAAACTCTAATTTATACCAGTAGTCCAAGTAAAATCAACAGGGTTTATTAAGGGGAATATTCTTATGAGTAAAACCTAATCATGTGAATAAGGATTGTAGGATTAAGCCTTAGTAGCATAATTACACCACATGCCACAGAGGGTATGCAGTAATTTATAAAGGAAATGTTCATTATTTTATTTAAAAATATAGACATAGCTAGATGTAGAAGGGTATTGTATATATAAAAGGTTAAATCATTATCTGGTGTAAATTAATGTAGCTCTATTGGAATCAATTACTAGCAATAAATATATTATGATGGTTACCAAAAGTCTAAATGGGATCAGAGCCCCATTGTATTAGGCACTGTACAAACATAAAGTAGAGACAATACACCCTGGAGAGGGTTACAATCTCATGATAGAACATCTGTCCTCCAGGTCTGTATTTAGAATCCTTTACTCATACTGATGAGCAGTTACTCAGATGAGTGGTCTCATTAATGTAAATGGGATTACTAATATGAATAAGTGATCACAATATAATAATGATTATGTCATCTAGTCAATATATATACACGCTATACATCATAATTCAGTGCCATCATAATTCAGTGCCAAGTTCCATGTGACCTCATTGATTTGAATATGGCTGTGAAGCTGGCATCTTTGCTGTGCTTATATGATTCATATATATATATATATGAATAAGTGATCACAATAAAATAATGGTTATGTCATCTAGCCATATGTGATCATATATATATCTCCTCACGGCCACATTCAAATCAATGAGGTCACATAGATCTTGGGACTATGGCACTGAATTATGATGTATAATGACTGGGCGGGAGAAAGAACTAAAAGCCACATTTCCTAATTTAAAGCCACCTATACTGGCAAAACTGATTAATTTATGCTGTCATATTAATCCCTGCAAAATCCTGCCTTTTTAAAATGGTAGTTTAAAAGGATTATGAAAACATGATCGATGCTTGGGTAATCTGTTATGTCAACAGTCAATGAAACTATTTAGAAGTTGCAGATACTATAGGAGAACTGAGCTAGATATGTGATTTGCACCGATCTCTTTTGTAGAGGAGCCATACTTATTATGCGTTCACAAAAAGAAGCTATGGCAGCAGGTGCAAAGAGGGGAGTTTGCAGTGCTCTTTAGCTTCAGGCTACTTTTGTGATAGTAACCTGCTTAGAGATATTCAGATATGGATTTAAGTTCCTATTCAATAAAACATACTGTGTATGTTTATGGTCATATTTCAAGATAGCTTTGTATTTCACATATTTAGAAAATACTTGAGGGATAACTCTAAGATGCATCAAAAAGCTTTATCTAATGTGTTTACTAGGCTCAAAGGTACACTCTGAGTAGCGTTATTACAAGAAGCACAGCAATATAACTGAAATAAGGAAATGAGTTCAGTGAAAACAGAGCACAGAGCAAACCGAAGTCAACAGCAGAAGCAGTACTTTTAAATGATATTAAAATGGAAGCATACAAACACATGGTGTATTGCCACAATTTTCATAGCCACAGGCCTATCCAGATGAGAACAACATGTTGAACATGTATCCAAACAGAGGTCCACATTGGTAGAACATTACTTCACAGTTAGGTGACCGCAAACTGCCTAGTAATTATTCCAAATAACCAAAGAGGGAGAGATAAACACAATCTTACCCTGAGGTTTGTTGGAAAGGGAGAAAAGTGACACAGAAACAACAATGTATATAGGGACAAAACCAGAACATTTACAACTTCATAATCTGCTGATGTACAAAATCTCTTCCCTTCATCCAGTGATTTGTAATCAAGATCCTGCAACTGTCAAAGTGAGAAGGATGGGGACTAGGGAGTCATTCACAACTGAAAATTTCTCTGTTATATTTTTTTTCTTGACAGTTTTAATTAAGTAAATCTCTACTCTTCATAGTTACAAAGATAAGCTTGAAAATGTGACCAAAACAGATTCAGCAATGTCTGCCTCTGTCTGCAGATGTATTATAGACACAGTCACACACAGCCAGAAGTGTGTGGGGTGGTAGGTAATTCCATACTTTACATAATAGCATACTATAGGTCAGAAGTGTTGACCTGGATCCATTGTTGTATTCAACTTGACCTAACCAAAGAGAAGGACAGAGTAATGCACCCAGAAAGAAGTGATTGAAACCAAGTTACACATGTTCCATGTGATGGATGAACCCGTTATATAATGTTCTTGTTTAGATAGTAGAAGAGTGGTTTCTTAGACTTGTTCAGAGAACAGAAGAGTTGAAGTATCCTAAGGAGCAGTCATCATTATAATTTCCTCAAATTGCAACAGTTTTAGCTACAGTCTGGGATCATTTTGAAAGAGTGGGAGGAAATGTTAGAATGATCAATCTTGTGATGCTTTTATCTGTGATAGATTTGTTCATGGAAGATATAATGTATCTCAGTTCTTTTCATGTT